>NC_133618.1:586335429-586687304 GCF_048593235.1 Sminthopsis crassicaudata | reverse complement strand
AAGCTGCTGTTTTAGGAAAGAGAAGCAAAGGAAGATAAGGTCTAATTAAGGAACTGTGATATAGCAAAAATGAAGTACAGATTAGGAAAAAATGGGAAAGCACCCAGTGTCCCTCCTTGCCACTGATACAAGTAAAGGATTAATACAAAAAGCAAATTCAACTCCCCTGAGATCCACAGAAGGATGCTCAACATCTCAGAGAAATGAGCAGAGCATGATGTGTCACAGCCCAGCCCCAAAGTTTTGGAGGAATGGCCTACAGCCTGTGATCAGATCTGCCCAGAGACTATAATTAGGCAGAATTTAATTGCTCAGTTGTGCCTGAAATGAAACCAGTTGTTTGTTTACATCATTGGTGTGCATGGATCCCAACCATATATTATTTGGTGAGCTAGGAAGGGAGCCATCTGAGGCCATTAAGCAATAGAGACTCAGGCCTGCAGGAGCAGGCAATCCCTTTGTCTCTGTTTCTCTGGCTGGCTCACAAAAGCATTTCCCAGGGTACTGCATCCATCATATTAATGCTTAGCTGAAGCTTGTCTCCCATGCTCAGGATTCATTAGCCCAGCCAAAGAAGAAGGCAAAAAAAATGGATCCTTATTTCAGGAAAGCTCAGTAAAGAAGAAACTAGCTTGCCACTACCCTACAGCACTTAGGAATATTTGGAAACTCCTACTCTCCACCTTAGACCTTCACTATTCACTTACATTTTTACATGTACAAAATTATTTCTCCATTTATAGCTACCATTTATATAACACTTTAATAAATCACTTTATAGATATCTCATTTAATTCCTTTAATAACCTTGTGAAGTAGGTGCTATTATTATTACTATTTTACAACTGAAGAAACTGAGGCAGAGGATTTACCAAAGTCATATCACTAGCAAGTGTCAGATGTAGAATTAGAATTCAAGTCTTCTTAATTCCAAATTAAATAATGTTTCAGCTCTCTCTTTTGGGATCCTTCTGAGCAAAACTAAAAAGATTCCATCCAACCTCACCACCACCTTCCCATTTTGCACAGAAACTGAAGATATAAGACTTGCTCCCTTACCTCCCCTCTGAGAATCATTCTACAACAGAAATTTAATGTCTCCTCTATTCTCTTGGATTTATACCTGCCTTTCTTATGAACAGAATCCCATAAAGTAGAATGGAAAGAACAATAAATTTCTCTATCTCT
The DNA here is from genome assembly GCF_048593235.1 of Sminthopsis crassicaudata. Lineage (NCBI taxonomy): Eukaryota > Metazoa > Chordata > Mammalia > Dasyuromorphia > Dasyuridae > Sminthopsis > Sminthopsis crassicaudata. Next base: position 586,686,116 of record NC_133618.1, on the reverse strand, counting down.
TGTTTTTAGAGCTTAAGATCTATAAGGCAGAACTTTTATCAAGTTTAGTGGTAGTTTGGGGAAAAAACAGAAGTTGGTAGCTCTAGGAGTGAGCAGAACCATAAAGTGTAAAAGAAAGAATCCCAGACTAGAATACAAGGACAACTGGGTTCCCATTCCACTGTGGCTACCAAATCAACATGTGATTTTTATTATGTGTTTTTTTTTCTTCCTAGGCCTTAGATTCCCTAATCTCTAAAATGAGGACTTTGGATTAGATTGTCTTTGAGTGCCTTCTGAATTATGAAAATATATTTACAAATAGAAATGAGATTATTTTTCAATGGATGGGAAGAAAAAGTGTAAAGTCCAGCCCACCCAAGTAGTACCATATCCCTTTGACAAAGAGGTCAATAATTCAATTAATCAATGTATATTTGTTAGACATCTGCCAAGTGTTTAATAGTACTGCCCCTCATGGATGTGTAATATGGGAAGTTGGCAAAGGATACAGCAAGCTTGTTATCCACCCCCACCAATGTCTTTGGCCTGAGTACATATGCATATGATTAAGCATATAAGCCAATATCATGTACCAGTAAAGACAACCAAAAGCTTCAGATATCTATATTAAAAGCCCTAAACAGTCATCATGAGCCACCACTTGATGTATATAGGAGAAATGCATTGTCCATCTAGCTTCACAGGCAAAGTGAAGGACCCCATCCAAGACTGACCTTCCCCAAAATTTTGGTATTATGCCTATTTGGAGACAGGCAATTGGACTGAACTTTAAGTGTATTACATCGGTTGCTGATCAATTAACTCTATTATTATTTCAGACTGAACTTTCGTGACAAAGAAGGCTTATTGCCCATAGAAATAGCTGATGAGTAACTAACCCAATGCATGTCCAAATTGAAGTATCTGTGACAGCATAACTCCAAACATTATGTGATATCTAGAAATGTAGGTGTCAGTGAGGCTGGATATTTTCTGTTATCAGTTAATTTATCACAAAACTAAACACAAAATGGAGTCTGAATAAAGGAGATAATTCCTATGAATACTCCATATGTCTTCTCCACAAGAAATTTGTATATATATATATATTTTTTTCATTTCAGTTTTTTGTCTCTCCATCAATACAATACCATGCATAGTGTCTTCCATCAAGGAAACAGTCAGTAAATAGTATTGATAAATGAATAGGTAAACCAGTGAATAGTATAAAATCATAGGTGCATATACCTTTACATATTTGTAATCATGCACTATATTGCACAGTACAGAGTCTTCTATAGGAATTTAGAGAACCAGACAATTTATCAGGGCAAAAGTATTTCAAGAAAAATTCATGAAGGAGGTATCATGAACTGGGCTGTGAAGGATAGATAGGGTTTGCAAAGAAGGAACAGAAAATATTTTGCACCAGGGAAACAAGATGATTGAAGGCAAAGATTTGGGAGTAACAGTAGTCCATTTATGGTATAATGGAGAGGATGTCCAGAATATAAGCACAGTTCCTGGCACATACACAAACATAATGTTTATTGAATTGAATGTCCTTACTAGAGCAAAAGGTTCATGATGGGAAAATGATAGAAAATTAGGTTGAATAATTTTAGTGGGTAAAATTATGGAGGGCTTTAAAAATCAGACAGAAGAATTTAGACTTGATAGAATAGAAATAAGGAAATTTTTAATCATGACAATGACCTAATGAAGTCTTAGTTTGAGGAAGATTCACCTAAGCCAATAGATTGGAGGAAATGAGACTACAATTGTAGAAACTTTCACCATTTAAAGCATAAGGAATTAAGATTTGGACTGTGTGATGCCAATGGAAATTTGGAGAAAAGGAGAAATAGAACCAATTCCTTTGTCTGTCTCGGGGGGGGGGGAGCTGGAGTACTATGGGACACAGAGATTCTTCTATCCCTACACCCCCATTATTTTATCCAAAATTGAGCCAAGCCTGTGGCTTACCTGTACTCTCTTCATCTTTTGGATTCTCAGTACTTCTACTTTATGAGATTCCTTTCAGAAAAAAAGACTCTATTAGTTTCTCTGAGAGGTAGATATGGTATGTGATATTATAGGTACAATGCTAAAGTTGGAGTCAGGAAGACTCAACCAATCAACAAATATTCATTAAGTGTTCACTATGTGTCTGGCCCTCTGGTAAGCAGTAGTGGAGAGACAAAAACAGAAGAGATCCTGAGAAGCTTACATCAACAGAAACAATTCTGTGCGTATATGTCTCACTACAAGGAGGAGCTCCTATAGCAAGGGCAGAAATTCATCAACTTCAAAAAGTAATAAATAGTTTCAGACTCTGAGAGTCTCACAGAGCTAGTCCTGAAAAGTGTCCTCTAGAAAGGAAGTCCTCCCTCCCCTAATGCTAATCTTTGCAGCTCCTGAAAAACAAAAACCCAAAGCCTGCCTAACTATAAAGGTTGTTAACTGTTCAGCACCCTATTACCTGTACTTGCCATCTACCTGAGCCAAAAACTGTCCTATATGCTATACTTCAATTCTCTATGGCTTCTCCTGAAATGGCTTCTTCTTTTCAGAAATCCATCCAAAGAAAAGGGCAACACAAGGGGAATTTGGGAAATGTCAAAAAAGTACACTGGACAGTTTCCCCAAGCTTTTCCATGGTTTTTCCTACATTTCTGTTTGTGGAATCAAACCTATGATAAATGAGTATACACAGAATAAATATAAATTAAATAAAAGGTCATTGGGGAGGGGACTAGCAGCTGGAGCAGTCAGGAAGGAAATCATATACAAGATGGCATTTGGGCTGAGTTGAAGGGCCATTGTGAGGCAGAAAATCAATTCCATATGTAGAAGACATCTAGAACAAAGGCACATAGATGGCAGATGGAGTGTCACCTGTGAGAAACAACAAGTTTACCTGGACAGTACAGTGAAGAAAAAGGGGGGAAATGTTTAATAAATTTGGAAAAGTAGATCAACTTGTATAATGCTTAAAATAACAAATGGAAGAGTTTATATTGATTCTTGAGGTATTTTCAAGTTTATTGAGCCACTGAAGCTATTAAAGTTTATTGAGTAAAGAAGTGACATAATCACATCTATCATTTAAGAAAAAAACACCTTGCAACTACACAAAAGTTGGATTCAGAAAGGAGGGAGACTGAAGGTAGATGGTTATTACAACAGTCCAACAATAGGTGGTGAGAACTCGAATGAGGGGAGTAACCATGGGAGTAAAAAGAAGCAAACAGAAGAGATGTTGTGGAGGAAGAAGTCACAAGATTTCGCAATTAATTTGATATGCAGGGTAAAGTGAGGAATTGCCAATAAAGCTAAGATTATGAACATGAATAACTAGAAAGATATTGCTCTTGATTAAAAAGGGGGGGTGAGTTCAGAAGGGAACGAGGTACAAGAAAAAAGATCATGATCATATTGAGTCTAAAATGTTTATGAGACATCTAGCTTGAAATGTTCAATAAGCAGTTACTGGTGTGATGGTGGCTCAGGAGAGAGAGTAAGGTGGAATAGTAGAATTGCTAATCATTTACATAGACATGAATATTAAACTCATGGAACCTGATAAAGCAAACAAGTGGGAACAGTTATATTAAGAGAGAGACAGAAACACAGAGAGAAGAGGGAACTCATCATAAGTAAAGCACTTAAACTCATTATTCTTCATTGTCTTCAACTATAAATGGTTTCAGAAAAACTGAAATCAAATGAACTGACACAGAAAGAAATGAACAGAACAAGGAAAATAAAGTTTACATAGTAAAGACAAACATCTTTGAAAGACTTAAGAATTTTGATTAGTGCAAGGACCAACTATAATTCCAGAGGACCCATGCTGGAATATGCTAACCGACTCCTAACAAAGAGATCATGAGCTCAAGGTACAAAAATGAGATATAAATTATTGGAAATGGCCAGTAAAAGAATTTGTTTGTTTGATTATACATATTTGTCACAAGGATTTTGTTGTCTTTTTTTTTCAATGGTGGGTGGAGAGGTAGAAGGGAAAGGAAGTAAATGCTTATTAAAATAATAAAATAAATTTTAAAAGAACAAAGTTGCTATGACAATATCTTGCCTGCTTCATAGAATCATGAGACTTAAATGAGATAATAACTATAATGTTATATAAATGACTTATTATTGTCATTATTATTCACCCCATGTTTCTTAATAGTAATGGTATACTAGACTCTTTGAAAATCTAAAAGAGAATTAGTGTTAGAGAACATAAAGTGGCATCACAGCAATAGGAGAGAAAATAGGACTAGTAACAGTCACAGATAAATAGTCTGATAGCTTAATTAATATTAAAAGTCTTAGACCACCAGACCAGAACATCTCACCCAACTCTCTACTGCTACCATCTTGCCAGTCACATTTCATCATTTCTCCCCATCTAGTATATCACTACCACATCCAGTTGCCAGAAATTCTCTGAAACACTTGTAGGAACTGACCTACTAAGCTTTAGAAGTCCCACCCTGGGCCAAGCTATTTTGATTGTTGTATAAATGAATGCAAAACCAATTATCTTACCATATCTAACCCACACCAGTAGATTAGACTTGTCACCACATGAATATCTTCCATCTCCCTTGCTTACTTCTCTCCCTTTCTAACTCTCATCCAGAGCTTACTAATTAATTCAATACTAAATATTGCCTTTGTTCTCAGAAAGAATATTTCATTTGACTGCCCTATGATTCCATGTCTCTATAATATGGAAACTCCCCCAGACAATCCTCTCTCTAATTATTATATTCATGTGTGGTCTTTAAACCACTATAGAACAGCAATTATTTTACTCTTGAATTTATTTCCCTAGCACTGAGCATGTTACCTGGTACTTAACAAAATGAAGTACTAAATAAAAGCTTTTTCAATGCATAGATTCCTACATTTATAGCCAAAAGGAAGCCAGAAGTCATTTATCCAGTCCCTCACTTTTAAGAAGAAAGGTTCAGAGACATGAGAAGTAGTAAGCATCAAAAACTATATTTAAACTAAGGTCCTCTGACGTTCTCTCCATTGTCCTGCAAATAATTTGAGTCATTTTCCTTGACTCTCTCCTGTTCAGTCTCTTTAATCAGTATAAACCTTGGCCTTAATTCAGTTCTGGTTTTCTCAAGTGGATTAACTTTTTATAACTCTCAACCTTCTGGATTCTACTTTTTTAATTCTCAACATAAGATTCTGAGTATTAGGCAGGGACTTTTCTTCTACATTCTCCAATCTGGTCATGTTGGGATACCTCAAGTTAAACCCACTGAATAATATAATAGACACTCTTGATCTTCCTACCCACCTCTAAATGTCCCCCCTGACACTCCTCATTTATCACCTACAATAGAAATCCCCTCCCCCGCAAAAAAAAAAAGAGAGAGCGAGAGAGAGAGAGAGAGAGAGAGAGAGAGAGAGAGAGAGAGAGAGAAGATTCTTTCTTCTATGGGTCACAAAGCTAACTCTCTCAAAATCTAAGGTTCAGCATTTTCCCTCCTTCCTCATTAGAGGTTTCCACCCTCCAGGGTCTTCTGAAGCCATTCACTTTCTCTCTTGGCCCCATCTCCATTCGTTTTGTGAAAATAATCCTTTTAAATGAAGCTTGTCATCTAGGGTTTCTCTTGCTCTTTTAATAATTCTTCTACCTATTCCATGAAAGTTGTAGTCCTTAGAAACTTGATATACAAGACTTATTTCATTACTTCTTACAAATCAACAACCATTTCTTAAATGGGCTCACTTTGTAAAAGGTTGTATGCCAGGAACTTCAGAAAATATTAACCTTAGGTAGGATGTGATCTTTCCCATTAAATGGGCCAGTGGGTTCAGATGGCTCTGGAAAACATGAGGCAGGTGACCTTGCACACCTCTCCCTCACTTAAATCCAATTTACTTGCATGTCATGGCATCATCTCCCTGATGTCTTCCAAAAAAGGGGGGGGGAGGTGGAGCCAACATGGTGGAAAGTAGACATGACTTTCTGTGACCTCCTCTGATCTTCTCTCAAACCAACAGTACATTAAGCCTCTAACTGGCTTTGGAGTCACAGAACCCACAAATATTTGGAGTACAACACATTTCCAGAAGAAGATACCTTGGAAGAACTTCAGAACAAGTCTGTTTCAAACAGGCAAGGGGACAGTCTTCCAAGCCCAGAAAACAACACAGGAAGCCTGGGGGCCATGGAGAGGGTGGGGAGTCAGAGCATTGCAGATTCCAGGCATCTGGGAATCTTCTGTGAGCCTCTTAGACTACTCTGAACTGGTTGCAAGTGAGTGATCTAGCAGATTTGCTACAAAAGGCAAATTGTAAACTACTGAGCCCCAAACTCCCTACAAAATAGATTTGATGAAATGGAAAAAGCATATGATTCTCTACAAAATAAATATGAAAAAGATAACAATACATTGAAAGATAGAATTTGCAAAATGGAAAAAATGCAATGAACAAAACAATTAAATTGGCCAAGTACAAAAAAAAAAGAGCTAAAAAAGGTAGCTGATGAAAATATTACACTAAAAAATAGAATTGAACAAATGAAAGTGAATGACTCAATAAGACTTCAAGAATCAGTCAAACAAAAAAAAAAAAAAAGAGAGAGAGAGAGAGAGAAAACGGAAGAAAATATTAAATACATCCTAGGAAAAACAACTGACCTAGAAAATAGATCTAGGAGGGACAATCTAAGGATTATTAGACTTCCTGAAAACCATAATGAAAAAAGAACCTAGACATTATCTTACAAGAAATCATAAAGGAAAACTGCCCTTATGTCTTAGAATCAGAAGGTAAAATAGCCATTGAAAGAATTCACAAATCACCTCCTGAAAGAGATCCCCAAAACTAAAAGTCCAAGGAATATCATGGCTAAATTTCAGCACCATTACACCAAGGAAAAGATATTGCAAGCATCCAGAAAGAAACAATTTAAATATTGAGGAGCCACAATTAGTATTACTCAGGACCTAGAAGCTTCCATCTTAAAGGAACTAAGGGTCTAGAATCTGATATTCTGAAAGGCAAAGGAACTTGGATTGCTGCCAAAAATAAGCTATCCAGCTAAAATGAGCATTTTCTTTCAGGGAAGAAGGACATTCAATTATTGAATAGATGAATTTCATCTGTTTTTAATGAAAAGACTAGAACTGAAGAAAAAAATTGATTTCCAAACACAAAGAAAAATTCTTGAGAACTATATTTCTGTTTTGGATATACTTAAAGAGTATGGGTATAATTTTATTTTATTCTGATAATATAAAAAAGAAACTTGAGGTGGAAAGGGGACTGTACTGAAAAAAGAGGTAAAAGGAGGTAAAATAAGGGAAATTACATCTCATGAAGAAGCAAAGAAGACCTATTATAATTGAGGTAAAGAAGGGAGGGGGATGTGCATTGTATGAATCTTATTCTCATCAGAGTTGACTAAAAAAAAATATCAGATATATTTGGCTTCACAGGGAAACTTGTCTCACCCTTTAGGGAAGTGAGAGGGGAAAGGGGAAAAGAAATGGGGAAGATTAATAAAAGGTAAAACAGAAATATTAGGGGAAAAGTGTAAAAAAGGGGGGAGGGTCTCTAATAGGAGAGGGCTATTTGAGGGAGGTGGTTATCAGAAGCAAAATACTAAGGAGGAGGGAAGGGGGAAAGGAAAAAGAAAAGCATAACTTAGGGTAAATAAGATGGCAAGAAATACAGAATTAGTTATTTTAATTGTGAATGTGAATGGAATGAACTCTCCCATAAAATGAAAGTAGATAGCAGATTGGATTAAAAACCAGAATCCTACAGTATGCTGTTCACAAGAAACACACTTAAAGCAGAGTGATACATACAAAATGAAGGCAAAAGGCTGGAGCAGAATCTATTATGTGTCAAGTGAAGTTAAAAAAAAAAAAAAAAAAAAAAAGCAGGGGCAGCAATCCTGATCTCAGATCAAGTAAAAGAAAAGATAGATCTAATAAAAAAAAAGGAAGAAAACTATATCTTACTAAAGGGTACCATAGATAATGAAGCAATATCAATACTAAACATATATGCATCAAGTGATATGGCATCCAAATTTCTAGATGAGAAGTTCAAAGAACTGCAAGAAAAAATAGACAGCAAAACTATACTAGTGGGGGAATCTTAACTTTGCTCTCTCAGAACTAGATAAATTGAATCACAAAATAAATAAGAAAGAAGTAAAGGAGGTAAACAGAATGTTAAAAAATTAGGTATGATAGATCTTTGGAGAAAATTGAATGGAGACAGAAAGAAGTTTACTTTTGTTCTTGGTGATTCATGGAATTTATAAAAAAAATTGACCATGTATTTGGACATAAAAACCTCAAAATCAAATGCAGAAAGGCAGAAATAGTAAATGTATTTTTTCAGATCATGATGCAATAAAAATTCCTTGCAAAATAAGGCCTGGAGAAAATATACCAAAAATTAATTGGAAATTAATCTAATCCTAAAGAATGAATGGGTGAAACAACACATCACAGACACAATCAACAACTTTATCCAAGAGAATAATAATAATGGGACAACATGACAAAATTTGTGGGATGCAACCAAAAGAGTTATTGGGGAAAATTTTATATCTCTAGATATAAAATAGAGAAAATCAATGAAGTGGGCTTATAACTAAAAAAGCTAGAAAAAGAACAAATTAAAAACCCTCAATTAAATACCAGATTTAAATCTGAAAATAAAAGGGGAGATTAATAAAATTGAAAATGAGAAAACTATTTAATTAATAAATAAACTGAGTTGGTTTTATAGAAAAAAAAACAATAAAAGAGAGAAATATTTAGTTAATTTGATTAGAAAAAAGGAAAGAAGAAAATCAAATTGTTAGTCTCAAAAATGAAAATGGAGAATTATCCACAAATGAAGAGGAAATTAAAGCAATAATTAGGAGTTATTTTGCCCAAATATGTACCAATAAATTTGATAGTCTAGGTGAAATGTAGGAATATCTACAAAAATATAGATTTGCCAGGTTAACAGAAGAGGAAAAATTATTTAAATACTCTCAATTTAGAAAAAGAAATAGGACGAGCTATTAATCAACTCCCTAAGAAAATAATCCCAGTGCCAGACAGAGATTTAAAGAACATTTAAAGAACAACTAATTCTAATACTATATAAACTATTTGAAAAAATAAGGAAGGAAAGAGCTCTACCAAATTCTTTTTAATGACACAGATATGGTGCTGATAGCTAAACTAGGTAGTGTGAAAACAGAGAAAGAAAATGATTGACCAATTTTCCTAATGAATATTGATGCAAAAAACTTAAATAAAATATTAGCAATGAGATTACAGAAAGTCATCCCCAGGATAATACATGATGGCCAAGTAGGATGTATACCAGGAATGCAGGGCTGGTTCAATATTACTATTTACATATCAATAATCAAAATAACAAAAACCATATGATTATCTCAAGAGATGCAGAAAGAGCATTTGATAAAATCCAACACTCATTCCTAAAAAAAAAAAACAAAACAAAAACAAAAACACTAGAGAGTATAGGAATAAATGGAATGTTCCTTAAAATGATCAGTAGCATCTATTTAAAACCATCAGCAATCATCATTATGTAATGGGGACAAACTAGAACCATTGCCAGTAAGATCAGGAGTGAAACAAGGTTGCCCACTATCACCATTACCATCCAATATTGTAGAAATGTTAGCTTTGGCAATAAGAGAAGGAAAAAGAGATTAAAGGAATTAGAGTAGGTAATGAGGAAACCAAATTATCACTCTTTGCAGATGATAGGATAGTATACTTAGAGAACTCTAGAGAATCAACTAAAAAACTACTAGAAACAATTCACAATGTTAGCAAAGTTGCAGGATACAAAAAAAATCCACAAAAATCATCAGCATTTTTGTATATTACCAACAAAGTCCAGTAGCAAGAGATATAAAATAACTGTCAATAGTATAAAATATTTGGGAATCTATCTGCCAAGGGAAAGTCAGGAACTATATGAACATAATTACAAAACACTTTCCACACAAATAAAGTCAGATCTAATCAGTTGGGAAAATATCAAGTGCTTATGGGAAGGTTGATTGAAAATAATAAAAATAACAATACTACCTAAATTAATCTAGTTATTTAGTGCCAAAATTATTTTACAGACTCAGAAAAACAACAACAACAACAACAAAATTCATCTGGAATAAAAAAAAGTCAAGAATTTCAAGGGAATTAATGAAAAAAAAATGTCAATAAAGGTCTCCTAGCTGTGCCAGACCTAAAACTATATTATAAAGCAGCAGTTATCAAAACCATTTGGTACTGGCTAAAAATAGAATGATTAGTGAAATAGGTTAGGATCACAGGACAAAATAATAATTTTAGTTTATAAAAACTATAGCAATATAATTTTTGACGAAACCCAAAGACCCTTGGGATAAGAACACATTATTTGACAAAAACTGCCGGGAAAATTGGAAACTAGAATGGACAAAACTGGTTATTGACCTATACCTAACACCACACACCAAGATAAGGTAGGTCAAAATGGATTCATGATTTAGACATAAAGAGTGATATTATAAGCAAATTAGAAGAACAAAGGATAATTTACCTCTCAGATCTGTGGAGAAGGAAGGAATTTGTGACCAAGGAAGAATTGAAATTCATACTTAAACACCAAATAGATAATACTGATTATATTAAATTTAAAAGGTTTTGTACAAACAAAACTAATGCAGACTAGATTAGAAGGGAAGCAATAAACTGGGAAAACATTTTTACATGTAAAGGTTCTGATAAAGGCCTCAGTTCTAAAATATATAAAAATTGACTCAAATTTATAAGAATCCAAGCCATTATGCAATTGATCAATGATCAAAGGCAATTTTCAGATAAAGAAATTAAAACCATTTCTAATCATATGAAAAGGTATGCTAAATCACTATTGATCAGAAAAATGAAATTTAAGACAATTCTGAGATGCCACTCATACCTCTCAGATTGGCTAAGATGATGGGAAAAGATAATGATAAATGTTGGAGAGGATATGGGAAAACTGGAACAACAATATATTGTTGGTGGAACTGTGGACAGATCCAGCCATTCTGGAGAGCAATTTGGAACTATATTCAAAAAGTTATCAAACTGTACATACTCTTTGATGCAGCAGTGTTTCTTTTGAGTCTATATTCCAAAGAGATCTTAAAGGAAGGAGATCCACAAGTGCAAATATGTTTGTGGCAGCCCTTTTTGTAGTAGCAAGAAACTGGAAACTGTGTGGATGCCCATCAATTGGAGAATAGCTGCATAAGTTATGGTACTTGAGTTCAATAAGAAATAATCAGGAGAATGATTTTAGAGATGCCTGGAGAGGTTTACATGAACTGATGCTAAATGAAATGAGCGGAACCAGGAGATAATTACACATGGCAACATTAATATTATTCAATGATCAATTCTTATGAACATGACTTCTTCCAACAAGGAGATGATTGATGACAGTTCCAAATATTTTGTGATGAAGAGAGCCATCTATACCCATAGATAGGAATATGGGAACTGAATGTGGATCACAACATAACATTCTCACTCTTCTTATTGTTCACTTGCATTTTGTTTTCCTATCACTATCTTTCTTTTTTTATCTGATTTTTCTTGTACAGCAAGAGAATTGTATAAATATGTTTATACATAGTGGATTTAACATATTTTAACATGTTTAATATATATTGGATTGCTTGCTATATAGGGAGGGGAGGAGGGGAAAATCTGAAACATAAGGCTATACAAGAGTCAATATTGAAAAATTATTCATGCATATGTTGTGAAAATAAGCTTTAAAAAATCTTAAAAAAAACAAAAAAGGACAAATGACAAGTTTACAATCTAATAAGGAGGTGAGAAACCAACAGATTATATTTTGCTGCCTTCCATGATAACTATATGTGAAGGGCTGAAACTCTTGAGTCAATGCACTGGGGTTGGACAATCAAGCACTTGAGGCTAATTACTGATTGGGCAATACTCTATAAGAATATGCTTGGAAAATGGCCCTTCCCATTATCCTGTGCTAGCCCAATCATTTGATGTATACAGAGAATTGTGGGAGGGACTAGGAGGTGCAGGGAGACTAGCCAGAGTCTGTGAGAGAGATGAAGACATGAGGTCACAGAGATACCACGTGTCCATCCTTTCACTTCTATCGCTACAGAACAAGAATAAAGACTTTTGCTTATCCTAACTCTGGCTGATTCTAAGGTACCCAGAGTGCTAACGCGGTCGACACATTTGGTGCCCAACGCGGGTCCAAGGACCTTAATTTCACTGAAGAAGCCCTCGGGGACTAGGAAATAGGGTGAGTATTTTAATAGACAAACAGGGAACTTAACTTTGTTAAGGGATGAACTAGTAACCTTTTCTAACTGAAATGGGGCAGATATTAGGAAAAGATTCTCCCCCATCCCCACCCCCACCACTCCCCCAACCCCACCCCAAAGAAGATCTACAGGAAGCATACTCAGACTGATAAAGAGATGGGGTTTAATTATGATTTGGGAGCAGATTGATGGGTTCCTGGATATATTAGAATATATGTATCCTTGGTTCTTCAGTGAGGAAGATATAAGGGCAAATAATTGGAAACTAGTAGGAGATCAACTTTGTGAATATTATAATGATAATGGTTCTGATTCAATTTCCAAAGAAACATTCTATAAATACAACATAATACAATTGGCCTTAAAGAATCGTGCAAGTTATAGAAAAAAGAAAAATTTTAAGAACAGCCAAATGAGGAAGTGTGAAGAAAAAGAGGAAGACAATGAACAATTAATAGCAATATCACTAGAGGGCATGTGGAGTTAAGTGAGGATGAAGGCATGGTGAAGGGCATGGTGAAGGGTGTGGTGAAGGGTGTGGTGAAGGGCGTGGTGATTCTCTCTCTGACCAGGCAGCTTCAACCCAGCCTAAACTGAAACTGGTTCTTGAGATGCCCCCATCAACTTCACCTTCCAGGATGGAGGGAAGAGGAGTAGGAGGAGGGGCAGCGATATCACCAGCACTTCCCCCTCAGCTATTACCCCCTCCTATGACTAGATTGCAAAAGGCACTACTTAAAGCCACAGAAGAAGGCCAGGATTTAGCTGATTTGAAAATCAAGATGTATCCAGTGATTCAACAGTTTAATTCTTCAGGTCAAGAAAGTAGAAGATATACTCCTTTTGATATAGAAATCCTTAAAGACCTGAAAAAGCCTTGCTCTCTTTATGGGGCTATGTTAAGATGTTAAGCTTATGTTAAGCTTATGTTAAGATGTTATTACAGAATTTGGCTTATGAAGTCTTAACCCCTAGAGACTGGAAATGTATAGCAAGGACATGTTTAGAACCTGGACAAAACTTGTTTGGCTGTGTGAATATAGTGAGCTCTGTAGGATACAAGCCCAACAGAATAGTCATAGTGGAGTTAATCCTCCAATCACCTGTGACCAACTAACTAGTGTAGGTTCTTATACAGACATTTCAGTACAGATTAATTACCCCTTAGCAGCATATGAGCAAATTGCTGCTGCTGCTATCAAAGCATGGACTTTTCTCCCCAGCAGAAACAACAAGGGTAAAGGCTTTACAAAAATTGCACAAAGGCCAAATTGTTAGGTTCTTACTAAGTGCTAATGAGATAATGAGATATTAGGTTCTTACTAAGTGCCAAGTCGGCACTTGACAATTTTCTAGTTCCGGCCTTTCCTGGTAGTTTGACTTGTGAATTCCTGGGGAAGAGCTTGCATGCTTGGGAGGAACAAGTTCATTGGTTGAAGTGGTTCTTCCCAGAAGCCCTTGCATTATCCCACACCCATTCACTGGGAGGATAAAGAGGGCAGCACTCCAGAGATATTAAGTCTCTGCTCTACATCAGGCTTGACGCGGGCTCTCTGCAGGAAGGGAAGTCACTTCTCTGGATGAGAGTTAACAGCAACTGTCTGGAGACAACGGTTCTCTATAGGAAGAAGAATCTGTCCAAGAGATTTGAGTTGACACAGCAGATCTCCTCCCAGAGAGCGTTCGGCAGCTTCTGGAGACGACAGCACGTTACACCAAATGAACCTTTTGCTGATTTTGTGGAGCTTTTGCACACAACTGTCATACCAACTAATGGTGAAAATGCAGTAACAGACATTATGACAAGGCAACTTGCTAAAGAAAATGCTAATGAGGTTTGTAGAAGGTTTATACTAGGACTACACAAGGATGTTCCTTTAGAGGAGGTCATAAGGTGTTATGCCACAGTGGGCACAAATAGTTTTTATAGCCAGGTTATGATGCAGACTTCCCAAGATCCCAACATGGAAAGACAGGGTCCCTTTTGGCGGGACTTCTAGAGAGAATTGTCAATGCTTTCAATGTGGTAAAGTAGGGCATTTGAAAGCTCAATGTTGGCATAGAGACAGAGTGAGAAAACAGGGTGGGAGAACAAGACTTAATACCCCATGTCTAAATGCAACAGAGGCTTCCATTGGGCATCAGAATGTAGATTGATTCATGGAAATGTGATGAGGGGCCCAACCCCAGGACCCAAGACAAAAAATACTTGGGACATGATGGCAGTCAATGCTTCACCCAGAGAGTGCCTAGAAGTTCAGTACCCAGATATGACTAATCTGCCAGGAACCAACCTGATGGGAGAAAGGGATTAAAATTGGGGAAAATAGAGTTGTTTGCAGCTGGGACAACTGAGATACCCACTGGAGAAGTGAAATCTGTTCCTCTCCAGCCTATGGATCCCTTGCCTCCAGGCACAGTAGGCTTGACCATTTCACCTCTTGAGTGTACTTATAAAACAGTGTCCATCCATGCACTGATGTGGGAAACTGGGGAATGTGCAGATAATATTCCAGTCACTAATATAGGTAGACAATGTGTGACGTATCAACCAGGAGAAGTAGTAGCATCAGATTGATTGATACAGACCCCTGATAAGCAATCTGGTGAAAGTCGCCTGTAACGTGCTGTTGTCTCCAGAAACTGGCGATCGCTCTCTGATCTAGAGGAGAGACTTCTTCCTCCAGAGAGCCACCTCAAGTCTGGTCCAAACAAGACTCTCCCTATCTCTCGAGTGCCGCCCTCTTTTATCCTCCCAGAGAATGGGCTTGGGATAACGCAAGGGCTTCTGGGGAAAATTACTTCAACCAACGAACTTGCTCCTCCTAAGCATGTAAGCTCCTCCCCAGGAGTTCACAGAAGTAAAACTCCCAGTAAAGGCTGGAACAAGAGAATTGTAAAGTACCAACTTAGCACTTAGTAAGAACCTAATATCTCATTATCTCATTAGCACTTGGTAAGAACCTAACATCTCCCTCTTTCTTTTGATTTAGAACATAGGGTGGTCATGACCTTGAAACATAAATTCATCAATATGGGAGGCATTACACATAATTAAATAGATTACATAAAGACATAGTAACATAGTAGCATAATACATGCTAGAAGTATGTAACAAATAACATGATCAAATAATCATAAATTGAGAATTTATAAATGTTCATAAGTCCATTGTCCATTAGTCTCATCTTGTGTTAGGAAATCCAATGATTCCTGCTGGTTTTAAAGTTCTTTAACAGTCTTCTTATTAGCCATGCTCTTTCACTGTCAGATGTTTCTTAGATTTTCTCCTTTGTTTTGAGGCCTTTCTCTTTTTCTGTCTCTCTCTGATGGACCAGGCAAATATGACTCATTGGCACCCATCTGATTCCTTCGCCATCTGAAGAAATACAAGCACACCCTCTCCCCCAAGCAGTTAACCTATCTGGTCCCTTCCATTCACCACTTTCTGGGTCTCTCCACATCACCTGGCAATTATCTAAGGACAGTGGAGCTGCTCGCACTGGGCACTGCCCTTCTGGTGGGTTATAAAACCTGTCTGCCGGAGCCAGTGCATCTTTGTCAAAAATTAGAAAATCAATGGTATAGAGAACTAAATTTAGAAGTTCTCTAGGGCTACTTGTGGCTCCCCCTTTCTTTTTTTTTTTTTTTTTTTGGAGGAGTGTCTTAATGTCTCTGTTTCTTCTCTCTACTATTGCCTGACCTTGCGGATTAAAAGGTATTACAGTAGTATGTAAAATCTTATACTGTGCACAGAAGTACTCAAAATATTTAGAACTATATGCAGATCCATTATCTGTTTTTATTTCTTGTGGCACACCATAATTGCAAATGCTTGGATAAGGAATTCAGTGATCACTCAGGCTGTCTCTTTTGCTATTGGCACTGCAAAAGTGAATCCTGAAAAGGTATCTACTACCACATGGATGAAGGACAGACGACCAAAAGATTTATAATGGGTCACATCCATTTGCCAGATTTCATTGGGTCTCAAACCACGAGGATTCTTCTCTGGAGGGGGTTAGGGGCATGGAAAGGAAGACAAGCTGTACAGCTTTTTACTATGTACAGCTTTTTTGTCTCTGGAGACAACAGCACATTACATTTTTTGATGTGATTTTTCTTGTACAACATGATGAATAGGAAATATGTTTAGAAGATTTTCACATATTTAATCAATATTGGATTGCTTACTGTCTATGGGAGAGAGCTGGGGGGAGAGAGGAAGAAAAAGTTGAAACACAAGGTTTTGCAAAGATTAATGTTGAAAACTATATTTGCATGTATTTGGTAAAGTAAACAGCTATTAAAATGGAGGGAAAAATCCATCAGTATTTCTGTTTCAGGGGAGTGGTGAAGAATCCAAAAGAAAACAAAAACAAAACTGGCTAAACCCAAGGCTCTCTATGTTGTTTCAGAAGTTAATCTTGGTAGCTATGATTCTTATTTAAGATTACTGTTTATGATTAGTTTTATTATGTTGTTCAGCACTTAGTGTTAAGAAATAAAGAGTCCAATGAGAAAACTATGTCATAAAATAGAATTGCTAGAGAGCAGCAGATAAGAACTATAATACTCCACCTTATCTGAAATTTACAGGAATGCCAAACTGGCAGGGACTAGTCAAGACAAACCTGGGCACACTCATGTACAAATTTAATAGATAATTGCTAAGACAACAGAGAAGTTTGTTCCCCAAAGCTCAAACTGGATATGTCTGGCATGTGGACATGCTAATTATATTAAAATGAAAGGAAACAACCACAAAGAAGGATCATCTTAGACCCTTGTTTAAGTGGAATTTGGGAAAGGGAGAAGGAGCATCATGGAATGGGAAAGATGATTATGTGTAGATGAATATGAAGCTTTTGATTTTTGAGAGAAATTAGAATTTAGTTATGCCATGCACTGTGAACTTAGTGCTTGGAGCTCCTAGTCTGAGGCATGTAGGCCAATAGAGATTTAAATAAATTCAAATTTCCTCTATATTATTTAAAACCCAAGCCATGACAGAAAAAAGATCAGAAACAACAATAGATAGAAGAGATATGGCAGAAATCGCACTGTAGGGGCCTGATATGTGCATATAAGAACTGAGACAGACAGAAAAATAGAAGATAAGTCCATGGTTATGAACATGGGGACCAATGATCTGTGGTATCATGACAGAAATTGCACAGGTTTAAGGAAAAAGACAATTTAAAACTATTTTAAGAATGATGTAATACATTAGGAGGAGAAAATAGCTTTTAATGAATGAAGAACATATGACTTTTTTGACTAGAGGGAGGAGAGATGATGATAATGCTGAGATTTGAAGACCAGAGAAAGGGAATTGAAGCAGCATACTACATCATATGGTCTCAGTATCTTCAAGGAAGTAGGAAGCTCCAGATTCTGATATAAGATGTTAGGGATGAGGGAAAGTGCACAAATCAAGACAAAAATCATTTACTTAATGACTAGCACTGGGAATACAAATATAAATAGCTCTCATTCTCAAGAAACTCATAGGGAGTCAATGTGCAAATAACAATATACAAACAAGATATATACAGGATAAATTAGAGGTGATTAGGGACAAAGGCACTGACATGAGGGGGGAAGGAAGAAGAAATTCAAAAGAATAGTAATTCTGAGGAATGAGATAATGAACACATCAGAGTAGAGCTGAAAGTATTGCCAAGAAACAGCATGAACCTGCATGAGGTTATTTAACATGAATTGGTTGTGAATGAAATCAGCAGTTTCATGATTTTCTCCAGTAAAGATCAGAAATCCTGGAACAAAACCAGAGAAATCAATGATGGAAATAAACCGTTATAGGTTAGGAGGAGCAGAAGGTCGATAAACATAACAACAACAACCACAAAAAACAAAACAAAACAAAACAATCAAAAATGAATGCTGTAAAAATCATAATGACCAAACTTGGCCCCAAAGAAGAGATAAAATAAAATATCTTTCACTACATCTTCAAAGAAATAGTCGATTGTGAGTTGGAATATGACACAGAAGGTCAGAATTTTTTTCCTACATGCTGGGTTTTCTATGACTTTTTTCTTCCTTTGCATTTTTAATTTCAAGGGATTTAATTTCTGGGAGAAAAAAGAAGGGATACTTTGAGAAAGAGCAGTGATAGAAAAGTGTCAATACATTTTTACTTTAAGAAAAAGAGAAGATTGGGGAAAGTAGATTGTATAGACTTTTAAAGAAGTAAGATGGTTATGGAATGGAGATAGAGAAATGCTCTGAAAGAAAAATTCTGAAAGCAGTAGAAACTAAAAGGCATGCCTTCTTTCTCTGACCACCAGTAGAAAATGTTGCATATGCTGTGGTAGTCCAAAAGGAGTACCAAGTTGCTATTGAAGTGAGAGATAAAAAAACATTGATGCAGTATTATCAAGATGGATATGTTTCTTGCAGATCTGGTGAGTGAACAGTAAACTCTTGGTTGTTTATTGTATTCCATCATCCAACTCTACACAGACTATTTCCAATACCTGTAACACTTGACTCTTTACCTCTGCCTTTTGAAATCTTTTCCCTCTTTCCAGGCTCAGCTTGGCACCTATTTCTTTATTGTGCATTTACCCTCTACTTCTCTTATACATATTTCTTTTCATTAGAATAAAATCTCCTTGAGAGAATTATCTTGTTCTTGGGTTTTCTTTGGCTTGTTTTGGTTTGGGGTTTTTGTATCCACTGCAAGACAGTATCACATATATACATACATATTGAAATTGAGCAAAACTGAAAAGGATTAG
This sequence comes from Sminthopsis crassicaudata, assembly GCF_048593235.1. Taxonomy (NCBI): domain Eukaryota; kingdom Metazoa; phylum Chordata; class Mammalia; order Dasyuromorphia; family Dasyuridae; genus Sminthopsis; species Sminthopsis crassicaudata. The sequence continues at coordinate 586,666,985 of NC_133618.1, read as the reverse complement.
GGAGAGAGGAAAAGAGATTGATTGATATGATATGCTCCATTCATAAGAATAAGCCAATAAAAGCAACTCCCTAACCCTGGTCCAATGTAAAGTAATAATTAGAACTTCAGTATTTTGGAGGATGTGACTCTCTTTACAAGGTTAGCTTCTAGATGTGGTTTTGACTCATAAGTTGAGGTATTGAAGCCTCAGCATCTAAACTTAAATCCTGGAATGTAGGACTTCCGACCAAGATGGCGGAGAGGAGGCAAATAGCTGCTTGAGCAACATGTTTTCTCTCAGAACTTACTTCATGACAAGCCTCAGAATTAATGCTTGACCGGAAAAGAAACCCACAAATAATCACCAACAGAAGACATCCTTGAAATTCACTAGAAAAGGTCTGTATTTGCTCGGGTGAGGAGACGAACAGACTGGGCACAGACTGAGGGCAAGCAGAGAGAGCAAAGCAGGCAGCTTACACTGCTCAGACCAGAGGGGGGAGGGGTGCAATCTCTTCCATTGCAAAATGACCTTTACCCCAGAGTGGATACTCCATCTTGGCAGCAAGCCAGTAGCAGCAGAGCAGGTGTAAACACTGGAGGTAAAGAATAAAACCCCCAGAAAGCTATCTTCTCTCAGACCCAGCCACCCCCAACCCCACCCCGAGTGACTCATTGCATTCTTAGAGCCTCAGAGCCCAGACGCAGTGCAGCCACTGTCCTGCTAGAGCCTCACTGCTGTCTCCTGCAGGAAGCCCAGTAACACCATCCAGACCCATTTCCTCCCCAAAAATAGACCAATTGTTTCTCTTGTCAATTTGTTTTCTTCAATTCCCGCTCTGACAAAATGAACAAAAAATTTTAAAGGGCTCTAAACATTGACAGCTTTTGTATGGAGAGAGACTGAGTTGACTAAAAGCAGATTGTCTCTAGAGGAATCCTCTAAGGGGGATATGATCGCTCCTCAATACAAAAGAATCTCATAGAGGAAATCAAAAAGGATTTCACAAGAGAGCTAGAAGAGAAATGGGAAAAGGAAAGACAAGCTTGGCAAGAGAACCTGGAGAAGTTATTCAAAGTGGATAAAGAGATCAAATAATTGAGAAATAAAATTAATGAATTAGAAAAGGTAAACAACTCCAAGGAAAACAGGATTAGTGAGCTGGAAAAAGAAATCAGCTCTCTAAAAAATAAAATGGATGAAATGGGAAAAAATTCCATAGAAGAAAAAATGGACAATTACAAAAAGGTATAAAAAAGTGAGTGAAGAAAATACATCAATGAAAATTAGACTCGAACAAGTAGAAATAAATGATTCAAGAAGAAACCAAGAAGTAGTCAAGAAAAACCAGAAAAATGAAACAATTGAAAAGAATGTCAAGTACCTTATTGGAAAGACAACAGACCTGGAAAACAGATCCAGGAGAGACAATTTGAGAATAATCAGACTCCCTGAAAAATGTGAGGAAAAAAAGAGCCTGGACACTATTTTCCAGGAAATTATCAAAGAGAACTGCCCAGACGTTTTGGAAACAGAGGGTAAAATAGACATTGAAAAAATTCATCAATCACCTACTGAAAGGGACCCTAAAATCAAAACCGCCAAGAAATATAGTGGCCAAGTTCAAGAACCATCAGATGAAGGAAAAAATATTGGAAGCTGCTAGAAAAAAAAGCAATTCAGATATGGAGGAGCCACAATAAGGATAACCCAGGATCTAGCAGCGTCCACATTAAAAGAACGAAGGGCATGGAATATGATATTCCAAAAAGCTAAGGAACTTGGTATGCAGCCAAGAATAACTTACCCAGCAAGAATGAGCATCCTTTTCTAGGGAAGAAGATGGACATTTAACAAAACAAATGAATTCCATCTATTCTTGATGAAAAAACCAGATCTACACAAAATGTTTGATCTTCAAATACAGAACTCAAGAGATTTCTAAAAAGGTAAAAAGAAATCTTAAGAACTATATTTCTGTCATAAAGATATGTAAAGAGCACATGTATAATTTGTCCTAGAAACTAGAGGTGGGAAGGAAACTATATCATAAAAAAGGGTAAAGTGGTGGTACTACATCTCATGAAGAGGCAAAGGTAACCTATTATATTTGAGAGAAAGAAAGGAGGGGGATGAACATAGTGTGTATCAATAGACATATTTGATTTATGGTGAAACTTCTTCCACTTCATTGAAAAGTGAGAGGGAAGGAGTAAGCTAAGGGGAAGGGAATACAGAAATTGTGAGGAAAAGGGGTAAAATAAGGGGAGGAACTTTAAGGTGGGGGAGGAATACTAAAAAGGGAGGGCTGTGAAAAGCAAGTGGTGTTCACAAGTTTAATACTGGGTGGGGGGGTAAGAGGGAAGGAAAATAGAAAAGCATAAGCAAGGGTTAACAGGATGGCAAGCAATATAGAATTAGTCATTCCAACCATAAATGTGAATGGGGTAAACTCCCTCATAAAGAGGAAGCAGTTAGCAGAGGGGATTAAAAGCCAGAATCCTACTATATGTTGTTTACAGAAAATACACCTGAAACAGGGTGACACATTCAAACTAAAAGTAAAAGGGTGGAGCAGAATCTACTATGCTTCAGATGAAGCCAAAAAAGCAGGGATAGCCATCCTTATCTCAGATTAAGCAAAAACAAAAATTGATCTAATTAAAAGAGATAAGGAAGGGCATTATATCCAGCTAAAGGGTAGCATAGATAATGAAGCAGCATCAATATTAAACATATACACATCAAGTGGTGCAGCATCTAAATTCTTAAAAGAGAAATTAAGAGAGCTGCAAAAAGAAATAGACAGCAAAACTAAAATATTGGGAGATCTCAACCTTGCACTCTCAAAATTAGATAAATCAAACCACAAAATAAATAAGAAAGAAGCCAAAGAGGTAAATAGAATACTAGAAAAGTTTGATATGATAGATCTTTGGCGAAAGCTAAATGGAGACAGAAGGGAATACACTTTCTTCTCAGCAGTTCATGGAACCTATACAAAAATTGATCATATACTAGGACATAAAAACCTCAAAATCAAATGCAGTAAGGCAGAAATAGTAAAGCATCCTTTTCAGACAACAATGCAATTAAAATTACATTTACTAAAAAGCCAGGGGGAAATAGACCAAAAAATATATGGAAACTAAATAATCTTATACTAAAGAATGATTGGGTAAAACAGCACATCATAGACATAATTAATAACTTCACCCAAGAAAATGACAATAATGAGACATCATACCAAAATGTGTGGGATACAGCCAAAGCAGTAATAAGGTGAAGTTTTATATCTCTAGAGGCCTACTTGCATAAAATAGAGAAAGAGAGGGTCAACGAATTGAGCTTACAACTAAAATTGCTAAAAAAAAAAAAAAAAAAAGGAACAAATTAAAACCCTCAGACAAACATGAAACTTGAAATTCTAAAAATAAAAGGTGAGATTAATAAAATTGAAAGTAAAAAAAAAAAAACTATAGAATTAATTAATAAAACTGAGTTGGTTCTATGAAAAAACCACCAAAATAGACAAACCCTTAGTAAATCTGATTTAAAAAAGGAAAGAGAAAAAACAAATTGTTAGTCTTAAAAATGAAAAGGGGGATCTTTCCACCAATGAAGAGGAAATTAGAGCAATAATAAGGAGTTACTTTGCCCAACTTTATGCCAATAAATTTGATACTTAAGTGAAATGGATGACTACCTCCAAAAAAATGGGCTTTATAGATTAACAGAAGAAGAAGTAAATAGTCTAAATAGTCCTATTTCAGAAAAAGAAATAGAACAAGCTATTAAACAAATCCCTAAGAAAAAATCCCCAGGACCAGATGGATTTACATGTGAATTCTACCAAACATTTAAAGAACAACTAACTCAAATGCTATATAAAACTATTTGAAAAAATAGGGATTGAAGGAGTCCTACCAAATTTCTTTTATGACACAGACATGGTACTGATACCTAAACCAGGTAGGCTGAAAACTCAGAAAGAAAATTATAAACCAATCTCCCTAATGAATATTGATGCTAAAACCTTAAATAAAATATTAGCAAAAAGACTATAGAAAATCATCTCCAGGATAATACATTATGACCAAGAGGGATTTATTCCAGGAATGCAGGCCTGTTTCAATATTAGGAAAACTATTAACATAATCAACCATATCAATAACCAAATTCACAAAAACCATATGATCATCTCAATAGATGCAGAAAAAGCATTTGATAAAATCCAACATCCATTCCTACTAAAAACACTTGAGAATATAGGAATAAATAGACTATTCCTTAAAATAATAAGGAGCATATATTTAAAAACCATTAGTAAACATCATATGTAATGGCCATAAACTGGAACCTTTGTAAGATCAGGAGTGAAACAACGTTGCCCACTATCACCATTACTATTCAATATTGTACTAGAAACGCTAGCCTTAGCAATAAGAGCCAAGAAAGAGATTCAAGGAATTAAAGTAGGTAATAAGGAAATCAAACGATCACTCTTTGCGGATGACATGATGGTATACTTAGAGAACCCCCAAAAATCTGCTAAAAAGCTATTAGAAATAATTCAGAACTTTAGCAAAGTTGCAGGATACAAAATAAATCCACATAAATCCTCAGAATTTTTATACATTACCAACACAATCCAACAGCAAGAGATACAAAGAGAAATTCCATTCAAAATAACGGTCAATAGTATAAAATATTTGGGAATATATCTACCAAAGGAGAGTCAGGAATTATGTGAACAAAATTACAAAACACTTGCCACAAAAATAAAGTCAGATTTAAATAACTGGAAAGACATTAAGTGCTTTTGGATAGGCCGAGAGAATATAATCAAGATGACAATACTCCCTAAACTAATCTATTTATTTAGTGCTATACCAATCAGACTCCCAAGAAACTATTTTAATGACCTAGAAAAAATAACAGCAAAATTCATATGGAAGAACAAAAGGTCGAGAATTTCAAGGGGAGTAATGAAAAAAAAATCAAATGAAAGTGGTCTAGCTGTACCTGACCTAGAACTATATTATAAAGCAGCAGTCACCCAAACCATTTGGTATTAGCTAAGAAATAGACTAGTTGATCAGTGGAATAGGTTAGGTTCACAGGGCAAGATATTGAATAAAAATAGCAATCTAGTGTTTGAGAAACCCAAAGATACCAACTTTTGGGATAAGAATTCATTGTTTGACAAAAACTGCTGGGAAAACTGGAAATTAGTATGGCAGAAACTAGGCATGGACCCACACTTAACACCACATACTAAGAAAAGATCAAAATGGGTCCAAGATTTAGGCATAAAGAACGAAATCATAAATAAATTCAAGGAACCTAGGATGGTTTACCTCTCAGACTTGTGGAGGAGGAAGGAATTTATGACCAAAGGAGAACTAGAGATCATTATTGATCACAAAATAGAAAATTTTGATTACATCAAATTAAAAAGCTTTTGCACAAACAAAACTAATGCAAACAAGATTAGAAGGGAAGTAACAAATTGGGGAAATATTTTTACAATTAAAGGTTCTGATAAAGGCCTCATCTCCAAAATATACAGAGAACTGACTCTAATTTATAAGAAATCAAGCCATTCTCCAATTGATAAATGGTCAAAGGATATGAACAGACAATTTTCAGATGATGAAATTGAAACTATTTCCATTCATATGAAAGAGTGTTCCAAATCACTATCTATCAGAGAAATGCAAATTAAGACAACTCTGAGATACCACTACACACCTGTCAGATTGGCTAAGATAACAGGAACAAATAATGATGAACGTTGGAGGGGCTGTGGGAAAACTGGGACACTGATGCATTGTTGGTGGAGTTTTGAAAGAATCCAACCATTCTGGAGAACAATCTGGAATTATGCCCCAAAAGTTATGAAACTGTGCATCCCCTTTGATCCAGCAGTGCTACTACTGGCTTATATCCCAAGAAAATACTAAAGAAGGGAAAGGGACCTGTATGTGCCAAAATGTTTGTGGCAGCCCTTTTTGTAGTGGCTAGAAACTGGAACATGAATGGATGCCCATCAATTGGAGAATGGTTGGGTAAATTATGGCATATGAATGTTATGGAATATTATTGTTCTGTAAGAAATGACCAACAAGATGAATACAGAGAGGCTTGGAGAGACTTAACATCAACTGATGCTGAGTGAAATGAACAGAACTAGGAGATCATTATACACTTCAACAGCAATACTATATGAGGACGTATTCTAATAGAAGTGGGTATTTTCAACATAGAGAAGAGCTAATCCAATTCCAATTGATCAATGATGGACAGAATCATCTACACTCAAAGAAGGAACACTGGGAAATGAATGTAAATTGTTATTTTTACCTTCCGAATCTAATTCTTCCTGTGCAACAATAACAACAACAACAAAATTCGGTTCTGCACATATATATTGTACTTCGGATATACTATAACATATTTAATATGTATGGGAATGCCTGCCATCTAGGGGAGGGGGGGAGGGAAGGAGAGGAAAAATTCGGAACAGAAGGAAGTACAAGGGATAATATTGCAAAAAATTACCTATGCATATGTACTGTCAAAAAATGTTATAATTATAAAATTAATTTTAAAATTATATTGAATGCATAATAAATAAATAAACTTAAAGCCCAGACCTTTGTGTCCTCTGAGGAGACAGTAAAATACTGATAAACTCATTTTTATCACAGATTCATTAGCTCTCTAGTTCTGAACAAGCACTCTCCATACAGGCCTTCTACCAGCTCCCCACTATTGACAGAGTTAAACTGAAAGGCACACCCCAAAGTCAATAAACTAGGGACATTTTGTTCTTGTGCTCAGCTGAGGAACCACTTTTCCAAGTCAGTCAGATGAGTCACAGTGTCCACTTGAATTCCTTCCTCTTGGTGATAGCAGCATGCTGCTATAACAATCATATTTTTAAAAAAACCACAAAGCATTATGCAGCATTATTCAGGTATTCCACTGTCATCCTTCCCTAATGACTGGATAGAGTCACTTCACCCCAGATGCATTAGGGAGTAAATGGAATAGGTCAATGAACAGAGCTGGAGTCTACTGGCCCATCCTCTTACCAGCTGGTGTCATAGGGTAGCAGCATCAGACACTGAAATACTATTATCCATGCATAATCCCTTTCCTTATCCTTGTCCTTGTCCTCCTCCTCTCATCTTCCTTCTCTTTTCATATCACATCAAAGCATATAAATGAATATTACAACTGGAAGGGACTATTAAAATCATCTAAATCCAACTCCTTCATTTTACAAAATAGAAGGATGAGGCTGAAAAAAGAATGGTGATTTCTCCAAAATCACGGAGTTAAGGACATAAATTATAATGATCAAGTTTAGCCATTGAGAGGAATTATGATAATTGACTTTCCTCCTTTCTTTGCAAAAGTGGGGGATAAAGGATGTAGAACATTACATATGCTACATATACATAAGTTAATGTGGTGAGTAGTGTTCTGACCCTGTTTTTCCCCTTTCTTTTTATTCTTTATTACAAGAAGAAGTGGCTCACTGGGTAAGATAGGGAGAAGGATGTGTTCAGAAATTAAAGTGGTATGAAAACAAAAGATATCAATAAAATTTTTGTTTTAAAAAAAGTTAATACTAGAACTTGTCTTCCAATTCATTCAGTATTAATTCCATTACACTACATTATTTTTTATGTAGCTTTATGTTATTTTATTTTTTTCAAATTTATAATCATTTTCCTTCGTATCTCCTCTAATCATGGAGGGGGAGAATTAAAAATGAAATCCTTGTGACATATGCATAGTCAAGTAAAACTAATTCCCTGAATTGACTATGTCCAAAATATGTCTTAATCTGTACCCTGAATCCATAGTATCTCTCACAGAAGGTTGGTAATATGATTCACCATAAGTCCTCTGGAATAGTATTTGGTCATTGCATTGCAAAGTTCTTAAATTTTTCAAAGTTGGTTGCATTCAAAATGTTGTTATTATAGAAACTGTTCTACTGGTTGTGCATCATGTCCTATAAATCTCAAGTATTTTCCACTTTACCATTTGTTACAGTATATTATATTCATATACCATGGTTCATTCAACCATTCCTCAATTAACAGCTATCTCTTTAAAGAACTTATATATTCATATATATGCATATGTGTACATGTACATATAAATATTTATATACACATATAAAGTATGTTTATATTTATACATGTTTATAAATAGCCCATTATATGATGTTCTTGCTTCTTTTAAGGGGAACAGATCTTGACTAAGAAATTAAAAGAATATATGGATAGATAGATAGATGATAACAACAAATGTATACATATATTTAAATATATATATATATATACATATATTTTTTCCATAATCATTTCTTATTTCCCTCTAGGCTTTATGCTTCTGTAAAAATCAAAAAGTCAGGGTCCTGTTACATGAAGGTAAGGGTAGAACAAAAATGCTCAAAAATGCTAAGTTAAGGTATATTCTTGCTGAGAAGTAATATAACACAAAAGAAGCATAGTAGCCAAAAAGTCAAGAGATTCAGATTCTAGCTCTGGCTTTATATCTAATGTATAATTTATTTCTCTTAAATGTACCATTTATTTCTTATCTCTAGGCTCCAGCATCCTTCTAGATAAAATGTGAAGATCAAATTAGATGTTAAACAGAAGATAATCAACAGAAATAAGACACTGGAATTAAGGATTAGGAAAATCTTTCTGCAGAAGTAGAAATAAGTAGAGAGAACATTCTAGACCTGGGGGAAAGCCAGCAAAAAGGCATGGAGCCAAGAAATGGTGTATATCTTTTTCAAGAAATAACAAAGATATCAGTGTTACTGTACCAAAAAATACATGGTAGGGTATAATGTGTAAGAAAACTGGAAAGAGGAAGAGATGAGGCAAGGCAAGGCTAAATTACGAAGAGCATTGAATGACAAACAGAAGATTTTGTATTTAATCCTGGAGATGATAGGGAACTACTGGAGTTTATTGAGTAGCAGGGAGATGTGGTAAAACTTGTGCTGGTAGTTAAATGGAAGATAGATGGGATTGAAGATTTGTGGCAGATAGATTAGCTAGAAGATTATTACAATAATTCAGGTATAAAGAGATGAGGGTCTGCACCAGAGTGCAGTATCAGAGGAAAGAAGGAAGTACATTTGAGAGTTGCTACATTGGTGAAACTGAGAGGCTTTGGAAACATTTTGGACAAAGAGAAGAGTAAAAGAAAACACCTAGGTTTCCAAGTCTGAGGGACTGGGAAAATGTTGGTATCCTCAACAGTAATAAGGAAAAGTAAGGGGAGGAATAGGAAGAAATATAATGAGTTCCGTTTTGGACATGTTGAATTTAAAATGTCTACAAGACATCCAGTTCAAAATATATAATAGGCAGTTAGAGATGTGAGACTGGAAGTCAGCAGAGAGGTTAGGACTGGATAAATAGATTTTAGAATCATCAGCATAGAAATAATTGAATCCAGGAGAGTTGATGAGCTCACCAAGTGAAATAGTATAGAGGGAAAAGAGAATAGAGCTCAAGACAAAGCTCTGTAGGAAACTCATAGTTAGTAAGCATGACTTAAATGATGATCCAGCAAAGGATATTGAAGAGTGTTTAAAAACCTTGAAAGAAGAGAATATCAAAGAAAAAAGGCAATAAACAGCTGTCACAGGCTACAGAGAAGCCAAGAATTATATAGACTGAGAAAAATCCATGAGATTTGGGGACCAAGAGATCACTGGTATCTTTGGACAAAGCAGTTGTGAACTGTATTTGGCCATCCTGATAGGTTAAGTGTAAAAGACTTTGATTGGATATCTCTTTAGGAAGTATGAACACATCCACTTATACCTCCTTGAGATGTTAAGATCATAGATCTAGAGATATAAGAGATCTCAGAGATCTATTCTAATCCCCTAATTATGCAGTTGGGTAAACTTCAGCCAGAGAGAAAAAATGATTTGCCTTAGCTCACATAGATCAAAGTAGCAGAGCCAAGGTCCTCTGACTACAAATTTAGTGGTCTGTCCACTTTAACCTGCTGCCTGTGGCTGAAGATATATTTTTGATGAATTTGGGGAAAATCCTGAGCAATGTTAATTGTCTATTCATTCATACACCCCTGAGATTAAGCAAATGAATTTTGGTATTGATATCAACTTACTTGCTTTAGACTATTATAGATTTGAGCCACTAGGCCCAAGATGTAGACCAGTCAGAGTATGTTTAGAATAATGTTCAAAGTGAGCTGAGCAGATAAAAGGCCAAAGATTTTAGAAGTAAAGGGGATAAGAGTAGGAGGGGGGGAAGCATGGGGGGAGGCAGAAATGGTAAACCTGCCTTTCCACAAAGTCTGAAAAATTAAGAAGTTAAACTGAGGTTCCTATCAGCTCTAAATCTATGATTCTATAACCTTTCTGGTACCATCCCCATCTCAGCTTCAGAGATGATACCCTTAGGGAAGCCAAAAAGCCTCAATCCTTACGGGTAACAGCAATGGAAAAGGGAATCATTTTGATAAGCAATAGAAGTCTTAGAAGCCTCAGATTTCTGAAGGTCCTCTACCTAGAAGAATATAAAAAACTAAAAAATCATACAGATTAGCAAATCTGGATCATGGCCTTCACTGTAACTATAAATTATTGGAGCAGTACAGATCCAGTAGGAAAAGGATTATCTTTCTTCCAAACTTAAATTTATTTCCATTATAGGGAAGCTGACAAAACCTAAAAATAGTACTAAAAGTTTAGAGATCTACATAAGTCTCAAGGATGGAAAGAAATATTCATATACTCATAAGAATATGAAAGATTGCTTCCTTATTAATTCCAGATTTGGTTCTCTTCTGGAGAAGATTCTAAATGTTAAGTAGAATTAAGTGGAAGGAAAAGACTATTTTACTATTCCCCTACATTCTTTCCTTTCTATAAGTACTATTTTCTATAGTCTTCCTGTGAGGTGAAATAATAGCTCCCCTATATCCAGTATGCATTGTTACCTTAAGTGCTTGCATAGGAAATGAAGTGGGCATGTGAAAAAGGATTAAAATTATCCTACTTGATTCCAGAGGTCAGAATAAGGAGAAGTGAGTAGAAATTGTAGATACAGATTTGGGCTCAACAGAAAGAAAACTTCTTGACCACTGGAATTCTCCAAAATTGAAACAAGCTTACTAACTTTGGGATACCACAGGTTTCCATTTCTTAAAAACCAGTGCCTAGATAACTACTTGTCAAGGTAAAGAGAATTTTTATCAATGACTCAAGCAAAGGCAGAAATGGCATTCTTATCAAATTTTCAGATGACACAAAGCTAGGAAGGATAACTGAGTCATTGAATAACAAGAATATCCAAAAAGATATGGACCAGTAGACCAGTGGAGTACATCTTATGAAATGAAATCCTATGTAGGGGTTGTTAACCTGAAATCCATTAACTGTTCTTTTTAATATATCACTTTATAACTATTTTAATAGAATTTTATGATCCTGTATAGTTTGTTTTAGTCTAGTTAGCCACTGGAGTCCTCTCCTACTCTAAAACTCTATGATTCCTATTCAATCATTGATTGAACAAGGTGATATCTAGGATCTCTTCCAACTCTGAGATTCTGGGATTCTAACCATTACTTTTTAGGATACATAAAGGAGATTAAACTCATGTCCTCAAAGACTACATGTTCTAGAGTTTTCTAGTCAATCAACCCATATATTTATTGAGACTTATAATTTCTCATGATAAAGCCTATTGTGGCCTATGTATAAGAAGCCTAGGTTTTAGCAAAGGGGTGACTTTCTTTATAAAAGATATTAAATGAGAATATATACATAAATGATTAAAATATATTTAATAATTATATTTATATATTAATAAAATAATATATATGTATCTATCTGTATCTATGCATATTTATATAAGTGTATATATAAATGTTGGGAAGAATAAAAGTAGTATCTATTCATATGATCTAGGGCAAATCTTTTAATTTCTATCAGGGTCACACTTTCTTCATATGTAAAATTAAAGAGATTGGACCATATGTGCACTGAAAACTCTTCCAGGGTTAAAGCCTATGATCCTATAATCAATAGTTACTTCAAAAGAGTAAGCCCAGCTGATGATTCCATTAATTCAATTCCCAAAGGGAACATGGAGTCCAACTGATGTTAGCTCACACAAAACAACCTCAACTGTCTCAAAAAATAAGCTTAATTTCAGGTTCCTAATAAACTGGCATTGAAAACAAAAACAAGAAGTTTGAAAAGGAGGGGAAATCAGCACCCAGTCCTCAGAAAATTCTGTGAAACCAGGCCTCCTGATTCATTTCCCCACCAAGTAGCAAAATAGCCCAGCAATCATCATAAACCTGACACTTTCTCTATCCTGGACTAGGAAATTACAAGCAATTTTCCAAGGCTGCTGATGCCTGGTTCAGCCCTTCAGTTTTAGATTTAGTTTTCAGAAGGAGCTGGGAGTCAGGATGTAAACAAGATGCAAACAAGGAACTAGCTTTTTTGTTTATTTTCAAAGAGGTCTGACCATGTGACTGACTGGTTAGTTTCTTGTTTGCTTATAAGAGTTGGTTTGGGAATGAGGTGAGGAAAGCAGAAGAGAGTATGAAAATGAAATGCAAAGAGGGACAGAATTAAAGAATAAACTGACCAGTTTTCCTCCTCTTTATACCACAGGTCACAGGAATTCCAAAGTTAAAATGACAAGTTACATTTAGCCAAAGAAGTCTATATTTTTGTTAAGTAATCAAATCACTTCTATGGCAAAAGAGACTTTAGAAATCATTTAGTGTAAGCCTGTAATTTTACAGATAGATAAATCAAGGGCAGCCACTACATTTTATTTATCTTTGTATTTGGATTGAATGAGATAAAAGCATTATATAAATGTTAGTTATTATTTATATCATAATTATCATCCTGCCTAGCAGCTAGGATGATGATTGCTCATTGTAGCTGCTTCACATTTATTCACTAGAATTGAGACATAATCCAAGACCCCATAGCTAATAATTGCCTGAACCAAGAACAGAATCCATTTCTGTGCTGTGTCCTTTCCATTTCATCACAATACTTCCTTCTGACTCTGTTACCTGGCACCATTAGCAAGGAAAGAAAATTACATTGTGATGCAGAGGATGGTGGAATTATATATTTAGAACTGGAATGTCCCCTCTAGGATATTCCCATGAAGAAATTAAGGCCAAAAGACATCATGTGATTAGTACAAAGTCACACAAGTAGTAAGTGGGAGAGCTGAGACTTAAACCCAGGTCCTCTGCTTCCAAATCTGTTAAGATATGGCTTGGAGCAGATGGTCTCTAGGGTCCCTTCCAACTCAAAGTTTCTGTGAAACAAAATTCACAATCAAGTTTGGGTGCAGATGTCTCAGCTTGAGCTTTGTCCCTGCTGTTGGCTGATAACTTCTCCAAAGAAGCCAAAATGAAGCTTTCCTTTCTTTAGCCCTTTCTGAAGGTAGTGCTTCTGGGCAATGAGGGCAATAGAAGGTTCTGGGCTTTCTTTCTCCCTCCATACCTCCTCTCTTTTTCCTCCTACAGGTTCTGGACTCTGGGTCGTCATTGAATATTACTACTTAATTGCTTTGACTTTACTCTTGTAGACAAATTCCTAGGCTGCCAAGACACATAGTGTGGTAGAAGGAATCATGCTTCATCCTTAGAGCCCTGAATGTTTGTCTGTTATGCCATTTCTGCATTTACATGTAAATACATAGAGAGCCATGTCAACCTCAATAAAAAAAAATAATAGCTCAGAAACCAGTTACAACATCTCCAGATTTCCCCATTGCCAACAGCCCCACTGAGATTAAAAATGTGTAATAATATCATTCCCTCTTTTCTAAAGGATTTAGAAATGCAAAAAGACTTAAAAATCATCTAGTTCAATTCCTCTCATTTTAAAAAGACTGATTAAAATCTTTGTGCTAGAGCCATTATTAGAATCTGGATTTCCTGACTCCCAAGGCAATGTTCTCTCCACAGAACCTCACTGCCTCCCATTCTTCTTGTCTCCTGTAAATAAATGAATCCCTGCTAGGCTATTCAAGGACAGTTTGGGAGACAGAGACTATCCAGTATACTACTTTTTAATAGATCAATCTACAAACATTTATTGAACTCCTACTATGTGGTAGGCATTGTATCGCATTGGAGTATAGTAGGTAGCATATTGGATTTCAAGTCCAAAAGATAAGCATTCAAATACTGTTTAAGAGACTTACCAGCTGTATGACTTCAGGCAAATCACGTACTTTCTCTGCTTTTGGCTTCTTTTCTATAAAATGAGCATAGTGATCAAATCTCTAAGGATTGTTTTGAAAATAAAATTACTACCATAGGTAATGTGTTTTGCTAACCTTTAAGCCCAACATAAATGTGAGCTATTATTGCTACAGATGAGGAAACAAGTTGAGAAAAAATAAATTGCTTTCCCAGGATCATGTAGATAGCATATAGATGAGCTGGAATTTGTACCCATTACCCAACTATAAATCCAGTGCTCTTTCCTCTATGTTATATGTCATGAGAACAACACTGACAATTTATGAGTTGTTCAATCAAAAATCATAAAACCATAGAATGCCTGAACTGAAAAGGACATTAGCTATAACTGGTCCAGCTCCTTTCATAGAGGAAGGAGCTAAAATTCTTTAGGAAGCTAAGGCTTCCTCCTCCAATTCTTCCTAAAAAAAGTTAAGTGATAACTCAAAATCACAATTTAGTTCCAGAACCATGACTAGAATCCAGGTATTCTGACTTCCAGTATCATGCTTTTTCCACTGCATCACTTCTATTCTTCCTGTTTCTGAAGCCAACTGAGACCCTGCCAGGTTATTTAAGGACCAGTTGGCAGCCAGGGAACACCAGAAGGCACAGTTACTGCCTGCTCTTTTCCCAGATAGTTTTGCCTGGGGGCCAAGCTGGAGCCATGCCTCTGACAGCTGCATTGAGCTGACTTCCATCAAGAGGCTGGAGCTGATGCAGAGCACAACTCATCCTAATCCCAGACAAGTTTATGATCTGCCTCCACAATCCTGAGAAGAGGGGGTCGACATCCTTTAAACCACAGACCCTCCCGGCAGGACACCAGAAGACCACCTGCCCATTCCACTTAATATGGCAAATTCACCATACCAAATGGGAAGCTGATCATTGCCAAATTGTTGAAAGAACATGGTGGAAAGAGGAGAGAACTTGAGTCAGAAGACCAAGTTTCAAGTTGATTTAATACATATCATTTCACTTCTCTGAATTATTTGTAAAACAGTATGATTTAGCTGCAATTTGAAGGAAGACTGGAAAATTGAGTGATAGAGGTAAGAATGGAGAACATTTCAGTCTGGAGCAGTGGCAGAGGGAGAGGATGGATGAAGGGGTGTGGATGGTCAGTAAAAATGATCTCCAATGGAGTGAAGAAATAGCAAGGAGCAGCAAGAAGGTCAGAGTCTTCCACTTGCAGATTATGTGATAATAGAATAATGTGTAAATAGATGGAAATGTAGGAAGGGGCCAGGTTATGAAGGACTTAAAAAGTGGTTTACCACTTTCTACAACAAAAACAAAGTGTGTCTGCCAATACTCCTTGTCTCTCATTTCCTTTCTAAGTCCCTTCATATATATCACCACTCTACCTTTGGAAGCCTGCTTTCAAGAAGAAAAGAAAAAACTGATTAGCTTCTTCACCCTGGGATGTAAAGTTCTTCACAGTTGAGCTAGTATTTTACTGTTTTTTCTTGAAGAATCATTTCAGTTGTGTCCCAATTTTTGTGACCCCACTTGGGGTATTCTTGGCAAATACTAGAGTGGTTTGCCATATCCTTCTCCAGATCATTTTACAAATGAAAATGTAAGTGACTTGTCTAGGGTCATACAGCTAGCATATGCATGAGGTCAAATTTGAACTCAGAAAGATGAGTTTGCCTAATCTAAGTCCAGTGACCCATCATCACAATCTAAATCCCGCTGGGAGATGTTAACATTTAAAATTTATTATTCACAAAAACTTAGGGTGACTAGATAGCATAGTGGATAGAGCACTGGGCCTAGAGTCAAGAAGACATCTTTCTGAATCCAAATGCAGCCTCAGATACTTATTAGCTATATGAACCTGAGCAAATCGCTCAATCTCTTTTGCCTTAGTTTCCTCAACTAGAAAAAATGAGCTGAAGAAGGAAATGGCAAACTCCTCTGGCATGTTTGCCAAGAAAACCTCAAATGAGCTCACAAAGAGTCAGACACCACTGAAATGAGTGAACAACATTCAAAATTTACAAATCCAAATAAAAGTAAGGGAAGTGTAGATAATCCAACTTTCCAATGATGCTTTTTTATAAAAACTTGAGCTAAGACTTTTGGGACAACTTGAATTTGTAGAATCAAGAAAGTTTATTAGTTCTTTTCTCAAAAATAGCTTTTTTGGGGAAAAAATCCCACCTCCTAAAGGGATTTACATTATAATGATGGACAATGAAAACAGTCAAATAATCAATCTGCAGATGCGGGTTTTCTGATATTCTATGGACTAGGTATTTTGCTGCTGTAAAAGGTTTTTATTAATAATATTAGGCCATGCCCACTGTTCCTGAAAAAAACAAAACACATATACCAAATCCCTCAGGCCCAGGCTTCTTAAAAAGTCAATTATTAATTTGTTTCAGAAACAAAAGAATAGGCCTTATCCCTTATAAACTCACCCTGGAGGGCCCCCATAGAAGAATGAATAAGTTGGGGATTCAATGCTCAACTATTAGTAGAACAACCTGCAAAAGCCAGCCTGGGTTTTTTTTTCTTTTCTAATTCCCTAAAGTGAAGAGTTAGCCTGTTTTGTATATGTGCCTATGAACTATGGGAAAAATATTTAGAGGGGGAAGGGAAAAAGTTCACAAGACCAAACTGGGTTCTTATCACCTGGCTACAATGCTTCTTTTTTCACAGAGGAGTAAAATATTAAACTCCAATCCACCTTCCTGTAGGCAGAGAAAGATGATTGGTGAAAAGTTATTAGGAGGGGGAAAAAACAACAAAGGTTATTAGGAGCCTCCAGGAGTAGTCAAGGGACTGATTGATAGCCTGACTCTGTGAGGCTATTAAATCAACTAGCCATTGCTTATAAGAAGACTTCTCATGAAACAAAAATAATGATGATGATGGTGGGGATCACATTTTGCATTTATATTGTAGTAATATATCGCATAGAAAATAATAATAATAACTGACATTCATATGGCATTTACTATACAGCAGACATTGTGCTAAGAGCTTAACAGTTATTATCTCATTTGATCTTCACAACCCTGGGAGGTGGGTGCAATTATTATTCTCTTTTTACAGATGAGGAAAATGAGGCAAACTGCTGATAAGTGATTTAACCAGTCACCCAGCTAATAAGTATCTAAAATTTGAACTCAAGAAGATGATTCTTCCTGACTCCAGGTCCAGTATCCTATCTACTGCACCACCTACCTTATTTAATCTTTGCAACAACTCTATGAAGGAGGAAATACAGGTGTTGCTATTACATAACTCTATTACATAGAAAATGAAACAACTAAGAACACCCAGCTCAACTGAGTTGTGTGATAAAGCCAAGCCATTATTTCAGTCATTACTCATTCAAGCCAGGGAAGATTAAGCCTCTTCTAGTTTGGGGCCTGACATGATTTCCCATCTTTTATTTCATAAGGAAAAGCAATTTTTCGCATTGCTGGCCTCCTCAGACACCCAACATTTGCCACCTCCTCTCACCTGAAAAACCCAAATCTTTACAACCACTTCCTTATATCTTACCATCTGTCTACCACTCAGATCTAAGCCTGCACATACCAACTCTGCATTCAGTTGCCATCTAAAGGATCTGTCCTAATATAGAAGGAGTAGACCCCTGGATGCAGTTCAGTTCTCCCCAGTGGAACAGATTCTGTGAAATAATGTATCCCCTCAATCCCCAATATCTTCTGTTATTCTAATGCCAGTTCTGACCCTGAACAGATGCTCACAAAGACTGACTATATAGCAGCTTGCCATTTGGTTTCCCAGATGCTTTGTTGACCAAATTCAGTGGAAAGGTACCAAGTCTCAGCTATTTCCTTACCTCTGAGCTCAGAATCACAAACACTAGAAGCCTAATTATACATCCAAAAGGTATCAAAACAAGGGCAACAATGAATATGGAAATGTATATGAAGTAATAAAAAAGTAAAGAAAGCAGATCGAGTGTGATATAAACAGCACTGATTAATTTCAAAAGACTTTTAGGATTTCATAAGTCTTTCCACTCATAAAGATGGCAATCCTTCAAAGAATTAATTCTCTACTATTACTTTTTTTTTCTAATTTATAAGAATTCCTAGGCTTTCTTTATTAGGGACCCCTTCAGGAGACTGAAAAAGCCACTGAAATATTTTTTCAGAATAATATTCTTCTCTTTTTATTCATAATTGAAGGAAATGCAAACTTTCAGATAGAAAGATATATTTTCCCCCTCAAGTACACAATCCCCCAAAATCTAGTAATGGGCCCTGTTTGTCCTAGATGAAGAAATTCTGCTTTACAGGTATAACTCCCAACAAAGTCCCACTCTAATACCTCTTTAAGGTATGGAAGACACTAGTTCTCAAGGGACATGTCAGTACGATCCAGATTCAAACATATTCTGTCACACTGGGAAGGTTTCCAGCACATGCTTGAAGCTGCCCTAAATATATGTTATATGACAACCAGTCTAGCTATATGTAGAAAGACTCATTATAAGAAGGTCATCTCCAAGTTTATAAATTATTTTGGTCACAACCACTCAAAAACACAATCCCTTAAAACATTCAGGAGTTGGAATCTGTATCTAGAAGTGTTCACTCGGATGAAAATATAAATCCTTTAAACTATAAAATACATGTACAAAGATGTCAGAGGGCAAATAGAGAGAAAGAGAGAAGCATAAGTTATTTAGTAAAAGTTTATTTTTATTATAAATAGTTCCAATGGAGTGGTCAAATTAAGGATTTTCTCTTTTTTTTCTATTGAAGGTTTCTAAGTTTGTAAAGAAAAGATGTTTAAAATTAAAAAGTGTCCAATATTATTTTGAGAAACCTTCCCCCCTCAACTATTTTTATATACATATATATGTATATGTTTTACGTGCAAGTATGTATGTGCATGTATGCATATGAAGGGGAAAATTAAGTAGCTTGATGCTGGGCCTGGGGTCAGGAAGATTCTGCTTCCTGAGTTCAAACCTCAGTTTGTCATCTATAAAATTAGCTAGAGAAGGAAATGGTAAACCAATCCAGTTTCTCTGCCAAGAAAATTCCAAAAAGTGAGTTATAAAATGTCAAATATGAGTGAAAATTACTAAGTACATATTATGGACAGATAGATAGATAGATGGATAGAAAGATTGATAAAATAAAATTATATATATATATATATATATATATATATATATATACCCATTTATATGCCATTATATTATAAGGTTATAAATACTTTGAGAGAAGAGTCTATGAAACATTTATCTTAATAATTTCAAAACCTGGTACAAAGTAACATTCGATAATTGCTAGTGGAATTGAAGTTACTTCATTCTCTCTATACTTCATTTTCCTCATCCATAATATGAGAGATAAATTAAATTGATCTCTGAGGTCTATTTAAACTCCAAGACTCTATGAGTCTTTATTAAGAGCTGATCATATCATTCACTCCACTGCGCAAAAAGTTTCCATGGTTCCCTGTTGCTTCAAGTTAAAATGCACTCTTCTATTTGGCACTTATAGCTGGTTCCAATATATTTTTTCAACCTTATTAAACATTACTCCCCCTTTCACGGTCTACATTCCAAGCCAAATAAGCTAATTTGCTGATTTCCTATATATGGCATTTCATTTCCCCTCTCCTTGTCTTTACACAAGCTGTTCACTGTGGCTGGAAAACTCATCCTCCTCACCTTCCATCTCTTGGAATACCTACCTCATTTTGAGGTGGAGTTCAAGTGCCTATTCTTTAAAAATGCCTTTAATGATTTCCTCAATTATTAGTACTGCTTCTACCCCAAAATTTCTTTGTAGTTCTCTTGCAAATATCTTATATTTGCTCATCTGTGTGCCTCTTTCATCTTCAAGTAGAATGTAGGCTCCTGGAGATCATAAATGGTCTCATTTATTTCTTTGTATACCTACCATTTTGCACATAGTGTCTGGCCCATAATAAGTATTTAACAAATGCTTTGTTATTGAACCAGATCATCCAAAAAATCTTATATATTTGTAGAAACAATAATTGTTCCATGATTTTAAAATAGATATGAAAAAGCAGCATAACTCTGTGAAGAATATTGATTTTAATTCTGAAAATCTGAGTTCTAGTCATGGCTGCTCTGTAAAACAAGCAAACTTTTTGGATTAAAGTTTCCTCATCTAGAAAATGGGAATAATACCAGATAACCTATCTAATCTTCAATAACTAGATGAAAGATTCTTGAAGTAGAGGCACAGGGAGAAAGGAGGTAAGAGACTGAAAGGAATTCCCCTGATAGAGTACTTAGCAGAGAATTAAGTCTCTTAGCCTGGATGATGTTTCTTGGAGGCAGGGGAAACTTTCAACCTTTTGATAAATTCCTTTTGTTAATCACAGCTTACTCTAACTTTAGTCCCTCCATATTTTTATCATTGCTATTATTTTATACTTTGCTACCTCAACCTCCTGACACACAAGAATTCTGTAACTAAAATGGGAAGTCGAGTTTCAAAAGGATCCAGTGTCCTTGGAGGTCCTGATTTTTCTCATGTGAATAACTTCGGTAAGGTATCAAAATAGGAATGAGAAAGAGAATTCCTCTTTCTGTTGATTGGCTTGCTCCTGCCTGAGCTAAAAAGGAAAAATTAGTTTCAGAACAAGTGCTAGATAAACAATGAGGAGGGGAAGGACTTCGATTGCATTTCCTTAAGCTAAAAAACCAAAAATAGGGTGAATTTTTTCAAGTGAATTTAGTGATCCTCTTGGAAGTTTCAAAAATATAAAACATTTCAATAACTAGACATATGCACAAAGGAACAAGGCCATTAATTCAGGAACTGTTCACCAGGTTCCTGGGAAGCGTTCTTTCTTTTTCAAATAGGATAATCTGGGAATCTAAGTTGTTCTCTGACCCAGTCAGCTGAGACCTCACCATCCATCTCACATATACATTTGCTTGTTCCTATCTTTGATACTTTTATTCTCATGTTCTCTTCTTCTAAAACTCTCTCCCTGATTCTTTCTGCCAACTTATATTGCACCCCACTGGTGTACTCTGAGAAGATGAACAGTTCCCAAATTCTAGAGTTTCCTATGGATCCACTTTCCTAAAAGTATAGTTAATAAGCCCCTACTTGTGGATTTGACTTTAATAGTAGACACAATTAGCTCCATACAAAGGCATTTCCAGAGATAGGATGGTAATAACCAAACAATTCCCCCTCCTCCACCATAAACCTTGGGCACACTCTCCCATAAATATATCACATTAATGGGAAGAATGAGTACATAAAGTATATAGGTAGTGAAGCACACTAATAGGGAATACAGGTGGTCAAAGCAACTCACACTTGTATTACTGGAGGACTCAGGTCTTTCAAATTGTGATATGCTCACTTTGTTCCCCATTGGACAAACAGGTTGCACCACTTAGTTAATCTGCTGGGCATCAGATTCTTCTGACTGGGCAACTATACTCTCTACCACCTCTAATTTCAAGCAAATCTGCTCTCTGCTCTTTCAAAAAGAGTAGGGATTCATATTAGAACTGACAAAAGCTTCCTATTTCTATACCTTTTTGGCCTTATCTCTGAGGCCTGCTATCTCTCAAGCAAGAAGTACAAAAACAGATTCTACTCTATAAGCTAACACCCTTGAGGTTCAGCCTTTCCTTTTGAATCTTTTATAGGGCTGTATGAGAGACTGAATTCTCTATGCATACGGACTGGTTTTTGCTTTAGTTTGATTGATTTTTGTTTTTGTTTTTGTTTTTGTTTTTTTGCCTTTTTAATATTCCCAGAGCTTACTCCAATACTTGGCACAAAAGCAGGCACTTATCAAATGCACATTGACTGACTGACATGAAGATTATCCAGTACATTTACCAAATTTTCATTTCTTCAAGATAAATCCTAACTAGATAATGACCATTTACTCAGTAGCTTCCCAATTTTCTGAATTCTAAGGCTTTTGTTGTTGTTGTTCCCTTCAAATAAGTGAATGAAGAAAAGGTCCAGAAGCAATCTAATCCCTTGGAGCAAGTTCTACTAATAATTCAGCTACGTTCTTGGATATTTTATGTGCAAATGAACTAGTTTTTAATATACTTTAGTAAGTACAAAATGATCCACTCAAATCTGAAAAGGAGTCACCATTTACAAAGTGCAAATACCATCTGGATAAAATACTTACCTTTTACATTCAGCAAATTTGCCACTTTGAAGGATGCACTTAAATCTTCTCTATCAACATCAAGATTCAGCTTAAATCTAATCTTGATCATAAAGTTGCCCCCTGAAATCTAGTTCTTGATGATGTCCCTCTTCTTGGGAAATGTGACATGTTCTGCCCCTTACGCAAAATCAGTTAAATACAAAGTCATCCCAAAGTGATCTCATATTTTAATCTTGCTTGATTTTGGCTATGCAGGCAGCCTGTAGGAGAGTGCAATCCTTCAGGAGAGAACATACATGATAATTTATCTCCTTTACCCCAATCCCATCTTCTCATAATGAATATATGACACATGTTTACTAACCCCATCTTTTCATAACAAACAAATTTGGTCAGATACAGGATTTTGATTGTTGTCAACTGTACATGCTCAAAAGTTGATCTGAAAAACTAGAGTTTAAGAGAAAAATTTTAAGAGACCATAGCACTCTTAAGAAACCATTTTATAGGGAAATCTCAAAAAAAAAGTAAAGATTTTGGCAGACCCCAAGGGATAATACAGGCAGTGAGGTGGTCTTGACTGAGCTTCCATTTCAGAAGTTCTCTAGCAAGCACAAGTTCTTTTTACCTTAGAAAACTTTGGAGGACAACATGTTATCACCCATAAAAATATCAGTGAATGAAGGAGCTGCTGTCACTTCAGATTTTAAAAGTGTTCCTTTTAAACACTTTTGTTGTTCCTTTGTTACTTGCCTGCCCAAGAATCTTTAGACCAGAAGTACGACATCAAAGGTCAATGGAAAGAACCATAATGTTAACAAAAATTGTTGAAACAACCATTGAAAGATAATGATATAAAAGTATATACAATTATTAAGAAGAAAAAAATCACCAGAAGAGTGGATTGGATCTGATTGCTTCACAGAATTTTGCAAACCAAGCCATTACAGAATATTTCCCATTCCAGAGGTGTTGTATTGGTACCCAGTTTATGCATAAATTGAAGATTCTGGGTCAGAAAAGGGCTTTGCAGTTCTATGTCCTAGACCTACAAAGCTAGGGAATCAGTGTTCAGCTATGCTCAGGCTCTCCTTTAAATTTTGCAGCTCTTGTTGAACCACATGAGATTATTATGAATCTAGATATGGCTGATGGGGATCATCTTACCCATGGTCTTATACCTCCATCTCTATTAGTCTACTCCCTAAAAAGTAAATATTGAATTTCATTGAATGAAGGGACTGCTTTCACTTCAGACTTAAGAGAGTTGATATAAGAAAAGGCCTGCCTCCCTCACACAAATTGATCATTTTAGGAAACAGCTTCTATTTCAGGAACATAGACTATGCCCATTTGCAGAAAACTGCAGGTGATAATGCAGCATATCTTATGGCTGACATGGCCTGTATCAGTGGTACTTTCCCCCTTTGAACATTGCCATGTGATAACTACTCCCACACACAAACCCTTTGAATTTGCTGGGCTAGCATGGTCTTCTACAAGAAAGACATAGTGTGGACTCTAAGACATCTAATTTAGGTTAAAAAAATGATGTACATACAATCTGGGGTCACTCAATAATTCAGCTCTTCTCCCAAGACTATAGGAAGGACCTCACAACCATGCCATCAAAACTCTGAAGCAAGCCTTGATATCCAAATTTAAGGCTTATCAACAACAGGTGGTTGCTAACTGCAAGAACTTGTCAGCAGCCATGATGGAGCTAGGTTATCAGATAGTAACAAGTGATTCTGACAACCCTTTGATGCTTGTGGAACTTTACAACAAAGGCAAAGATGGAAGAAAAGATTTTCTATTGCTTGTAACAAGAATACCTGCCTAGGAGAACAAAAATACAGTAAGACTTAAGTGGACTGAAACTAGGGACTAATTTCCTGAAGATTTCCACAAAGTAAACCATTTTATTTATGAAGGAATAGAACTGATTGCAGGTTCAAAAAGATTTTGGTCCTCAGGTCACCATGAGATAATTTGAGGAGAAATTCTCAGGGGATAAAAATTATCAGGGTGTTATTAAGGCTATTATAGCCAAAGCAGAGAGCTTTGCAGGTGCATATTCTCTGCCTGGGGTCCCTGATTTTTCAAATGAGACTGAATACTGTCAGCATTCTCTAAGTTTCAGAGCCAGATTGGAAATATTTAGTCCAAGCCAGAAGGCCCCTTTTAAGAAAAAGAAAGTATGAGAATGTTTAATTGGAAGGAGGATTAAAGAGAATAGAAAACTGGAGTTTTTAAAGGGCTTTGTTAACATCTCTACATTGAAAAAAATTACCATTTGGCAATTGCTAAGGACTCGAACATGTACTCCATCCAAAGGATGATATACAACTCATAAATCTCAATTTTAAAGCTACATTATTAGTCATTTGGATTATACTTTATTAATTAGTGGATTTATTTTAAGTCTCACTTTCTTATCTAGTTTTTATATAAGATCAGAATATCCTATAGTATTTTGACCTTCATTCAAATAAAGAGTGATATAATTTTAAAGAACTACTTAAATAATTTTACTTAACAGTCTCTGTTAAGTGGTCAGTTGGCCTGCTCATGACTTATTGCAACAACTCAGAAAACATCCATCTTAATAGCTTGTAAAAGTTACTCAATTTCAGTATCATGATGTTCAGTGGAATGCTAGAACTGAATCATGTCCATTTTTGTTGGAAATGAAATAGTTCTTCAGTTAAGAATAAAATTATAAGACTATAAGTTTTGAATCTGGTACAGTATTATATAAAAGTGATTTATGGATTGTTTCTTTAATCCTCAAGATTTTGGAGAAGTAAGGGGCAAATTTTCCTTGTTTCCAAAGAGACAGATCACATATAAGCAAGCCCCTGCTGAAACACGGAATTTGGCAATGACAGCCTTCTATTCCATTGCAACATATTGGTCTATTCCCTACCTGAAGCTGGTGCCTTCCCAAAGAAACTATTTTTCAAACAACTGAATATAAAATGGTAATGACCATTTTTATTAAGCACAATAAAATTAACTACAGAACGTGACAAGAATTGTAGCTTTTAAAATATAACCAAATTTATATTTCAAAAAAATCTGAGCTCTAATTTTTTGTTTAAAAAAAATTAAGTGAGACAGCACCAAAAAAGGGCCCCCCCCCCCCCCCCCCCCCCGCAAAACCTCTCCCAGCTGTGCGAATATTAAGCAGGGTTTTACTCTCATTGTATTTTGATTAGACTTTCAGGAAGAGATAAAGAGGAAAAAACTTCTGAAATTCTTTCTTTCGCTCTACTTTCATTACTCTAGCCAGGTTGGAGATTGCAGAGATAAAAATGAGGGAAGGATAAAAATGTATGCAATTATAAACAGTTTTTAGGAAAGAAAGGTCTGCCAAACAATATCCTCTGAAGTTATAACATTTACCAAATGGAAAGTTTGGAACAAATATACAGCATGAAATTATTTGAGTGTAACATATAAAAACTCCATCCTTGAAAAAGCATTGGAAAGGTGTGTCCCAATCTTTAGGCTGAGCTTCAGACTCCAAAGGAAGTGGGAATTGGCTAAGAAAATATCATTAGTGTGTATACAATTAATGCAAGTTCCAAATATAGCCAAAATTAAGCATGATTAAAACACAGTCATTTCAGAATGATTCTGCATGAGTGAAAGTTTTTACACAGGGTGATTGAAGATTTCCCCCTCAAGTTTTTTCAAAACCAAGCCTACTAGCCTGAAAGAATAATTAAGGCAAGGAAATTTGGGGGACTGTAACCTCCTCTTTTTCTACCAGAAGGAAGTAAAAAGTGGGAAGGGAGATTCCCCTCCCCATTTTCCCCACCCCAACTCCCCAACTTTGTAGAACATCTTACAAGGGACTTACTTTTCCAGTAAAATACCACATCAAGCAAGAAATATAGTCGGAGAATACAAAAGCACATATTGTCAAGAGCAGGAAGCAACTTAAGCAACATAACCTCTTGCTGCTGAGAACAGAGCTAACTATAGATTACAGAGAATACCAGCCTGGCAACTGAGAGTCAGTTAAAAAAAACATCATGAATATACCATGAGAATAGAAAGTACACAGGAACTCTAGTGCAAGAGGTCCTTGGGTTACCTGAGTTATATGTATTTTCTATGTACAGGTATCACCTGAAGTTTGTAACACTCTTCCTACTAATGCTATGTATATTTGTGGGAGAGTATATCCTACCTTTATAAAAGGAATTTTGTGTAACTGCTGTCCTTATTGTGCCATCTTAATAAATCTCTTTGTTATTGAGTCTATTGGAAGGTTATTAAAAAGTAAAATCAAAGCTGGTGGCTGCTGAGCAATAGTTTTATAATATGGACTTACAGAGTTTCTTTGGACATCCACAAATGTCTATTATAAAAATCTGACTGACAAGTTTGAAAAAAATGCCCAGAAGAGTTATATGATTTTATTTAAGCTTCACAACAATTTACTAAAGGAAAGAAGTATGAAAGACATTATTATCTACCTGGGACAAATGAGGAAATTTAAGGCTTAGAGAAGCTAAATAAGTGTTTGAAGTGATGCAAATAGCCTATCACTCATTTTACAGATGACATTGAGGCACAGAGAGCTAAAGGGACTTGTCCAGGATCATACCTAGCAAATAACTGAAGTAAGATTTAAATGTAGACCAGGGGTTCTCAAACTACTGCCCGCGGGCCTGCTGAGTTACAGCAAATGGGCTGAGGGATGGAGACAGAGTGTGTGTTTTTGTTTTACTATAGTCCAGCCCTCCAACAGTCTGAGAGACAGTGAACTGGCCCCTATTTAAAAAGTCTGAGGACCACTGATGTAGACCATCATTACTCCAACAATGATATTCTGCTCCTTATGGCAAGATACCTCTCTGGTGACTGATCCAAAACAAATTCAAAATTTGTTATTCGTTTACTATATACTTTCCACTAAATCAGAGTTCCCAGCTTTTTGAGTATAAGGACTTTTTTAACATTTTTTAAAATGTGGACTGCCATGTAATAATAGCACATTTGTTGATTAAGAAAATAGATGACAATCAAAAATGTGAATTCAATCACATTTTCAAATGAATCTGAATTTTACATTACAAGAATATCTACATATATTTGAAAAATAGTTTTATATATATACATATATATATGTGTGTGTGTATGAGACATTTATTCAGTCTACAAAAGGTGAGTTGGCTTATTTATGACATTGAGTCATTTAATGAGATAGAGGCTAGGGCCGTCTTGCAGCTTTCAGGAATTGGAAGCAATAAACTGGAAGCAACAAAATTCACTTAACCTGTTATTGATTCTGAACATTTTATTGGAGCTAAATGAAGATTAAAATTGCAAGGCTTAGTAGACTTAGGAATTTTGAGATTTCTGGCAATAATCTCATGATTTTCCAAAAGGTTTTCAGCCATGGGAATTGCTTTATTTTTCCAACCTCATCTTCCCCTACTACTAACAACAAAAACTCATCCAAAGTGGTTGGATACATACTAAAGACAATTTCTCAATACAATCATTTGTTGTAAAATACTACTTAGGGAACAAAGGTCTAAAGGTCAAGGACTATATGATTAAAAAATCATCCCCTAGAACAACAGCACATCTTGTCACCACAGCAAAGGGGATCTCCTTACTTGTCTCTCTTCCAGACCCTCCCCTCCTAAAAATCTGGGAAGGGATTTCCAAGCCATACTTATTCAAGGGTCAGGGAGAAAGGAAGAAAAACCTAGGGCAGTTTCTGGAGTGGCTCCTCCCCTACTCCTAGATTCTCTCTGAGCAGTAAGAATCACAGATGCACTTGTTTGGAGCAAGGTCAAGGGGCCTATCAGCTAGTCATATCTAGGTTTAGCATTTGTTTTCAGCTAGTACTTGTCCTTGACTTCTGAGAACTTCCTTGATCAGCTCCCCTACACTTAGAATAGCTGACAGAAATTAGATCTTGCCTTCTCCATTTCCATCAATAACAGTGACATGTATCTAACCACTTTGGGTGAGTTTTTGTTTTTATTGTTACTAGTGATAGGAGTCCAGTTCACAAAAAGGATAGATAGTTTGTACCACCAGAATCATCCTCACATTAGAAGTTTGAGAAACTCTGAGATTCTTGAAATTATTGTGATTTCTAATCTGCAATTTGTTTTTTTTTTCCTTCCTTCCCAAATGACAAAAAGGGCCCAGCCTGGTCATCAGCTTCATCCATTGAAGCCTTTCAGAAACGTCCTTTCTTTGAGTATAGCCCTGGACTTCTTACTCTTTCCTTTAGCGGCAGTTTCAGAAACCCCAAGAGACAAGGCTAATTGTACACTGAGATCTTTAAGGCACTTGAATGTCTTCTGTAATTGCACACATCAAGAGATAAATGAGTAATGCCCAGGAGATACTACATCAACTAATAAGGCAGGGCTTCTTAACCTGTTTTGTATGTCACAGATTCTTTTGGCAGTCTGTAGTCTATGGCCCTATTCTCAAAATAATATTTTAAATGCATAAAACAAAAATTCATAGTTGATCTTTATATCTATCCCTCTACCTGTCTACTTATGTATTTATCGTCTATTGTTCCAAACAGCAATTTGAAAATCTTTTCTCCGGGGGAATGGAAATAGAAGTTTTATTAAATACAATCAATGTTTCCATATCTCCTGATTAACAGGTAAACTAAATTTCTGACTACTATAGTAAACCCTATTATATTTTTTTTTACTTGTGATCATCAGGTAAGAATTCCAGAAAAGATAATTCATTTTAGAAATTAAAACCTGCAACTATTTTTCATAAGAATTGGTTAGTGGGGCAATAAAATGTAAAGTAATATGATTCAGGCTATATTGTCACTATATGTCAGAGGAGGGATTTAAACTCAGTTTTTTTCCTGATTTCAAGGTTAAATTTCTTTCTACTATATCATGAGGCTTTTTGACTTTTATTATTTTGATTCAAAGATGGCATTGGTTTGACAATGATCCTTGAAATGTAATTTCTAATGATAAATATTAAAATGATTCAGAGATCCAGACCTAGATAAAGGGAACATAAGAAGTCATCTAGTTCAATCCTCTCATTTTACAAATCACAAAACTGATGCTACAATGGTTAAAGCTATCTGACATTTAGGTTACAACAACATGAGTCATTTTCTAACACCAGTAATATCAGTCAACCATCACTTAATATATGCAAGACGATCCCATGTTTGGCATAATAGGAATTACTGGTGCATCTGCAATATAGTCCAGGTCTCTGGGATGGAATAGGCTAGTCCAAAGTAGGATATGTATTAAATTCTCTTGAGGAAAGATTTGACTTCCTGTGAGACAGGCAAGGAGAGAAAGATATCTTCTAACTGGAGGGATAAGGGGAATTGTGACAGTAAAGTTGGATTTTAGAAGTTTAATAAGTAGTGATTGGAGATTTTCTTAGAACGGAGTATTATAATCTTTGCATTTTATTTAGTGTGTCTATTCTTTTTCTCTCTTAAGGTATCTGAGTTGGAAAGAATGATGGTTCATAAGACTTTCTGAAATCATTTCTCTTGGAGAAAACCAGAGAAGAAAGGATACATACTCGCTCCTTTCTGATTGGTATGCCAAATAAGATAATTTTCTTTAAAGAGTGACATTGCTCAGAGTCAGTCTGGGAGTAGGGAAGGAACCACTCCAGAAATTGGGTTCTTACCCTCTGTGAAATCTCTAATCAAAGAATCCCAAGGGATTTCCCTGAGTCCTATTTTGTGTCCATTCTGCATCCTCCATCCCAACCCAGTTTACAGGGTACTCACATCCTATCTAACCAGTTGACCTCAATTAGGATATCTCTTTTCCTTTTAAAAACTACAATTCTGACAATGAAAGGACTGCTACTACAGAATGGTGTGAAGCTGCCCATTTATAGGTAGATCTCTCTTTTTTTCCACTGGACTCTGAAGCTAATCCATGCAGTAGAACAGAGGAGCCAATTTTGAAAACCACTGAATGGCACATGAGCATTTATGGCCTGAGGAAAAAGCCTGTGCCATGATATCATGGAGTCTCTAGGTGAGGATGGAAAAGATCATGTGAAAATGACTTCAGTATCTTGCTGCTACAATCCCCATCTCAAGCCAGTGATGATTAATTAAGATGAGGAAGAACTGGAGAAATATCCTGTAAGCCAGAAGAGCTATTCAGGATATGGGAATAAAGTGTTCAGAGATGATTTCAAAATGTAAAAAGTGCTAAACTAACCCCAAATGTTTTTTCTCTATTCTCAGGAAGTCCAAGACATCTTGAACAGATGCTTGAAGAAGGATATGAGAGAAATATATCCAGCTGCTATTGTTCTGATATTGCCTAGCTTCATTCCTCTAGAAAGAAATGGAATTGGACCATAGTGGGCAATTTTCCAGGGGCCTGGGGAATAGCAAATTTGTGGTAGTCTACTTCTACATGAGATCTCAAAGAAGATGATCAATTTTCTAAAGTCTCCACAAAGTAGAAAATCCATAGGGCCCAGCTTACTAGAGGTTTTTCTTGTTGGGGAAGAAAAGTAATTTTTTAAATCTGCATAGCCCACTTGGGTCACAGATAGAGAAAAGGACAATAAGTTATATCCTTCAAAAAAAAAGGAGTCAGAAACCTGGATGTAAAAGACAGAAACATAAGGAACAGAAAGAAAAGGAAACATAAGCTCATAGATTTGGAACTAGAAGGGTTGTAATGACATGTAATGGAAGTATTTTGGAGAGACTTGAATATGTGTACACAGACGTTATATTAACTGGTTCCATCTGCTAACTATGCAGCTACCTTTTTCAGTTACAGAGGCAGTGCAGAAAGCATCTTCAAAAAGGTCTGGGACATGTCAGACTTAAGCTAATTCTTCACCTAATACTCTTGCTTTACTATGTTAGTTTATTTTAACTCTTTTACTGATAAGCCTTCAGGTAGAGACAATATTTTAACAACTTTATTCTTTCTGACACAGATGCCCTATGAAATAGATCTCAGTCCTTGGCCATTCATTTCCATTCTTTCTGAAGAGATAGGAGCATCCAATTTTGGGGGTCAAAAGAGAGAATTTCTGTGCTCATCTTTGTTTGCAGCCAGTTCAGCATCAAGGCCCAAGGGAACAAGAAGTGACATTTGGAAATAATCTACAGGATCCCAGACCAACAGTCACTGAACTCAGAACTCATTCTGAGTCTGAATGGGAACATGGTAGGGTCAATTCCAAATAGGAACTGAGCTAAATTTAAGCCTTCCCAGAGACTGAAATGGGATAGGGGAGAGAGTGCACCCAAAGTATTGGGTGGGGGTAAAAATGAATAATTATATCTTATTCTTGGTATATCTTCAAAGTAGATATCTCTTTGTAAAAAAATAATAATAATAATATTAAGTGGTTAAAAAGAACTAGGGTTCTACTCTAATGATCTGGCATCTAATGATGGTGAAAACAACTAGTAGATGTTTAAGCCATTGCATTAGAGAAGAGACCTCCAAACCCTCAACATATCCTTGGAACCCCAAGATTCCAAGGATACAACAGGCTTCATTCTAGAAGAATGAGACCAAAGTACAATGGTACCTTGGCAATCATCATTAATGGTTCCAGAAGGCATGACAAGTGGTGAAAACAACGAGAACCAAATAAATAAGGACATCCACAGCCTAATTAACCCTCCCCACCAAATTTTCCAAAGGGGCAAGTGACCCTCCAGCTGTGAAGAAACAAGCAAGTCAGCCCAGCCCAGCCAGACTCCTCCCTTCTTGACCCAACTCATTTTCTGAGAGGAACCATGTCTTTTATACTTTATCCCCACACTCCTCTGTCCAAGTTTTCTTGATGGGGAGGCTAAATGTGGAAGTGGAAGCTATGATCCTGTGCCTTCCACTTCACAGGACTCTGGTAACTGCTGAGGCTTGGAGTAGACTTCTAGTAGTCCTGGATCCTCCAGCACTACCTACTTTTGCCTGGGCTTCAATTGCTGCTGCTCAAACCACTGCTACTGCTCCTGCTTCTGCTGTTTCTCCTTCTGTTCCATGGCTTTCCCAGTACTACTGTTTTGGGAGCTGGGAGACTATACTCCACAGCCACATCATCCTTCAAGAACTGTACCACAACCTGCCCACTGACGTGCACACCTAAGCATTGTGGGCTCTTACATGACAGTCATGCTCACTGCTGCATGGAGGGGAGGAGCTGCCCACAGCCGAGGCAATAGCATTTGCAGGGGCTGGACAAGATGCCAAACAAGCATCAAGTACTAAACCAATTTTTTTTTTCTCATCAAAATGCATTGAATACTGAATTTGTTGAGTTTCAATGCAAACAAGTACTAAAGTACCACTGAAAACTCACTGCATACAAAGGGGGAAGTAGAGGTACAGAGAAATGTCTTGCTCCAGGATACACAAGCAATAAACATAAAAGGTAAAATGCCCTCTGCTTTTGGGGACAATATTTTTTTCTATTATACCATACTAATGTCATTAAAGAAACACAGAATAATGCAGAATACACACACATACACATATAAATACATACACATATGTGTATGTATTTATGTGTGTATTATATGAGCTTTATATTTCAAGAATCTAGATCCATCAAAATACATGAACTAAGTATCCTAAGGCAGAAAGTTAAACTCCATCAATAACCAATAAGTCTTAGAAACTGAAGATCCAATGTGCTCGTTTTTCCCTTCGTCATTCTTCATAAAAATGAGCATGACTTTGGTCTTTAGCCACAGAGAATACATGCCAAGGACAAAATTACTATGTTTTCAATAAGTGGACAACAGGCCACTTATAGATCAGGTTAGAAAGTAATGATAGAAATTATCTCTATCCTTAATCTTGGTTTCCATTTCACTGCCTTCTCTTCCTTTCCTCTCCTTGACCCTCCTCTCAGAAAAAGAAAAATGAATCTATCAAAATAACTTCAAAGACCTTCCACTCCTTGGCTCTTCCTTGAGATCAAGATTTCTTGCTGGGGAAGAGTCACACCCCTTTGTGCTTTTCCCAAGTTCCACCCATGCTTAAGGTCATCCTTAGCTCTACTATGGCCTGGGAGGTCCAGCAAGAGCCAAGGATGGGTCTGTCACTCAGGGACTCCTTGTAGGGTCAAAACCCAAGCAAACCATTTTATTCACATGGAAAAAAAGAATCTAAAGCTGTACTCTAAGAGGTCAGGGTGATGGAATTTATAACCTCATGTGGCTCTCTGCCTATAGTTCCCTCCCCCACCAACAGCCTGGCAATTCAAACTCCCTAGAAAACCCTTCTTTTGATTAGGGACTCATCCCCAGAAATCTATGTAGAAACTAGAAGCCATAAGACAGGCTAGGTAACCAGCTGCATTCCTCCCATCCAAGTAAGCAGGAAAGTGTCCTTTGTTTACTGGGCATCTTCTCCTACAGGCTGAGGTAGGCAAAAGACCTGGATTACCTGGGTACCAGAAATTTTCTTCCTCATTCAGGTCACCATCCTTTCTTCCTTTAAGGAAAAGGGAATTGACCTCTCACCATCCTGTCCTAAAAGTTGGTAGATATCTCTTGTTTTCAGTTGCTACTCCTCATTCTTGTTCTGTTTGGGGTTTAAATGCCAGGCTATATTAGGTCATGCTGAGTGGTTTTTGTTTTTCTTTTTAGTTAGCTGCATCACATCATATCCTTAGGGGAGGCCGGGCAGTAGGATCAAACCAAAGAATGGGTTTTCTTGCCGAGGGCAGAAGCAAAGCTTTCAAAAGAGTATTGGGTTGGTGCCATGGAGCATCCTTGGGATCCCTGTCATTCAGTGCTCTGGACCAGGAGATATGAGACCTGACTTCAAAGCACTCGACTAAGAACCAAAGCTAGATGGCTGGTGGGTTGTCCATGGCCAAGCTGAATCAAGGTGTTCAGTAAACTGGAATTAGCTTCATAAATAAGTCACACACTTCCCCAAACAACTCACCCAACCCATATTGGCCTTGGAGAAAAGGGATAGATGGACAAATAAAACTGAACCAAATGCTCTGGTTTTTTCCTGGCTTGAAATATACCTCCTCCAAGAAAGTTTTTCTAAACATGCCATTCTTGTCTGCCTGCTTTTGGGCTCTGCATATGTACATAACAGTGTTTTCTATTTCCACCTACCTTCCTTGGTAATTTCCCATTTGTTCCATGTTTGATTTATGAAAACCATGACTTCCCAGAAAAAGGGGCCCTACACTGTTTTTCTCCCCTATCCTGCCCCATTTCCTAATTCTTTGGTACCTCTGTAAACAATCTACACGCATCTATTAGTGTTAAATAAATACTGGTGGAGGAATAAATTATCAGATGAAGTCCCTAAAAGTTTAGGGACTGAAGTAGTTTAGTATTACCATCATGGGCTTGTTGTGAGGCATATGTAAAACTTTTTAAAAAGACTATTGGTTTATTTTATTTTTATTTATTAACAATTTATTTATTTAAAATTAAGTAATGATATAGATAGGAATAGAATCCAGAGAAAATAGTAGGACCTGAGAGATGGAGTATCTTGATCACAAAACAACAAAGAGGCCAGTATCACTGGATCAGAGTATGTTTTAGAGCGTAAGGAATAAGAATACAAGAAGGGTGGAAGGAAGTTCAGCTATAAAGGGTTGTGAATGCCAAAATGAGAATTCTGTATTTGATCTAAAGTTAGTAGGGAGTCATTGCTCTATTTGTGAGGCTATGATATTATAGGAAGCAGTATAACAGCTTTAAAGTGTTTCAAAATCTTGACTACCCCACTTTTTCTGAAATATTTGTTCATTCTTCCACTTTATGCACTCTACAATTTAGCAAAATTAGCTTTCTTGCTTTGCTCTTGGGTCATGGACCCCTCTGACAATAGCTAGTGAAGCCTATGGATTGCTTTGTTGAATAATACTTTTAAGAACAAATTACAAAAGAAATCAATTATATCAAAATATCGTTATCCAAAAAAATGTTTAAAGAAGCTCACAAACACTAGATTAGGAACCTATACTTAATCTAACCCTTTTGATGTGTGCATATATGCACACACACACACACACACACACACACACACACATTCAGGTGAGCAAAGAAATGAAGAATCAAAAGATGACAGTAGCAGTTTTTTCATCTATGTAACAAAGGGGTTATATTCAGCAGAGATTCTTAACCAGGGATCTGTAAGCTTGTTTTTTAAAAAAATATTTTCATAATTACATTTCTACATAATTGGTTTCCTTTATAATTTTATGCATCTTATTTAAAGATGTATGTACCTAAAGCATTATTCTGAAAAGACATCCATCAGTTTAGGGGTATTGACACAAAATATTAAGAAGCTCCTAGGTTTAAGGGATCTCTATGACCCTTTCAGCTCTAGCATTATTTGAACCTAAGATTTAGCAAGGAGTCAAAATTTTTGTAACCCAGGAGAAACTACTGACACAGAATGACTTTGCAGGGCCCTTTCCTAGCCCCTCAGTCCCATTTCTTTGGCTATCTCTAAAGAAAGTCAGTCAAGAAACCCAGTCCCAAGACCCCCTCTCCCCAAACCCACTTACCTTCTCACTCTTTACTAAGTCAGGTAAGACTGAGCCAGACCCAGCAGTCCAACAAACTCTAAGTAAAAGCTAGGGGATTCAGTTTGTACCCCCAAGTCTTCAAAGAACCACTCCCTCAGAGAGCCAGGAAAAAAATTCCCCCAAGAGTGTTGAAGAGAAAGAAAAAGAAGAGCTGGCTTCTTTGCCTCAGCTCATCCCTTCCCTAGCACAGTCTCCCCTCTGGTCTATAAATGTCTGTACAATTTATCTCCTTTACCAAAGTAGCTGAAAATTTCCTATTTTTAGATTCTGGATTGATTTTAACCTGCACAAGTTTATCTCATCCATTCATTTGCATTCACTTGGTTGCAGCCAGCACCCTTGCACACTTTGATTTCCAGGTGGATAATGCCAAGAGATTAAAATTACTACTGATTGGTTCTCACTGCTTTAGTTAAATTGTAACATCAGCAAAATTATGATATCAGCAAAAGTAAGAGTTTAGAGCTTCTAATTCAATCCTTCTATTTTTCCCCAAGGTATCACCATTCTTTTTTTTTCCCCTGAGGCTGGGGTTAACTGACTTGCCCAGGGTCACACAGCTAGGAAGTGTTAACTGAGACCAGATTTGAACTCTGGTCCTCCTGAATTCAAGGCTAGTGCTCTATTCACTGCGCCACCTAGCTGCCCCCATAGCAAAGATTCTTAACCTGGGGTCCATAAACTAATTTTAAAATATTTTGATATCTATATTTCAACACAATTTATGTCTTTTGTAAACCTATGTATTTCATTTCTTGCATTTAAAAACACTATTCAAGGACTACTGTTTTGGTGCACTATTCATAGACCAAGGTCCATCAACACACACACAAAAAAAAAAAAAAAGATTGAGAAGCCCAAGCATTAAAGTATAAGACTCCCCCAGATAATTGTATTGTAAATGAGATTCATATAATCAGTCATTAATTCATCTATTCAACAAGCACATGTTAAGTGTCTTCTGTGTGCCATGCCTTGTACTGGGCACTAAAGACATATAAAGTTTAGCTGAAGATTCAGACCTAGAATTTTCATGAAGCTTATACTCTAAGAGGGGGAAAACACAGAGTTAATTATTTGTTGTTAATCCTGCATAATATTACAGAGAACCTAAATATTAAACTCAAAAAGGGGGGGTTAAGTCTTGAGAACACCTCCCTACCTTATGCAGTGATATTCTCCTTCCCTCTGCTTCAGGAGTATTTCCTGTGTTTGAGGAATCTCACAGTGATGGTGATTGGCTGCTTTTCTGCCTATGTTCTAACTCTAGTCCTGGTATATGTAATAGCCATTACTACAGAGCTTAACAATCCTAAATACTGCTGAGTGTCTACTATATGGTAAGCATTGTAGAAGATACAAAAAATAGGAAAGAATTCATGCTCTCATAGTATTTATGACCCACTGGGAATATGCTAGGTGCATTAATAACTATAGTACAAAACAGTATGAGATAAGAACATAAAAGATACACCTTTCTGTGATATAGGAGTTCAGAGAAAGGAAAAATTACATGAGGGAAGATTATATTTGAACTGTTCTTTGAAGAACAGGTAGGATTACAGCAGGCCAGGATGAGAGGGAAAGGTACAGGGAACAATATCAGTTTGGGTATGGAAGCAGAAAAATGCTAAAACATCCATGAAATAGTAAGGAACTGATATTGGATGGGGCACCACATACATAATGGGAAGAGAAAAGAAGTCTGAAATTTATTAGGATAAAAAAGCAGGGGTAGTAATCATAATCTCAGATATAATTAAAGCTAAAATATATTTAATATAAAGAAAATGTAAAATTCAGTATATTCACTTTATTAATCAATATTGCTTTCGACTTCTTAAAATAACTAGACAGTATAAAGTCAGGATATTGCTATGGTATATAGGAAATGATGAGTCAAAAAATATGGCAAAAAGATTTAGACTTATAAAGGAAGATGTTATCCATTTTTAGTGAGACAAAGGACCAACAAACATAGTACTTCTTATATGGATGGATATGAATATATATGTGTATATGTATATATACATATATATGTGTGTATATGTATGATTATAGATATCTATGTGTATGTACATGTATATATGTATAAATGTGTTTGTGTGTATGTGTGTATCCATTCTTAATTGTAGCCTTCTTGCAGGGGGTGGGAAAAGGAAGGGAGGAAAAAAAGAATAAATTAAAAGTACACAACAGAAAACAAAAGAAAACTTCCAAGATAGCAAAGACAAGATGGGCAACTCTGAATGAAAGATGTAGGGCTTATTATATAGGCTTTTTTTTAATGGAAATCTATTGCTTTATATTTTGAATCCTCTCATATTCTGCTATACAATATTTTTCCTTAGTTGGTATTTAAGTTTTAAATAAATTAAAATATACATTTTAAAAGAATCAACTAGGGAAAAAGGTAAATAAACATTACTTATTAGGAAGCATTAGTAAAGAGTTGATATATTATCATTTCATGAGTACGTGACACTGAGTTATGTGAGAGTGGTGTAAGAGATCTCATAAAGAGATACAAGATTCCTTGAAAGGAATATATAGCGCAGTGGATGGAACATCAGCCCTGAAATCAGGAGAAACTGAGATCAAATCTGTCCTCAGGTACTTAATATTTCCTATGTTAAGGACCTGTGTGGCCCTGGATAAGTCATTTAATTCCAATTGCCTCACCAAAAATTAAAAAAAAATAAAAATAATGAATATAAACCAAGAGTATCCAACTCAAAAAGAAACAGGGCATACATAGAAATTCATGAGGTCCACATCGATGTAGTTTCAAAATATATATTCTATATTCTTAATTGTATTTTAATCTTGTTCCTTTACATTCAGAAACTCTGTGAACAGTATGCATCTAATGGGCCCCATGTTTGACACTTTTGGTATAGATCACAAGTATTACAAGAATTCAGAGAAGGAAAAGATCTGCATGGGCTGAGATAAACTGAGAAAGCTTCAAGAAGGATGTGCCTGCCACATTTTTGTTGCTGGTCAATCATTTCAATTATATCCAACCTTCATGACCCCATTTGGAATTTCTTGGCAATGATACTGGAGAGGTTTTCCATTTCCTTCTTCAGCTCATCTTACAGTTGAGAAAATCAAGGCCCAGGGTCACATAGCTGCTCTGAAGCCAGATTTTAACTCACAAAGATGAGTCATTCTGAACCCAGGCCTGGTATTCTATCATCCACTGTGCCATCTAGCTGCCCCTCA
The DNA here is from genome assembly GCF_048593235.1 of Sminthopsis crassicaudata. NCBI lineage: Eukaryota > Metazoa > Chordata > Mammalia > Dasyuromorphia > Dasyuridae > Sminthopsis > Sminthopsis crassicaudata. The sequence goes on along the minus strand of NC_133618.1, from coordinate 586,627,760 downwards.
CCTGACACATAGTAAGCACTAAATTAATGCTAGTTGATGGACTTGATGAAGAAAGTGGAAGTTGAACTGGATCTTGAAAGAACAAACATGACTTCATTTCTAACCACCAGCTGCTTTCTTAGAGGTCAATCTCTCTCTGGAAGGCAAACAAATATATGCTCTTTAAAATGACCCAAATCAAAACTTTTGGTGGAATCATAGAATCTTGATGCTAAGGAAACCCTAAAAAATCAAGTCCAGTAACTGAAGAGAAACTCACCAAACTCTAGTTTACAGACTACATTCTCTTAACTTTTGGGCTCCACTAAACCTGCAGTACCTCTCTCTCCTGTCCATAATCTGTCAAATGCTACTAGCCAAAGTTGAATATCATACCTGACTATTCTTTTAATACCTCAAGATGTAATTGATCTGGACAGGTAATTCAAACTCATCAAGAGTAGTTAGGTATTTTTTTTATGATCGATTTCCTGTCTTGTCTTTGATGTCTGACTTTTTATTTTTGTATACATCATTCCTCTCTATGTATTGTGTACACCTTAAGGCATTGCAAATCTTAAATATTAATTATTATTATTATTATTATTACTATTAGCATAGAAAGCATAAAAAAATGAGCACTTCTTCCTTATCTCCACATTGTGTGATCAATATCCTCTTCACTCTGAGCAACAATCCTAGCCTTCTTTGATCTTCCTCTTTTCCCTAAAGCAGACCTTTTTAAAGTTTTGTTTGGCAAGATTTCCTCATGAGTCTCTTAATACAACTCCCTCTTTTTCTCCTTTCCAGAATTATTTCTCTTTTTGTTTTCAAAATTCATCTTTGAGAGTTTCCTATCCCTCCTAAAGTGAATACTCCTATAGGATTTTAATTCATGGTATCCTACTTTTGCTTTCTCCAAACTGCTTAACATCTGTTCTACCAAAATCTAGGGTTCTAAGGCAGGCTTAACATAATCATAGTTTTCCTTTTATAAATAAGGTTAGCCAGTCCTATCTAGGATTGATTTTATCACTCTATTTCCTACTTCAAAGTGATCTAGATAATAAAATGCATCAGTGCCTGCAACTACTGGTACTCCAGAAATTGTTAATGGATTTAGTCTTAGTTCACTCATTGCTTCTTCACAGAAAATAATGAACTGACCTTTAATTGGTTGCTTATTGGGAGGGCCATATAGCAATGAAGGAGGATGGGAAGAAAGTCTAAGGAACAGCAACCTGGCTACCTGACAGATGAAACACTGTACTTTCAGCTCAACTGGTTTCACTTTGCCAACTAAATCAGAGTAAAATACTTCAAAGGAATAAAGCATGTGCCTGTACATGCACACACACATACAAAAACTACACATACACACCATCCAAATCAAATGTTCTAAACAAAATTCAACTATCCAATAAATTACCAAGTAGCAATAGTTCTTTGCTAAGAATGAGAGACAAGCTCAATTTTCATGTTGACTTTGCAATCTTGATCCTATGTTCAGAGAACATATCTTTCTGTTCTTCCCAAAAATGCACAAAACATACACTCACTTGAATAGTTAAGACATCAGAGTATGAGCACAGATAACTGGAAGTCTCTCAATCACCTACCAAGCCAGATAGGAAAAAGAAGAAAGGGAGTTGTATGTATTATTTGAGGGAAATTTCTAGTCCTGTTAAGAATTTCATTTTAGTACTTATATATGACAACATGCCAGATAATAGGTTTATGTCAGTAGCCAAATAGCCCTAAGTTCAGAGATCCATTTTAACATGTAACATATAAGTATAATAGAGGGGTACTCTCCATTACATAGGGAACCCTCCCGATCTTCTAGACAGAAGCACTTCCCTTGAAGCTGGACAGTGTTCTGTTTACTTCTGGGGAAGGAGAAACCATGTACACATGCTTCATCATTGGATCCTGGTTGTTGCCCTTGGTCCCCATTATGGAGGCTGTTTTGTACTTAATAGGTTTCTTCTTGAAAAGAACAATGTTCATTCTTTCTCTCTCTTCTTCTTCCCTGAACATTTGGTTTGGGACTTTGACAATCCTCTGATGGCTTTTCCCCCACTCAGGGAAATATCTGTCCCATTTTGATGGCTATATATAAACATGTGATAGAGGATTCACAGGTATTTGCTCAGATGAAACTGAGTCTGGCCCTCAAGGACACAATAGCCTCTTCTGCTTTGTATCTCATTCCCTAGGAAAGGTGATCAAATAGCAGTTCTGGATTGAATGAATCTGGCTTTTGCTGTTACCTCAAATGCTCAAGAATTCAGAATCTTGGGCATCCAGGTGCTAACTAGTAATTGAAGGTATTTTCTCTAAGGAAGGAATAACACAAGTTAGGTAATCCTAGAACCTGAAAACTCAAGCTATAACCTAGTTGGCCAAAAGCTATAGATCTTGAGCTACTGCTCAAACAACACAGATCCAATATGAATTGAAAATTCCATTCAACAATTCCATGGTTTCCTAATTTGTTCTCTATCCCCTGGAAGACTATAATAGGAAGAATGGGTTTTAGTTGTGTGTTTTAAATAAGTATTTGTGAACACTTAAAAGTTACAATAGATAAAATATTGGGTCAAGAGTCAGGAAGATGACTTCAAATGTGATCTCAGACAATATCTATGGACAATAGGCAAGTGGCTTACCCTTTGTCTTCCTCAATTTCCTCAAATGTAAAATGGGAATAATAGTAGGGCCTGCCTCCCAAAATTGTTATAAGGACTAAATGAAATAAAATTTTAATTTTATCTTTAATTTATGGAATAAAAATATTTCCATAACATAAAATAAAAATTTGCATACAAAATGGTAAATATATTATGTACAACTTTATATATATATTATATATATATATATAATTATATATATAAAATAATTATCATATAAATGTTTTTCTTCTTTTTTCTTTTTTTCCTCCCTTCCTATCCTAGAGATAGCTACCATTAGATATAATATGTATACATATATGTATGCAAACATATGTGTGTATATATATACACACACACACACACACACATATATATATAATTCTATACATCTATTTATCAATTCTTTCTCTGGCTGTAGATAGGGTTTTCTTTCATATGTCCTTTGTAGTTAATTTGAGTATTTATTAGTCAAAATGACTTATTTGCTCAAAATTGTTCTTAAAAGAGTACTGCTGTTATTGTAACAATATTCTCTTGGTTCTGCTCATTTCACTCTAAATTATTTCATATAAATCTATCCATGTTTTTTAAGATTATTGAGCTTATAATTTCTTATAGCAGAATAGCATTGAACCACAATTATATAATCACAATTTCAGCCATTCAGCTATTCAGGCATCTCAACTTTCAGTTCTTTGCCATCATAGCTGCTACAAATATTTAAGAACATATATATGCTTTTTGTTTTTCCCCAATCATCTTTGGAAAAAGACCTAATAGTGGTATTTCTGGGTCAAAAGATATAGTCAGTTAAATATTTCTTTGGGCATAACTCCAAAATTTTATCCAAAATATTTGCATCAGTTCACAATCTCACCAACAATGAATTAGTGTCCCAACTTTCCACATTCATTCCAACATTTGTTACTTTCCCCTTTGTTCATTTTAGCCAATCTGATAGGTGTAAAATGATATCTCAAGGTTGTTTATTTTGCATTTCTCTAATCAATAATAATTTAGAGCATTTTCATGTGACTATAAAATGTTTTGTTTTGTTTTTCCACTGGAAAACTGTCTGCTCATATTCTTTGACTATTTATCAATTGGGGAATGATTCATATTCTTATAAATTTTACAAAGTTCTTTACATATGTGAGCTATAAAACCTCTATCTGATAAATTGTCTATAAAAACGTTTCCCCTAATATTCTTATCTTGGCTACATATTTTTTATTTGTACAAAAACTTTTTATTTAATGTAATCAAAATTGTCCATTTTATACCATATTCTGCTTTATAATTTTTTTATTTGTTCATAAATTGTTTTCTAATTCAAATGCAAAATACATCCTGGTGAAATGCCAATCTGGATGAATCAAAAGCAGGAAACAAGGTTGCCAGAAAAAATATCAACAATCTCAGATAGCTAAATGATACCACTCTGATGATAGAAAGTGAAGAGGAACTAAGAAGCCTCTTGATTAAGGATAAAAGAGGAAAGTATAAAAGTTGGGTTGAAGTTTAATATTAAAAAAGAAAACTAAGATATTGGCACTGGTTCCATCAGTTCCTGTAAACAATGTCAGATTTTCTATTCTTGAACTCAGACAATGACTGCAGCCATAAAATGAAAAAACACTCCTTAGAAAGAAAACTATGGCAAATCAAAATACTAAAAAATAAAGACATCATCTTGCTAACAAAGGTCTATAGAGTTAAAACTATGAAGCAATGTAATAAAGCTATAGTGTAGTAATATATGATTATGAGAGTTGAACTTTAAGAAAAGCTGAGTGACACAGAATTGATACTTTTGAGTTATAAGTCTGGAGAAGACTTTTGAGATTTCCTTGGACAGGAAATCAAATCAGTCAATACTTAAAGAAAATAATTAAGGCTGTTGAGTGGAAGATCAAATACAAAAGCTGAAGCTTAAATACTTTGGCCATAGAATGAGAAGATGGGACTCATTAGAAAAAACCCTGACATTGGGAAAGATTGAAGGCAAAAGGAAAAGGGACAGCAGAGGATTAGATAGAAAAAATAGTATCATGGAAACAATGAACATGAATTTGGACAGTCCAAGAGATAATGGAAATAGAAGGGCCTGCCATACTAAGGACCATGGAGTCATGACGAATCAAACATGACTGAATGACCTGCCCTCTAGAAAACCACAAGATTCTAATAGATCCTGTTTCATATCCATTTGTTTGAAAACTGCCTAGTTCTATTTTTACCTCCCAGAAAACCTCCTCCCCCCTCCTTCTCTATAAGCCATGTCCTCCATTTCTTCAAGGCCCAATTCCTTCCAGAAAGTTTTCACTAACTCTCAGCCCACATTGATGGCACTTAAGATTCATAGCACATGACTTAACACTTGATGGTTGCATGCACTTTTATAACAGAAGCAGAGCAGTGTGGTAGAAAACAGTCAGAAGATTTAAATTTGAGTCAGAAGATCTAGATGCTGCCACTATTTAATTGAGTACCTTTCAGCAAGACACCACCTTAAACCTCAGTTTGTACCTCATCTGTAAAAGTGAAGAAGAGATTAAATTAGGTCTTTTGATAAAGTGCCTTCAAGCTCTCTCATTAGGGATATTGCTATCTCATAATTTTCTGCATCTAAGGATCATCTCATTACTGAACCTTGGAATTAGAAGACTTCATGGAGGTCATATATTCTGATTTTCTATTCAGTAAAGGAATTTCTTCTATTATATTTTTGATAGATGGCTATCTAGTTTCTGCTGAAATAACTCCACTAAAGGAAGATCACTGTTTTTCAAGGCAGTCTGTTGTACTGTTAGTTCTAGTCTTTAGAAAGTTTGGTCTTTCCTTTCTGCCTCTCTCCACCCCACTCCATCTCAAGGAAAAAAATTATACTGTAGCTGTTGGTTTAAGCAAGCCTGAGGAGTGAGTTTAGAGAAAGAAAAAAACTCTGTCCAAGTACCTAGTATTTTAGTTTCAATTTCTCCATTATTCAAATTCAAATGAATACTAGAAGTGGAATAAAATATAAGACAAATAAATATAATCCATCAACAATTGATAAATGTCCTCTAACATGAAATAATTGGCATGTTTGTCATCAGTGATTAGAGTTCTTATTCAAAGGCATATACCAATAAATAAAGCCATGGCCCCAGATTTTCTCCAGGTTGTTGAAATTTAGAAGATACAAAATGTAACCCTTTAGCATTATAGAAGGGACTGTAGCACCTCAACTATTTTGTAATTATTTCTAATATTATTTTCACATCATGAATTACAAAGTTGCTTTTGGAATGCATTCCATGCTGCTTGTCCTAAGGATAAAAATTGCTAGTTATAACTATAACATCAATGGATGAGGTAAGGGACATTATAGGCAATCTCTGACTTGAATAGATCCAATCTATAAATAAACTGGCTATACTGTATCCAGTTGCTCTTGAAAACCCTTCTTCTTTCCCTGTTATTCTTGAGAATTCTCTCTTCCCTTAATGAGCTCCTTCTTTTCATGGGATCATAAATCTAGAGTTGGATAGACATGAGTGGCCATATGCTTCAACTTTCTTATTTTGAAGCTGATTGAAGGCCCAAAGGAGTTGAGTGATTTGCCCATGTTCAGACTAGTAAGTGTCATAGGCAAGATTCTCTACAGATTTCCCCACTTCTATTGCCAGCAGCCAGGCAGTTTACCTGCTCCAAAGACTAGACAGTCATTTATCAATTCCTGACACAGAAGGAAGAGAGGGATCATATGCCCTATAAAATCAAAGACCTCCTTCCCTTTATACAAGAGATTGGGATTCAGAAATATTGTATGACAATTCCCCTTTCAGGCCATTTTATTGGCACTTAAAAATCATGACTTCTGCCAAAAGGAAGCCTTTAACAGCTATAGAACTGAGAGTAAAAATTCCCTCAAAATCCTCAATTCTTTCTAACTAGAAAGAAAAAGAGGCACAAAACAATTAAAAAAAAAACCGAAAGACAATCTTTCCAAACTCTTTTATACATTAGCACAGAAGAATGGTTTCTCCAGCAAGATGCCTAACTGATAATATCATCCTGGGGGCATCTCTTATTGATGAAATTCATCCTCAAAAAAATATAAAAGGGAAGCTATACAGCAATTACTATGTCTTGGTGAAGCATCATTACTAAAATCTAATCAGTAGTCTTTTGCCTTCTTAACAAGCTGACATGAAATGTAACAAAGGAGGCATAATAGATAGAAAGTTGAACTCAGAGATAGGAAGACCTGAGTTCAAGTTTCTCCTTTCACACAAGCTAATTTTGAGATCCTAGACAAGTCATCTGATCTCTCTGAACTTCAAAGCATCTCTCCACACAACAAATCACAAAAATAGTGCTAATCTGCATTAGTAGAGATTAGTAGATCTCCTAATTAGGAGATTCCTGCACCCTTCACCAGGGATGATGAAACATTTTTCTGCCAAAGGCCATTTGGATATTTATATTGTGGATATAACATTATTCACCTACCATACAAAATTACCAGTTTATAGAACTCAAGCAATGGGAAGTTGTTGTATCTAGCTTTCAACTCATCATTGCCTGAAGTTGCTGTAGCAAATGATTTCACCAGCTTTATATGGCCCACAGGACAGACATCCCATACCCTACACTGTTGAAAGCAAACATTCAGTCCAAATAAACAAAACAAAAAAAAAGTATTAGCAGTCATGTATAATTCTCTGTCAGGGACTGCTAATCATGAACTGCCTCCCAAAGTAACTCATGATTTTACAAGTTCATCATACTAAATCTGTCAAGAGAACTAACTTAACCAAACCCCAACTCCATTTGTTGGACAATAATTTTTCATTTATTCAGGTGCAAATGCCAAAGGTCTAAGCTTGCCCATAGGATAAACTTTGATTTAGAGAGTTTCAGGAAACTAAAGTTTAGAGTTAAAAATCAGGAACCAGGAATGCCTACCCTGTGTATCCAAGCCATGAGATCAATTGTAACCTAGATCCTAGTGATTCCAGCACTTCTCTGGAGATATCTATGGCAGATCCTTCCCAGATAATATTTCTGACTGACATAATCCTGAGCCTTTATCAGTCTCTGTCAAAGAAGAAAAAGCAAAAAGAGAAGGAGAAGCAGAAGAATAAGAGCAAGAAAAACAAGAACAAGAAGAACACAAAAAAAGAAAAAGGAGTGGAAGAACAAGAAGCAGAAGTGGAAGCAGAAGAAGCAGAACAAGAACAAGAACAACATGAACAAGAACAAGAAGTTAGAGAAGCAGGAGAAGCAGAAGCGGAAGTAGAAGCAAAAGCAGAAGAATCAGGAAAAAACATCAGGAGAAAAAGGAGGAGAAGATGGAAGACGATGAGGAGGGGAAAGAAGAGGAAGAGGAGAAGGAGGAAGAAGAGGAGGAGCAGGAGGAGGAGCAGGAGGAAGAGGAGGAGGAAGAGGAGGAGGAGGAGGAGGAGAAGGAGGAGGAGGAGGAGGAGGAGGAGGAGGAGGAGGAGGAGGAGGAGGAGGAGGAGGAAGAGAAGGAGAGCATAAATGAAGACTAAGCCAGAGAGAGATCAGAATGTAAATATGAATAAATATCTAATACCAGGAGTCTATACAAAGAAGCACAATAGCATTGGGCCATAAAAATATTTGGAGAATGTTGTCATGTACAAGTAAGCCTTATTCTCTATACACATGTACTTTATCCTCCATGACATCTTAAAAGATCATGTTTCCCTACAATCCATGGTTTGTTTGATTTGGGTACTTGGTGGATCATTTAAGTAAAATGTAGCTCAGGTATCATACAACCTGGAACCTTATGTGACTGTAACAGACCCATAAGATGTATGCCTTGTTTGAAAAAAGACTTAAAAGTTAAATTTGTGTTGTTCTACTGAATCAAATACTTTTTCAAAACATAATTTGTAATAAGCACAGTAGGATTTTATCTTTTCTGGGCTCCTCAGTGAATTATGTGACTTTGAAGCTGTATTATGTTAAATAAAATTGTCTTAGAAAATATGTATGTCTATTCCCTTTTAATGTTTTCATCAAGTATGCCCTGAATGTTTTCAAAGGCCATTCTAAAAAGCTTTTTTGAAAAATAAAAAGCATAAGTAGATTGTAAATGTCAGTAGTTGTTGATGTCATCTTAGTTCTCCCCTTTTTAAAAAAAGGATATAATATGTGACAATTTCCATTCATTTGGATTCTTTCATTTTGAAATATTCTAAACAAGGATTTCTGAATATTTTAAAAATCTGTCACATTTCAAGTTTAATTTTTTTTAATTTTTAAATTTAAATCTTTTAAATGTGTCCTACAGAGAATGTCTGTGATCAGATTCAGTTGTTCTTCCCAACTTCATTTCTAAAATGCTACTGCTACTTCCTCAATTAGTATGTAGTATGTGTGAGTAGGTTTTCCATTTCACATCTGTTTGTTGTCATTCTTCTAGTTTCATCTAAAATATCCTAAGAATAGTCTGGTTTAACTGGATTATACCAAGTTTTCTTAATTTGTCTTCCCTTTGCTTATTTTTATTATTATAAATTAATAATATTAATAATCTTTTGTCATGTTCCTCTGAAATATTTTGCAAAGAAGTCTATATTCTAAACCAATGTTGTCCTCAGCTGTCATGACTGATAAAGAAATCAAATGTTTGCTGATTGAAATACTTCTGAATTCTTTTGGTCTCCTCCATCTAAATACTCAGCAGTTTGAAAATGGGTACCAGAAAAGATAGCAAAAACCCATTTGGGGAAATATCATTCAGGATCAAGAAATGAGAGAGGCCAAACACTATTCAAAAGGCACAGCATAAATCTTTTTTCAGGAAGAGATCCAGAAATTTCTGGACAAAGTAAATGCCAAATGCCACCACAAAAATGGAAACTGATGACAGATTACATACATATACACATATAGTATAGATGTGTATATATGTATTTTCCTTTTCATTGCATCAAGGGATTCTTCAAGACATAGATAAGCTGACCTGATCTGCCTCTTTGGAATGAAGTCCCCATACTAGCACAAGGAACTTCTGGTGTGAGGATTCCCTTCCACAGAGGTAAATCACCTAAGCTTGTCAGTAAGTAGGAAAACAATTAAAGGGTCGATGCTCATGGTCATATAATTAGTATGTTTCAGAGGCAGGACTTAGCCCCAGGTTTTCCTAAGTCTAAAACCAGCCTTCTATCCTTCTGCCACACTGTCTCACTAAGATTTGAAACTAAATCTTAATAGAGAGGAAAGGACCTTTTTTGCACAACTACCAGTATGTAAACAAATCATCTCTTAACTGTTAGAAAAAGAATAAATTAGAAGAATGAGTGAAGTTAAGAAACTTACCTATGATTACATAGTTTATTTGTTTTAGAGGCAGGATTTGGATTTAGCTCCAGCCAATACCCAAAAAAGAATATCTTTTCAAATTAATAATATATACTTCCCCTTATTCATTCTACATTCAAGTAAAATTAGCCAACTCATTGTTCCTTTTGCATAGTGTACCATCTCTCAAAGTTAAGTTCTTGTCCAGACTTCCCTGATTCTGGAAAGATTCACTCATCTCACTTTCTAGAAAGGTTCCATCTCCTTCTTGAGGCTTTTCCTGAATTTAGAGCTCAAATTTTAGACTCTTTATCACCACAAATTATTTGTATTTTTTTCAATATACATGTTGTTCCCATTTCTATCCACATAGAAGGTAAATTCTGTAAGGTCATGGTCTTTTTCTACTTTGGGCTAACATATCTTCAAGTCAGGCTTATTGAATGAAATTGAAAGAATTCCATTAACAACACGAAAATAATATTCACCCAATTTCTGCTTGAAGATCTTCTTTGAAGAGGACTTCACCTCCATGGCAACCCAGCCCTCCTTTGAAGAGCTCAAATCATATGAAATGATTCTTTATATCAATCCTAGATTTACTCTTTTGCAGCTTATATCCATTGCTCCTAGTTCTGCCTTTTGGGACCAATCAAAACAAATATAATTCTTCTTCCATGTAAAAGCCTTTCCAATACTTGAAGACAATTGTCTTGTGTCCACTCTTCTCTCACCTAAACAATTCCCTGTTCATTCAACTGATACTCACATGGAATAAATTCAAAGCATTTCCCTATCCTGGATACTCTCCACTGGGGAAATCACTATGCCATAATCCATTCCAACATTTAAATCTCACTTTCCAGAAGAAGCCTTTCCTAGTCTTCCTTAATGCTAAACCTTCCCTCTGTGTTTATCTACCAAAATATTATTATCACCAAATAATTAGAACATAATCTCAAATTTGTACTCAGCAGCTTTTACAAAACATTTCATGCCTCCTCAAAAAATGTTGTTACCTTTCTACCCTTCTCTCAACAACAACAAAAAACAAACAAACAAAAAACCTTCCACATTTCACTAAAAAAATTAAGGCCATTCACAGAAAGATATCTTCTTCCTCTATCTCCTCCTTCTATCCTATTTCACATGAAGAAATAAACGTTCTCCTTGCAAAGGCAACCTTTCAATATAGATTTGTAATTCCATTCCATCTTGTCTTCTCCAGTTGACTATCCTCTGTCATTCCTACTCTCTCATAATCTTTAATCATTGACTGTCTACTTCTACTGTCTATGAATATGCTAGTGTCTCCCCATGCTTGAAAAATCCTTACTGGATCTATCCAACCCCCATAGTTGTCATTCTATTTCCCTCTTTGATTTTGTAGCTAACTTCCTAGAAATGGCTAGCTCCAGTAAGTGCCTTCACTTCCTTTCCTCTTTTTCATAATCTCTGCAGTCTGACTTCTAACTACTTCATTCAACTGAAACTTCTTTCCAAAATTATTAATGATTGCTGAATTGCCAATTTCTGTGGACTTTTCTCAGTCCTCATCTTTCTCAACCTCTTCATTATTTGAAACTGTTATCAGTTCTCTTTTCCTTGATCCTCTTTTCTTGGTAGTTTTTTTTTGGGGGGGGGGATTTGTTCAGGTTTTTTTTTTACATACTACTCTCTCTCTCTCTCTCTCTCTCTCTCTCTCTCTCTCTCTCTCTCTCTCTCTCTCTCTCTCTCTCTCTCTCTCTCTCTCTCCTGTTTTCCCTCTTATCTATCTTACTATTCCTTTGTTGTGTCTTCATCCATATCATACCCACTAACAGTGAGAATTGCCCAAGGCTTGTTCCCAGGTTTGCATCCTTTCTTTTTTCAATACTACTTTATTTGATGATCTCATCAACTACTGTGGACTCAATTATCACCTCTTTGCAGATCTATTTGTCCAGGCCTAATCTCCTTCCTGACCTTTAGTCTTTCATATCCAACCAGCTATTACACATCCTTAAACTGGATGTTCTCCAATAGAAATCTTCAAATCAACAAGTTATTTCCCACCAAAATCTTCCCTCTTCCTAACTTCTCTACTAATTGCAAAGGTACTACCCTCTTCCCAGTCACCCAACCTCACAACCTAGGCATTATCTTAGACTCCTCACTCTCTGTCACAAACATCTCCAATCCCATGAGTAATTGTAGGTAGGAAAGAAAATGAAAGCAACTCCATTTTGTTTATAGTTCCTTTTTTTTTAATCTCTGACTTCGTTTATGTTGCAGCTTCTGCCCTATCTGCAGCCTTGGTTTCTGATGAAACAGCAAGTACCTGGAAAAGCTTATTTATTAGAGGGGGTTATGAGAAACAAACAATTGCCTTTCTTGGTACATAATCCATCTTATCCCCAACCCCAACCCCAGTACAAATTCCTGTCCAATCAAGAGGTGCTCTGCTTCCAATTTACCTTCTGCCTAATTCAGACCTATATAATCTTTGTCTTTGTTCCTTGGGAAAAATGTCTGCCTATGTGAGTGGGGCTCTCTTGCTGGTGAATTGAAAAATCAATGAAGATTAGTTCCTAAGTTTTCTGATTCTGGTTCTGGTTCTGATATATTCTGACATAGATTATTTTTCACACATGATCAAATGTTGCCTTTTCTACCTTCTTTATGTATTGTTTATATGTCTCCTTCTCCCCTCTGACACTATCACCACCTTAGTGAAAGCATTCATTACCTTATATCTGGAATATGGCAATAGCTTACAGGTTGGCTTCTCTACCTTAGCTCTTTCTCCACTTTTATCCATGCTCGACTTACCTTTCAAACTGATCTTCCTAAAACATAGGACTAACCATATCACATCCCATCCCATTCAACAAACTCCAGGGATTCCCTATTTCCTCCAGGATCAAATCTAAAATCATTTATTTGGCTTTTAGAATCTTTATTTTCTGGCTCTCTTTCACCTTTTTAGGTTTTTTACACCTTATTCTTCATATTTTCTTAAATCTAGTGACACTGAACCTCCATGCTGCTTCAATAAACTATCTCACAATTCTAAACATTTTCATTAGTTGTTACAACTCAGGCTTGTTAGGTTCTCCCCATTCATCTCTACTTTCTGACCTGCCTGACTTCCTTCAAGTCTCAACTAAAATCACATCTTAGGCAAAAAGTCTTTTCCAGTCCACTTTAACTTATTGCCTTCCCTTTGAGATTACCTGCAATTTATCCAATATATCTTGTTTGGCTGCATGTTGCCTCCTCCATTCCATGATAAGCAACTTTAGAATAGAGAGTATTGGGCAGAGGGTAGTCTTTCTTTGTATTCCCAGTGCTTAGCACAGTGTCTGACCCCATAGTAAATGCTTTAAAAATGTTAACTGACTGACATATCATAATAGTTTGTATGTTGTCTTCTTTCTCCCTTTTCAAGCAGTGATCATTTTTCATCATTTTTGTATATCCAGCAATTAGCATAATGGTTGGTCCATAGTAGATATTTCACAATTTCTTTTTTTCTTATTTCAATTAATACTAGGAAACCTTTAAAGGAAAAAAAAGGTTTTATTTCTCTTGTGTCTCCTTTAGTCATGATTATTTACATGGTAATGTTATTTCTAACCCTACTTCCATTCCATTTGGAGGAGGGGGTGAAAGGGAGAGGGAACTATCACCTACAGTGGCAAAGACTTAAAAGCAATTTCGTGAACGAAAATAAACTCAGGTTAGTAATAACTTTTCATACTAATACAATTTGCTAAACATTTTCCTATCTGTTAAGCATCAGATCATCACAATAAACCAGTAAGACATTTGGGGTAGGCGTTATCCTTTAATTTTACAAAGAACAGGTTTAGTGAAATAAAATGACTTTTCCAGGGGAAGAAAAATCAAATCTGGTAGAACCATTCAAGTCATCCAGTCATTCTTTCTACCTAAATTTTATTTACTCATGCCATCCTTTCCTCTCAACTCTATCTTGATACAGATCATTCTTGTGCATCAGGGCACAGGAGAAGGTCTAGATTCTCCATGTAGTCTCCCCTAACTATGCTCCAGGCCAAAAAGAACTCTCCTCTTGTGAATATTTTTCGGCACCAAATGGGTTCCATAGATTCTTTTGGAATTTATCATTTATTACCTTGTCATACTTATTGTGCTGCTGGCATGTCTGTTTAATAATTTTTTTTGTTGATTCATTAGTTTGTTATTGTGATTTTTTTCCATTTCATTTCTTTGTGTGTTTCCTCACCCCAAAATTCCAACCTTTTCTTATATTCTCCTATTACATATACTAAGGCAGAATAGTGTTTACCAAAAGTACCTTATGCTTTGTTCCCTCTATAATCTATAATTTCATGCTATTTTTTTAGATCTTTTCTCATATTCTCATTTCAATCTGTTTACATCCTATCTATACTTTGAGTTCCATCTCAAACACCACCTCTTCCATGAAACCTTCCATGATTTTACCCTATAGTCCACTTATCTCCTAGCTATAAGTGATATTTCCCTTAATTTTTTTTTTCATTTTTAGAGTTTGTGGGGGGAGAGGATCAAATGAGATAACATCTGTAAAGAATGTTGTGGAAGGACAGAGTCAATATGGCAGAGTACAGGCAGCACCCAGCTGATTTTTTCCAACATTTATCTCCAAACAATTTTAAAATAATGACTCAAATTTAATTTTGGAGTGACAGAGATTTTAAAAAAAGTAATGATGAGACATTTAACAAGTCTAAGACAATTTAAGAAGTCAACAGAAAAGGTCTGCCTGTGACATGCAGATGGAAGCCAATCTGGAGTATGCATTAAGCAGTAACAGGACTAGCATAATACATGGAGACTGAGCAGCAGCATCAACAATTTCAGTAATTCTCTGGATAGAGATGGTAAAGCAGGGTGGGAGAGTAGGTTGAACAAGTGGTCAGAAAGACATTATAGGCTATACTTTGCTTATACTGATTGACAACTGTACTGCCCATAAGCAGTTCTGGGTCACAGTTCCAGGACATAGAGGAGCACTTGGGATCAATCACAAAAGATCAAGAGTCCTGATGGTAATTCCAAGGCAGAGAGGAGCACTGACACTTGCATACACAATACAGCAGGGAACCAGGTCATAGCTCAAGAGTCAAGAAGAGTACCAGTGCTTTCAGCTGCTGAGAAGCAGGGGTCTTTCATTGGTAAAGACAAGAGCACAGATCAGGTAAGCAATGACCACACCTCTCCACAGATCACATTACCTTGGAAGCACTGAAAACTTACAGATTCCCAGAAAGAGCTGTGAAAAGTGAATCACAGAAAAAGCTTGAAGCATGGGACAGTGCCACCACATAATACCAACAACAAAATAACTTGATCATAAAAAGTTACTGTGGTAGCAGAGAAGATTAACAAACTCATGAAAATAACTATAAGTAAAGCCTCAAAGAACAATGCTAATTGAAAAACCACAATCTAATGATAATATCATTTACAAGAGAAATACTTGAAACTGAAGAAACAGAGTTAAAAAAAGGAGGCAGAAAAGGATCTATTAAGCTCCAGGTAAATTGAAAAAGTCAGGGACAATAGTCATGGTCCCAGACAAAGCAAAAGCAAAAATAAACCTAATTAAAAGTGATAAAAAGAGAAACTACAACTTGCTAAAGATACAATAGATAATGAAATGACATCAAAAATGTTATGACAAGTTTGTCTAATAAAGGTCTAATTTCTCAACTATATAGAGAACTGAATCAAATTTGTAAAAATAAGAGTCATTTTCTAATTGATAAATGCTGTTTTCAGAAAAAAAGGAAACAAAAATTATCCACAGTCATATGAAAAACTGCTCTAAATCACAATTGATTAGATAAGTATAAATTAAAACAATTCTGGGTACCACATTTTACCTGTTAGATATGACAAGAGCTAGAAACTGTAAGGGAAAACAGATATACTAATAAATTTAGTGGAGCTATGAACTAGTTCAATCATTTTGTAAAACAATTTGGAACTACACCCAAAGGACCATAAAATTGTACATACCCTTTGACCCATCAATAACTACCAGTTCTGTTCCTCAGAGAGATCAAAGAAAAAGAAAAGGGACTTATATGTACAAAACTATTTACAGATGGTAAAGAATTAGAAATTGAGAATTCTAACTTGGGAATGGCAACAAGTTGTGGTATGTGATTGTGATAGAAGATAATTGTGCTATAAGAAATGGTGAGGGAAGTGGTTTCAGAAAAATTATGGGAAGACCTATATAAATTGATGCAAGTGAAATGTGAAACAGAAAATCATTGAGTACAGTAATAGCAAGGTTGTTGTAATGATGAAACTATGAAATTGTAAAAGACTTGGCTACTCTGATCAGTAAAATGATCCAAGATAATTCCAAAGGACTCAAGATGGAAAAATGACATCTACATTCAGAGAAAGAGCCAAGGGACTGAGTGAAAATTAAAGTGTAATTTTCTTACTTTCTTTGTTTTTTATGGTTTTTTTTTTTTTGGATACATGACAATAGAAATATGGTTGCTTGATTTCACATATATAATTAAAACTACTTTGCTTGCCTTCTCAGTAGGTAGGGAATTGGTGGCAAGGACATAATTTTTAACTCAAAATTGAAAAAGAAACAAATGTCAGAAATAATGTATTTTTTAAAGGAGAGTTTTGTAAGCCTTAAAGCCTCAAATAAATGCAGAAGGTAATATGGGAAGTAGAATGCTAGACCTGGAAACAAAAATCCGAGTTGAAATCCAGACTCAGTCCCTTACTATCTGTGTGACTGAGCAAGTCACTTACTTCTAACTTCTTCAATTTCCCCATCTGCAAAATCAGAATATGAATAGCCCCTATCTCAAAGGGTTATTATAAAGATAAAAATGAGATAGTGTTTAGAAATTGCTTTACAAATTTTAAATTACTATAGTTATTACATGCAAACTATTATTATTATGCCCTGATCTTAGAACACTTCAGATTAATCACATATATATATATTCAATTTTCCATTGTGTTTTACTATGTTTGTCTTCTCTTTCCACTTAGTACTAGTTTGTATGCTTCTAAGTAGCAAAATCCACAATTTCCTAATTTCCTAAGCATTCAATTAAATCATTATACAAAATTAATATTGAATAAATGAATATAGAAAGACTAGCTAAGAAATAAATGAATTGGAAAATTCCTTGAGGTCAGGAATGCGGTTTTATCTTTTTTTTTTGTATACCACTTTCATGTTAGCATAGAGTATATAATAAATACTAACTCAGTAAATATGTAAAAGTTGAATGCATGGAAATGAACCTAATGAGATAAATGAAACTAAAGCAAAAAAGAAAAAATTAAGTACATGTTCTTCTCCTGATCATAGAAGAGTATCAAGCAAAAGGCTATAAGTTTGAAACTGGAGAAGTTGAATTCTTGGGAATCTTGTTTTTGTTGTTCATATTTAGTTCTTGAAATGGGCCAGTGAGTCAGAGCTGTGCAGAGTCCT
The DNA here is from genome assembly GCF_048593235.1 of Sminthopsis crassicaudata. Taxonomy (NCBI): domain Eukaryota; kingdom Metazoa; phylum Chordata; class Mammalia; order Dasyuromorphia; family Dasyuridae; genus Sminthopsis; species Sminthopsis crassicaudata. The sequence continues at coordinate 586,610,291 of NC_133618.1, read as the reverse complement.
CAGCCTCACCCCCTTCTACAGAGCTAGACTGCTGATGGCCCAAGATGCAGTGGGAGACAGAGATTTTTAGCTAGGTTTTTTCCTGGTCTCAGTTCATCTGAGGAACCCTATTAGTAATTGGACTAGATAAGAATGGAAGTAAAAGATGGCCTAGTTTGCCTTCACAATCTATCTTCCCTATAGAGACAGAACTTCAAAACCCATACAGATGTCCTATCTCTAGGTTCCTTTTTAGAGTCAGAAAGTACAAAAAGCACATGTTTCATTACCTGGAGATAAATAATCTTGTAATACAAATTCAAATGATACAAAAGGATCTCCAAAGCAAATACCTACAGCCTTCGTGTGCCAGATAGAGACAAGCCAGAGAAGAGAAAGCTGAGTGGAGTACATATGTCTCCTAACTCTTTAAAGAGTTTCCTTGCCAAGTTCTTTTAATAAAAAAGGTTTGTTTCTCTCTATACTTCCTATCTTCTATCCTCTATCCAAGAAATGTGTGAACCATAGAATCCTAGGATTTGAGAGATAGAGAGGATCTTTTAGATCATCAAGTATCTGCTTATTTTACTGAGATGAAATTAATATCCAAAAAAGAAATTGATTTTCCCAAGGCCATACTATGAATAAGCAGCAGAACTAAAACCGAATTGTGATGTTCTACCTAGTGCTTTTGCTACTTACTCCATAGTTATCGTGGACTAAAATAGAGGTCCAGTGTTCTAATTTAGTTCATAAAAGCATAAACACATAGATTAGAGCTGGAAAGGACCTTAGAAGACATTTAGTTGACCCCTTTCATTTTATAGATGAGGAAAACAAAGCACAGAGGTTGTGACTTTCCCAGGATTATAAAACTACTAAGCCAGTATCTAAGATGGGATTTGATCCCAGGTATTTCTGACTCCAAGTCAGAGTTAACACAAGAAGAAGCAAGCTTCCTGGGGCATGCATTATAAGGGAAACTTTTTAGTATAGATGGGCATATTTTTTAAAGTCAAAGATTTTTTGGTCACTACGATATATGAAAAAGTAAAAAGAAAAGGAGTAGGATGATATTGATAAAGTGGGTCCTTGACCCCAAAAAAGTTTTAAAACCCTGTTCTGGAGACTTTGTACACAATGACAGTGGGGTGTCAGGCTCAAGCCTCTTGGTCAGGGCTCCTTTTTTCCAAGTTTGTTTTTCCTTCCTTCTCTGATTTAGTGTAATAGGGTAGTTACTAGACAGGATTTTTTGTTAAAACTGCTTCTTAAATTCTAGCTCTAAATAATTTATTTTTCTTCCAACTTTTACTGAATCTCCCCTCCTGCAGAAATTTCTTTTCAACTCACCAAAAGCAATTCATTTGTCATGTGTAATATTATTGTCTTAGTACCCCCATTGTTAACATAGTACCTGGCACACTAGGTTTTTAATAATTGCTTGTTGATTTATTGTAGAATTAGAGTTTCAGGAAGTTATCCTGATGATTATCTAATTTAGACTCATTTCATAGATTAATAAACTGAGACCTTGAGAAAGGAACTAGAAGAGAAAACTTGGCATAATGGATGGGATAGTATAAACTAAACTTGGAATTAGGAAGACCTGTATTCTACCCATAATTTTCAACACTTGATATTTATAGGATCATGGAAAAGTTTCTTAATTTCCCTCAGCCTGTTTCTTCATTTATAAAATAGAGGTAATTATAGCATATAACTCACAAAGAGAATCAAATGTGTGAATGTCAATAAAGCCTTATATAAATCTAAGTCTTTGATATGAATCAGGGTCTGTCTTTTGCTATCCCTGTGGCTCTAGGTCTCCCTGTCTAAATCTATAAAATGGAGGGTTTGGAATAAAGGAGTCCAGTAGTCCTTCTCAGCTCTGAATCTATGAGCCTATTTGTCAAGGATCCTATGGTTAGTACCAGAGCAGAGACTAGAATTATTTTTTTTCTGATTCCCAGTTCTGATTTATTTCCATAATATCAATTTCCCATTTGGTCTAAATAACCAGAAAGTATTTTGCTCCTGCACTACATTCTTATTCTTTATTCTTCTCCATTTCTCCAACCTTTTTCCTCCCTCAAACATATACTCACACTCCTGAGGCCAAATAAATTTAAAATATGAAGAAACACACATAGGTAATTTAAACTTCCCAGGCTTACACAGAGTCAATCTGTGCAAATTCTGTAGGCAAATAGGTTTTCAAAGTCTTCCTCCCAAATCCTTTTCAACAGTTTAATAATTTTCCCTCCCTTCCTTCTCCTTAACAAGTTATGAATTGCCTTGCTCCCACTAGTCAATGTAACTCCTAATTGTATTCAACAAAATTATTGAACATTCTGTCAGCTACTGAATAAATTAACTAGGCAGCATGATATAGTGGAAAAAGCATTTATTCAAGAGATTCTAGCCCTGCCTCTGTCCCTTGCTATTGGTATTGGTTTTGGCAAGTCCCTTTACTTTTCTGGGCCACAGTTTCCATGTTTGTAAAAATAAGTACATTGTGTTGGATGAGTTCTAAGAGCTCTTGAAGCTCTGACATTTTATGATCCTATGACACATACTTCCTCACTCAAAGTTGTAAAAACAAATGTTAAAAATTGTTTTTGCATGTAATTGAGGAAAAATAAAACATTAAATAATTTCAAAAAAAAAAAGAAAGGAGTGCCCCAAAACAACAACAACTATCTATTTATATACATATTTATATTTGTGTTTAAGTATATAATTTCTCCCAGTTCTGTCATTTACTATATCTGTGTGATTTAGGCCCAGCCATTTCATTTCTCTGGACATCATTTTCCTCTTCTGTAAAATGAAGAGGTTGAACTAGATTGTCTCTAAATTTTCTTCCATCTATAAACATGATCTTATCATCCTCCTAACTCTAAAACTATATTACTCTATAAATCATCTGAGCCTTAGTTTACTCATCTGTAAATTAAGGAAAAGCTATGTAATTGCCTCTAACTCCTGTGACCCCAGGGAAATTCAGTGTAGAATCCTGAAAAAAAAATTAATGCTTTATTGTGGAAATGCATATGCTCTTTTCCCAAAAAAAACAAAAAAACAAAAAACAAAAAAAACTCTCCTAAATTCTTAGAAAATGTCTCATTCAAAAGGTTGGACACTACCTCCTATGCTTAGGATTTTGAAGATTTTTTTTTTTAAAAATGAAAGAGAGGCAGGAACATTTAATTAGTTTATTTCACATTTGATCTGTAAACTTTTATTTTTTTAAAAATATGTATTATTAGTAACATCTGATGACTTTGTTTTCCCCATTTGGTGAAATATGGTAGCAGTCCTTGAAGACTCAATATTGAAAAACAAGTGTATAAATGCTGATGTAAACATTTGTCTGAGACCTTCACACCCCACCTTCTGAGTTTTTAAACAATATGGTCCGACCAAGGAAAGAAGAAAAAGGACAACACTTTTGATGCTGAGAAACTATTTTGTCAATAACTATACAATTTGGCAGGCAGGTCCAATTGTCTCTTCACACTGTTTAACTTGGGCAGGTTGTAACAAGATTTCTTTGCCCACATAATTTCTATCCCTCTGTCTCTTAAAGTGCTCCCTCCTCCCCATTAGCCAGTGTCCACTGGTGAGGGTTTCCATATACTATATATAAACATATTTATTCTTCAGGCAGTTGCTTTCATGGTGAAAAAAATAAGAGTGATGAGTCCTGTTTTCAAGGGAAATTTTGAGGCTGCAGTTCTGAGAATGAAATAATTATGATATAGAGAGGCTCAAGGTAAGTCAAAAGGAGTTCCTTTAACTCTGCCTTGATTTATTACTGTAATATTTACACAGGAAAAGGTAATTATGCTGATAGGCACAGGGAAAATGTACAGAAATGTTTCCCTGTCAGGAAATATCAAACCACATCCAGATCCACAGGAATAATCACCATTTCTGGTGAAGAAGACACTAGAGGATCTTTAAAAGGAGTGAGGGAGCAAAAAAATCAGTAACAACCACCTTACACTGCCAAAGGGTTTTACTCTCCAGGAGAGATAATGCTTCCTTCTGGCAGGTGAGTCTAGCAGTAGGAATTCAAACAACAATATCAACACCAATCAGTTACAACACAACACAGGTAACCCCATCTTTACTATTTTTAAAAGAGTGCAGATTTACAATCATGAAGGAAATGGGCAATTAGCCCTGGCAAAAAGCCTGGCTTCAACTGCCCCATTAATTCTTTGCAAGAATTCCAACTTTCTCTTTTCCCAAACACAAAGTGCAATTTGAGCCTAGCTTCTGCTGTCTGGGCCTGGGGTTAATGGGAAATACCTTTTGGAAAACAATACTGATCTATGGAGTAGCATGCAGCCGAAGGTCAGCCGTAGGCCCTTATTTGGGGCCAGAAATGAACTGGAGAAAAGAGGGGTTTTCCAAGTGGAACTTCACAATGAGTGAATGCTAATGCTATCCACCCCTGGGAAGGCAAGCTGGGCTTGCAGAGCATCCCTTTTGGAAGTTTTGGAAGCGGAAGGAGTCTTACTAGTTGTAGAGCCCTATACATCTGGGTTAGTCATGAGTCCCTTTACACAGAGCCAGACGCCTGTGCAAGTACTGTTCTCATGGTGTCATCTTTCCCCTACTCGAGTCCGCTTTATTGCTCTGCCCTGGGTCGAAGTGTTTTCTCTCTCTCTGTCTGATCTGTATTCCAAGGACTGAGACGGGACTTCTGTCCCTCAAAGCAGGAATGCCTCCCAGCTTGCCGGTGATCCCTGGGGTGGAAAGAGACGCAAGAGACTGAGAAGAGCTGGGGGCACTGCAGGGAGTGAATGAGGAGTGGAGGGGATGGAGGCTTGTGGGGTAGTAGCTTCGGTTCACACGATGCGCTTCCTGTCCACCCGGCAAAGGATTTTCTTGAAGGCCCGGCGGAAGTCGTGGTTGAAAATGGTATAGATGACCGGGTTGAGTGAGCTGTTGCAGTAACCAAACCAGAAGAAGAACTTGAAGAGGGTCGGGGGGACGGAGCAGCAGACAGCTGTGAGCGTGTAGGTGAAGAAGAAGGGAAACCAGCAGACTACAAAGACCCCGATGACCACTGCTAGCACAAAGGTGAAGCGCTTCTCGCGGTTCTGGCGCCCTCGCCAGCGAGACGCTTTGGCGCCCCGCTCTTCCTCGCCCCCTCTCCGGGGCAGGCTGTCACCGGGCTTCACCTGGCTCATTTTTGTCTTGCTCTTTCCCCTGGGGGCCCGCTCCCCTTTTCGAGGACCAGTGGGGCCCGGCGTCTGCTCCGGGTGCTCTGATGAGGAGCTTTCTTCCAAGTCCAGTCCGTTCACCTCCCTCTCGGTTGGGACTGGCTCTCCCGCCCCGTTGAGCTTGGCAGGGAGAGGTTGGTCTTCCCCACCCCCTCGGTCTGGAAGCCCGTTGGGACGGCGCTCAGCAGCCTCGCTGCCGTCGCTGCGCCGGCTGGGCGGCACCCTGGTGCGACGCTTGGCTATCTGGTAGATACGTACGTATACTAGGATCATGATGAGGCAGGGGGCAAAGAAGGAACCGATGCAGGAGGAGATAACGTACCACTTCTGGTCGTTGATCTCACATAAGGGTTCCACCTGCTTGCCACCTCCCTTCTTCTCGATGGAGATGAGGGGTGGGAAGGAGATAACAGCCGAGATGACCCACACAGTGAAGATGATGGCCTTGATACGTCTGGGTGTCCGCTTCAGGTTGTACTCGATAGCTTGAGTGATAGACCAGTAGCGGTCTAGGCTGATGGCGCACAGGTGCACAATGCTGGACGTGCAGAAGAGTACATCTAGCGCCAGATAGATTTCACACCACACCTTGCCGAAGTACCAGTAACCCATCACCTCGTTGGCCAAGGAGAAAGGAATGACCAGCGTGGCTACAAGGATGTCAGCCGAGGCCAGAGACACTAAGAACAGGTTCTGGGGTGCCTTGAGGGCTCGACTGGTGAACACCGCGATGATGACCAGCACGTTGCCGAACACAGTTAACAGCATGAGTAGCCCAGCCAAGCTGACCAGGGTCAGGGTCACCTGCAATGAATAAGGGGTCTGCCGCGATCCCCCACCCGGCTCAGTTCCGTTTAAGCTTCCATTGCCTGAGTCCGGCTGAAGAGATCCCATAGGGGCGAAACTCCCCTCCGCCAGCGGGTGATCCCGGTGTAACATGAAAACAAACTCCTCCTCCCCTCCACTCAGTCCCAACTCTGTCCTCCTTTTTCCTTCGAGATGTCAGTTCTCTTCCCCTACCCCCCACCCCCACCCCGAGAAAGCTCTCGGTGGCTCACATGGGGCGCTGCTCTCTGGGGGAGGGGATCCAGAAAGGCGGTGTGTGGGCAAAGAGAGGAGGGAATTGGAGAAGTGCTATGAATAAAACTAGCAGCCCATGGTCACAGTCCTCTTATCCCGTAGCAGCTACCGGGGAGGGAGATCACAGTATCCCCACCTTACTGTGGGCTTGGTCTCCTCTTTCCCTTTTTCACCCACTCCCTACTCGTAAATCAAAGTTTTATTTCCAAACGCAAGGCCAAGCAGGAGGAGAAATCCTGATTCTCCAGAGAAGAAAGAGATGAGGAGAGAGGGAGGAAATGAGAATCTGTGCCCTTTTTATTTGGAAGGGTGGATAAGAAATGTATGGCTTTTTTACTTCAGATCTGGAGTGGAAAGCAAGTCTCTCTTACCGTGGTGAAGGTTGCTCAATAGGAACCCCGCCCCCCACTCGGATCTCAGAAAAGGGGTCTGGGGGCTCCGGTGTTGCCAGGAAGATAAGGAGGAAGGAGAGAGAACTGATCTCTTGCTTTCTAAAATCCTTTAGGCAGGTAGTGGATTTCTCTTCTCCTTCACAGGATACTGCTACAGGGAAGGCCCGCGTTAGCTTCTTTCTTTTCAGATCCCCGCCTCGAGATCTCCAACTTGAACGCCCCAATGGATTGTACAGGTGTACCTTGAAGACTCCCCAGCGGCACTGGAAATTGGCATAAGACACGGGGAGGGAGAAGTGGTCCCCTTCCTCAGCTTGTCAGAAGAAAAACTGTCCTTTGTTAGCTGTGGTCCCGGCGTTCTTCTGCTCCCCGGCGCTGCCTAGTCCATCGACAAGGTTGGTTGGACAGCACCTTAGGTCGGGTCTCAAGTTGAACGCGCACTGGACCTTGTTGGGAGTGGGGCGAGTGAAACAAGAGTCAGGGAGGAGTAAGGGATGCAGGCTGGATGTCCAGGGAGCCAGAACGCGCCTCTTTGCGTCTCCAATGGAACTGGAACTAGTGCTGTTGTCTTCCCTCACAGTGGACTGGTTTTATAGCCCCAGGATCAAGCCGGCGTTGCTGAGCAGCCAGCGTCAGTCCCCACGTGGGAACCCGACCCTCCTCCGCCCCCTCCCCGCCCCATTCCCTCCCCTCTGTCTCTTCTCTCTCTTCTTTCTCCATCTCTGCTCTTTCTGCTCCCTCTCTCCCTCTTCCCCTCCCTCACATCCCGCCCCCCCCCCTCTCTCTCTCTCTCTCTCTCTCTCTCTCTCTCTCTCTCTCTCTCTCTCTTTCTCTCTCTCTCTCTCTCTCTCTCTCTCTCTCTCTCTCTCTCTCTCTCTCTCTCTCTCTCTCTCTCTCTCTCTCTCTCTCTCTCTCTCTCTCTCTCTCTCTCTCTCTCTCACCACTGCATCCTTGCACCCCCTGCACCCCTCCTGGGTATCGGACCTTTGAAGAGCTGTTCGGGATAACGGGAAACGAAAAACTAAAGGTGAAAAGAGATAGGAATTAGGGCTGGGTCTCCTGGTGGAAGTGTGAGTACAAACAGGTGGCCAAGGTATTTAGACGACTCAGGTCCGAGATGAGAATGCTGAATCTAGACAACTAGTCTAGCACTGGGTAAAACCAGAAGTAGTCATCTCGCTCCGGGGCGTCTCAGATGATCACACAAGAGGGATCCCCAGCAGTCAAAGGAGAGGGAAATGTCCCTCTACCTTGTGGTAAGTGCAGCTAATATGTACCCGGTGCAGCCCCAGGGGAAGAAAGAGGAAGCCAGGATAACCCAGTTTCGCAGTTGAGTACTATATCTTTTTCTTGTGCTCTCATACCCTCTAGACAGGGACAGGCATCTTCTGGCCATCTCCACCTGAGGTGAATCAAGCAACTGGGCGTTGGATGCCAGAGGTTTAAAGGTTCAAGACCACCGCCTCTGCTCTGTCTACCCTTCCCGGGGAGGAAAGAAGGATTAGCAGAAGAGAGAATGTTGATTAGAAGCTGTGAAAGCTGATTGGAATTATCCATCCCAGGGGGCTGGGGGGATTGAGAAGCTTTAAGTGCACCAGGGAGAGATCTAGGAGTCTCTTGGAACTCTAAAGGAGTCCGAGCTCTCACGTACAGAGTGAGGGCGCACTGACACCTGCTGGCAGCTCGCGGACAGTGCTGAAGAGTTTATACACAGGATTCTGGAAGGACCTGAGAATCCCACTGTGGATAATCAGGGCTTCCCTTTAAAGATGTCTCCCACGTTTAATAATAACAATAATGCCTAAAGGAAGGGTGTTTTCTGTTTTCAAATAACATTGGAATATATAATTCCAAAAACACTTAAAGTTCTTAAAGTATAAACCATTGTCTTCCTACTTCTTCCCCCCCTTTTTTTTTGCCTCAGTAATGGTGTTATTTATACATAAATAAATATCTTTAAAAGAGAATATGTTCTAGCCTTGTGGTCACTTTAGCCTAGGGTTCAAAAGGAGACTGAGATGCTGTAGAAACAGTTCCGAATTCAGACAACTGGAAGTTACTTCCAACATGATGATGTGACTTTGGACAGTCGATCAACAAAAATGAGTACCTATTACGTGCTAGGCACTGAAGTAAGGTATTAATAATCAATAAGTATTTATTATACACCTACAATGCTAATTAGGACTTAGGAACAAAAAGACAAATATGGGAAATATTCTCCACTCTCAAGAATTTATGGTCTACATTCCATGATGGGAAATTAAATGGTCAAAAAAGGACCTTTTTTACATGATAGTTAAATGTCAACAGAAATGTCACATAGCTCCCACTTACCTTGTGATTTCTACGTTTTTCAGATGAACAGATTAATTCTGTTTAAGGCATGGGAGAACATGAGGTTCCAGCAGGAAAGAGTTGTTAGAAAACAGAAAAAAAATTGTCTCATCCTGAGGAACTATTAAACCAAGAACTGTTTCCAAAATCTTATAATAAAGTACCAGATGATCGGCTTGAAACCACTTATCTAACATTTTTGAACAATGTTCTGTTTAGGGAGTAGAGGTTGAATATTAAGTGACCCCTAGATATCACTTCCCATGCAGACTATGGTAGTTGCTCATGTTCTCTCATAGTCGGTCCTCCCTCTCCCTAACATCCCTGATACTTTCCTGGATTTCACCATTCTACAGTCCCCCTAGGCTCACTGGTTGTCATCCTTGACTTACTATTTCTCACTCTCTTAGTTGTCAATTTCATCTTTGCAACATATCTCCAAAATGCTCCCTTATCTCCTCTGACATATATACCATCCTGGTATAGACCTTCTTCATCACCTCTTGCTTGGACTATTACAATACCATGCCTCATGTCTCTCCCCTCTCCCATTATCCATTCAGCTATCAAAATGATTTTTCCTAGAGTGCAAGCCTTGACCATCTCATAGCTCCTATTTCCTAACTTCTGGTGGCTCCCTATTGTCTGTAGGATCAAATATAAAATTATTTGATGTACAATGCCCTTCATAACCTATGTCCAGTCTTTCCAGTATTTTTTCAATCTTTTTACATTTTAAATACCACCATACATTCTTCAATTCAGTAACACTGGCTTATTGGTGTTCCATAAATAAAGTACTCCTACTCAGCTCTGGGCATTTTCTCTAGTTGTAGTACAGGATCTCCTTCCTCATTTCTACTAGCTGGCTTCAAATCCCAACTAAAATCCCATCTTCTAGGGGAAGCCTTTCCCAAGTCTTCTTAATTTTAATGCCTCCTCTCATTATTTCCTATTTATGCTGCATATAGCTTGTATATGCATCTTTGTTGGCTCGTTGACTCCTCCATTAGTTTCTAAGATCCTAAAAATATTTTTTTGTTTCCCAGCACTTAGCACAGTATCTTTCACACAATAGACATTTAATAAATACTTATTGACTGACTGACTATGATTGATAGAACCTAGGAGATACCTGACTTTGTCCTCTATGATATTTATTAATAATAGTCATATATTTGTCTAACTTAAGTATTTTTCAAAGTGCTTTCATATGCATGATCTTATTTAATTCATAATCCTTGCTGTGCAGTCTCTTAGACATTGTTTATCTAGAAAATAACAAATAAGACAGCAATATTTCCATTGGAACCATAACTTGGAATTCTTGTGTCAAGGTTTGTATCACAAATCATGAGAAGGGAAACTAACAGCAAACAGAAGGGAACCTATTCCTTGGAAGAAAAGGAAACTTTGAAACAGCAGTGTAAGGCTGCTCCTAGATCAGTGCACAGCTAAGACATAAGCAGGCAGAGAAGCACCCACCAACATCCCTTCTGGAAGCTTTCTATTTTAACTAATTATTCTTACTAACCAGGTGTTAAACACTTTAATTCTACAATGCTGAAGGATTACAAGTGCTATAATTTTGGTACCTTCAAATTGTAGCTCATTGCTCTGGGACAAAGTCCTTGTTGAGCCATTCTAGTTATGGCTCTGATTTTCATCATCACATGCAATTTTCCCTGCTGAGTTTGTATCCTGAGAACTGTTTCAGCTCCCTCCTTTGGAGCACACACAGAGAACTAACAATACTCAGAATCTCCCTGCTTCCATCATTTTCTGACCGATTCTGAACTATTCTATTAATCTAGCCACAGCATGATAAAGCTTTGATTTACTTGTAAGACTCATCAGATGCAAGAGGCTGGGGCATTTTTCTTGACCTAACTGAAAAATCACAATGTTGCCTATCCACACAGAAGTAGAAAACTCACCCAGGATACCCAATCACAAGTATGACTATTGAGAGAAAAATCAAAGCCAGAGATATATTAGACACATGACTTTATTAAAGACTAAGAGCAAGACCTGGGAAAGTTAAGTTCATTGCTTTACCACCCTTCCCTTATTCCTACCCAACACTGATTGATATATGAAAAAAATTAGAAATTTACATCCAGTCCTCTCCTTCCTATTATTTTAGATCCATAAATGGAAATAAAGACAATCAATCTATACATTTGCTTATCCTAGAACTGTTTCTGCTAGCTGATGCACATCCTTCAATAGCCCTGCTTTTCTAACAGTCAGCTGCCTTCTCATTAACTCGCCTATTTAAAGTCCTGTCTGCAGAAAAGAGTAGAGTAAGCATTCAAGGAGCTAGGATTCAAGAATGAATCCTTCTCTTCCTAGAGAAGACCCCTATTAGCTTGGTATGGAACACAGAAATCAGTAGCTTGAAGATTCTCAGTCAACCAGAGACATGCTGAACAGGGCAGCATTCCCCAAAAGACCCAAGTCAACTTCTCTGGCCTAAAGATTAATTTGCTGTTAATCAATGGCCATCAATTAATATGGCTTCACCCCATTTCTGAGGACAGCTAGATATTTACTTTAGATGAATTAGGGAACTAAATTATAAGCCCCATTCAATAGAGGAAAACAAAAAAACAAAATACAGAGCTTCTGAATCACTGCATTAAAAAGCAGCACAGTGCAATGGAAAGGACATTTGCTCTGTGTCCAAATCCCTCTCCTGATGTTTATACTACATGCATAATATTGGATAGGTTCCATAGCCTTCTTGGGCTTCAGTTTCTTCATGTGCAAAATTCAGGGGTTAATTTAGATGGTATCTAATATCATTTTCCTCCCTAAATCTGTGACCCAATAATCCAAGACTTCCTATGGAGATAAGAGCCAACCACTGCCTCGATAGGATTCTTCTTAAACCCAACCAAGACTTTCCCAAAGAAATCCCCTGCCATAGAGGGATGTTACATCAATGAAGGGTTAGTAGTTCTTAGTAGATACTGTGCTAGAAGTGCTATCTGCTCTCCTCTTCATAAAGCACTGGTGGTGCAGTAGATAGAGTATTGTCCAATACTCTTTAGGAAGGCCTAAATTGAGTCTTAAATACTTATTAATTGCATGTCAACAGGCAAATCATCTAACTTCTGTTTGCTCAGTTTGCTCAACTATAAAATGGGAATAATAATAGCACCTACCCTGTAGGATTATTGAGTTTCAAATGAGATAATATCCACAAGAATGGTTAGCACAGTGCCTGGCACATATAAAATGTTTATTCTTCTCCCCTCTTCATGAAAGGAAAAATGACCAAATAAGTGATAAGGAACAGTTAGTGGTCTCAACACTGAACTATCTGCAGTTTGAGTATAGGGACAGAGAAAGGGATAGAACTGACAAAATGGAACTCAGAACCAGCATTCCCCATTCCTCAGATTTCTTCTCCTATCATGATGCTTTGTACCAATGATGATAGATAGCACTCTATCCATCAGTGATAGGGTTAGAGACATTTCCTTATTTCCTACCTGGCTATACTCATTTTGAACTTCTTTGGCTTTTTCAGCAAGCTCTAATATGAGGCACTTCCTTCTCCTTTTCATCTTTCTTTGATGTGACTTCCTGTTAGAATGTAAGCTCCTTGTGGGCAAAAGACTTTTATTTTTATATTTGTATCCTTAATACTTAGCATAGTTCCTGGCATATAGAAGATATTTAATAAATAGTTACTGATTTCTTGAGTCAGGAAGATATGCATCAAATCTGGTTTCAGACATTTACTATCTATGGGACCTTTGCAAAGTCAATTAGCCTCTGTTAGCCTCTGTTTCCTCATCTGTAAAATAAAAAGAATGATTACACCTGCTTGTTGTGAGGGTAGCATGAGATAATATTTGTAAAGTGGTTTGCAAATCTTAAAATGCCATAAAATGCTTGCTGTTATTATTGTTTCCATATGGGAAGAAATTATGACACTATGGTAATGTTTACAGGGATACTTTTCATATTGCCATTTCTCTCTCCCCTAGCTTCAACAGAATCACCAGAGATCCACTCATTCATTCAACAAACATTTATTTAGACATAATGTGCTAAAGGGACTGTGTAAATACTATTTACATGAGGGAACCCTGATTCAGACTGAATACTAACAAGTTTAGCTACCAATTCACTCTATTACTTTGAATAAGATACCTCACTTCTCTTCACCTTTGTAAAATGGAAAATTTTGTCAGTTTTTTCCTATGTAAATTGGGAAAGATTTTTATCTACCCACCTCACAAGGTTACAATAAGGATGAAAAAACATAAAGTAAGAGAAAATGCTGTCATCCTAGTAGGTAAATCCTTTATAAAACTTTCTCCACCAATGCAGATGAGTAATTTATCTTAAACTTATAATTTAAGATTGTTATAATTTAAGATTGTCCAGAGACGATGGGTTAGTTAACTTCCCTACTAGCACACAACTTGTACGTGTCAGAGGCAAGACATGAAGAAGGTTTTTCTAATGCCAAGACCAGCATTCTATTCATTAACCTGGATTGCCTCCACAAACCACTATAAAATTACTATCACTATTATCTAGCTCTTAAAGACTGACCAAGAAGGTTTCCTAGAATTTTTTTTTCAGAATTGAGTTGATGTAATTGCCTCAGTCAGCAGCAATATTACTGCCTGTTCTTTTTTAATAGATTGGCTGAAAAGGAGTTGGGGGAAAGGACTCTTGGGAGGGTGGAGTTTATTCTGTTTGGAACTCAGCTAGATACAGAATTTAGCAATGAAAGAAAGCTATCTAAAGAAAATAATCTGTTTGTTCTAGAATTACCACTGTGATTAAGGTATTGCTACCTGTTAGGCAACACCCAAATGTATCTTTGCTACTCCCTCTTATTACAAGAATGGCTTGATTGAGAGGGAAGAAAGGGAGTAGATAGAACAACTACAATTAATTGCTCACTTGTTTTTTCAAGGGCTTGGCAGTCTGAACAAAACACACAAACCTATTGCCTTTAGCTCCCAGCCTACTAGTGGCAGCTCCTTGCAAACAGGACAGGGAGTATTGTCATCTTGATTATATTTGCTCTGCCTATCCGAGTTTGATGTCAGGGATGAGAAAATCATACACCCAAATATGAACATGGGAAACAGTATGTTCTGTATTGTTACTGAATATGGGTGCAAGTAGGGTACCTGCATTAACTCCTGGGGACTTAATGGGGGGTGCCAAATTTATCATCTTCCCATCATATTGTTTCATATTTATTCAATTCTTTACTTGCAGATAAAAAGTTTCCAGACTCACACACACACACACACACACACACACACACACACACACACACACACACACACACAAAAAGATATTTTCACCTCTTCTACCCTGCTTCTAACAAGTATTGCTATATTATTTCTTATATTGTTAAACTTTTTATTGACCTTTTGGTTTTGTGCCACCTTTTATTTTTAACATGTTCCTCCCTCCCTTCTTCCTCACTCATTCTAAAAGCCATTACATAGGCGATAAACTGGAACCTTTCCCAGTAAGATCAGGAGTGAAACAAGGTTGCCCACTATCACCATTACTATTCAATATTGTACTAGAAATGCTAGCCTCAGCAATAAGAGCAGAGAAAGAGATCAAAGGAATTAGAGTAGGTAATGAGGAAATCAAACTATCACTATTTGAAGATGACATGATGGCATACTTAGAGAACCCCAAAGACTCTGCTAAAAAGCTATTAGAAATAATTCATAACTTTAGCAAAGTTGCAGGATACAAAATAAATCCACTTAAATCCTCAGCATTTTTATACATTACCAACACAATCCAAGAGCAAGATATACAAAGAGAAATTCCATTCAAAATAACAGTCAATAGTATAAAATATTTGGGAATATATCTACCAAAGGAAAGTCAGGAATTATATGAGCAAAGTTATAAAACACTTGCCACAAAATAAAGTCAGATTTAAATAATTGGAAAGACATTAAGTGCTCTTGGATAGGCCCAGCGAATATAATAAAGATGACAATGCTCTCTAAACTAATCTATTTATTTAGTGCTATACCAATCAGACTCCCAAGAAACTATTTTAATGACCTAGAAAAAATAACACAATTCATATGGAAGAACAAAAGGTCAAGAATTTCAAGGGAAGTAATGAAAAAAAAAATCAAGGTGGCCTAGGTGTACCTGATCTAGAACTATATTATAAAGCAGCAGTCACCAAAACCATTTGGTACTGACTAAAAAAATAGACTAGTTGATCAGTGGCATAGATTAGGTTCACAGGACAAGATAGTGAATAAAAATAGCAATCTAGTGTTTGAGAAACCCAAAGATCCCAACTTTTGGGATAAGAATTTATTATTTGACAAAAACTACTGGGAAAACTGGAAATTAGTATGGCAGAAACTAGGCATGGACCCACACTTAACACCACATACTAAGATAAGATCAAAATGGGTCCATGATTTAGGCATAAAGAACGAGAATCATAAATAAATTGGAGGAACATAGGATAATTTACCTCTCAGACTTGTGAAGGAAGAAAGAATTTGTGACCAAAGGAGAACTAGAGATCATTATTATTGATCACAAAATAGAAAATTTTGATTACATCAAATTAAAAATCTTTTGTACAAACAAAACTAATACAAACAAGATTAGAAGGGAAGTAACAAATTGGGAAAACATTTTTACAATTAAAGGTTCTGATAAAGACCTCATCTCCAAAATATACAGAGAACTGACTCTAATTTATAAGAAATCAAGCCATTCTCCAATTGATAAATGGTCAAAGGATATGAACAGGCAATTTTCAGATGATGAAATTGAAACTATTTCCACTCATATGAAAGAGTGTTCCAAATCACTATTGATCAGAGAAATGCAAATTAAGACAACTCTGAGATATCATTACACACCTGTCAGGTTGGCTAAGATGACAGGAACAAATAACAATGAATGTTGGAGGAGCTGTGGGAAAACTGGGACACTGATGCATTGTTGGTGGAGTTGTGAAAGAATCCAACCATTCTGGAAAGCAATCTGGAATTATGCCCAAAAAGTTATCAAAATGTGCATACCCTTTGACCCAGCCGTAGTACTACTGGGCTTATATCCCAAGGAAATACTAAAGAAGAGAAAGGGACCTGTATGTGCCAAAATGTTTGTGGCAGCCCTTTTCACAGTGGCTAGAAACTGGAAAATGAATGGATGTCCATCAATTGGAGAATGGTTGGGTAAATTATGGTATAAGAATGTTATGGAATATTATTGTTCTATAAGAAATGACCATCAAGAGGAATTCAGAAAGGCTTGGAGAGACTTACATCAACTGATGGTGAGTGAAACGAGTAGAACTAGGGGATCATTATACACTTCAACAATGATAGTTTTAAGAATTTAGATGCTGCACCACTTGGTGCGTATATGTTTAATATTGATACTGCTTCATTATTGATGCTACCCTTTAGCAGGATATAATGCCCTTCCTTATCTCTTTTAATTAGATCAATTTTTGTTTTTGCTTGATCTGAGATGAGGATGGCTACTCCTGCTTTTTTGGCTTTGCCTGAAGCATAGTAGATTCTGCTCCACCCTTTTACTTTTAGTTTGAATGTATCATCCTGTTTCAGGTGTGTTTCCTGTAAACAACATATAGTAGGATTCTGACTTTAAATCCAGTCTGCTAACTGCTTCCTCTTCATGAGGAAATTCAGTTCTGCACATATATTTTGTACCTAGGATACACTGTAAGATATTTAATATGTATGGGAATGCCTGCCATCTAGAGGAGGGGGTGGAGGCAAGGAGGGGAAAATTCGGAACAGAAGGGAGTACAAGGGATAATGTTGTAAAAAAAATTACCTATGCATATGGCATATGTACTGTCAAAAATGTTATAATTATAAAATTAATTTTTAAAAAAGCCATTACATATTTAAAAAAGAAAGGAAAAATAAAGAGTGGAGAGCAGTTATGCAAAACCAGTCAACTCATCAACCTAGTTGGTTTAACATCAACATAGTATAAACAATGTTCTGTACCCACACCACCATACCTCTGCAAAAAAGGAAGGAAAAGGGATTGGGGTAGGGAAATAGGACTATTTTTTCACTTCTTCTTTGGAGCCAAGATTGGTCATTATAATTATAGAGTATTCAGTTTGGCTAGGGTTATTGCTCTCTCCACTTTTGTTGTCCTAGTAATCTTTTTTTCTTGGTTTGTTTACCTTTCATTGAATCAGCTCATATGTCTTCCCATGTTTCTCTAAATTCTTCATATTTATCTTCTTATAGAGTAATTTTCCATTAAGTTCACATACCACAATGTATCTAACTGTTGTCCTTTAACTCTGTTGTCCTCTGTAACTAAAGTCTTTGAAAAGGTTGTCTACAACAGGTGCTTCCATTTTCTCTCCTCTCACTCTTTGTGAGTTAGTGCTTAGGACCAGTTAGAATATGGCTTCTGAGCTTAACATTTCATTGAAACTTCTCTATCCAAAGTTACCAATGATTTAGTTGCCAAATATTCTCTCAGTCTAAATTTTCCTTGATCTTTCTGTAACCTTTGGCTCAGTTGACTACCCATTTCTTCTTAATACTTTGTTCTTTTTAGGTTTTCAGGATATCTAAAACTACTTTTTCTCATTCTCTTTTGCTGGGTCCTTATCCAGATCATTTCTTCTAACCATCAGTGTCCTATAGGTTTCCACCCCGAGTCCTCTTTTCCTCTCTCTCTCTATTACTTTACTTGGTGATCTCATTAGTTTCCACAGATTTTAATTATCGTCTCTATGACTGTCAGTTTTCACATCTACCTGCTCCTGCTTCTTTGCTGACCTTTATTCTTAGATCTTTAACTGCCCTCCAAATATCTGAAATTGGACATCCTGCAAACATCTTAAACTCAATATATCCAAAAAGAAACTCATATCTTTCCTCCTAACCACCTTCTCCTTCTTTATTAAATATATAGGGTAATATCATCCTCCCAATCCCTCAGGCTCTCAAATTAAGGGTAATCCTCAATACCTCACTATATCTCACACACCCCTCTTCTACCAAAACCTATTTCACCCCTGCAACATCTCTTAAATTTCCCCCTTCTGTCCTCTGACAGTGCAATCACTCTGATAGAGGCTCTCATCTCCTTATGCTTGAACTATTACAATTGACTGCTGGTGTCAATTGAGGCTCACCTCAAGTCTCTCACCACTCTAATCTATGATTCAGCCATTAAAATGATTTTCCTAAGTACAAGTCTGATCATGTCACCCTCCTATTCAAAAAAAAAATCTTAGTTGCCCCCATAACCTCCAGGATTAAATATAAAATCCTCTGTTTGGCATTCAAAAGCCTGTTATAATCTGGCCCCTTTCTACCTTTGCAGTGTGCTTATACTTTACTACCCACCATCTATTCTTTGATCCAGTAACACTGGCCTTCCTTGCTCTTCCATGAACAAGACATTCTATCTTCTTTCTCATTGCCTTTTCACTGGCTATTTGCTATGCCTAAAACACTCTCCTTTCTTATTTCTGCCTACTGCCTTCCCTGGTTTTCTTTAAATCACAATTAAAATTCCCAATGGAATTTTAACCATGCAAATAACTATGTACAAACAAGTTATATACAAGATAAATTAGAAATAATCAATAGAGGGGAGATACTAGTATTAAGAGGAATTTGGAAAGACTTCCTGTAGAAAGTAGGATTTTATTGTTTGTTTATATAATTATTTTGTTAAAATTTCCCAATTATATGTACATGTGTATAATATGAGATTAGGGATATAGATAGTCATAAAGGAAATTTACCGCTTGTCCAATATGTACAAGCATATTCATAACTATGTGACAGATTTGAGGCAGGGGAGGGGAGGGAGGGAAGGAAAGAAAAAACATTTTAATAATGACCCACTCATTTCTCTATAACAAAATGAAACTTTCACAATAGTACTCTGAAAACTACACTATCCAAAATATAAAGGAATATACTCTGTATTACTGTGATCAAATATGGAGCTTCTATAATATACACATCCTAGAGAGGAAGGAGAACAGAACCACAGGCCAAAAATGGGAAACCTATTCAACTCCAATTTTGCTTCAGTCATCAATAAAATGTAGGGGTTAGATCAGATCATCACTAAGATCTTCTCTACTAACTGACATTCTATGGTTCAAAGATTTTCTAGGAAAAAGAATGGCCTCTAAGATAAAAAAAGAGTAGAATAATTGATACCTAGAGTAAAAATAAGTGCTTCTATATCTGAAATGTATTCTTTTTTATCTGTGCTTGTTAGAATTCAAATTTCCTTAAATACTGTCTCTACCAAAAAATATATTTTGAATCTCTCAATTGATAGGCCCCCAAAAATTGCTTTGCATTTACTTATTAGATATTTTGTAATTATATATCTGTGTACATATTATCTTCTGTCTTCCCCCATGATATAAATTCCCTCATTTTTGTCTTTGTAAACTAAGCATTTTGGAAAATGCCTGGTGAATAATGAATATTGAATGATTATTTGTTGAATAAATGAATGAAGAGATCATCTACCAACTTTTAAATAATTTTAAACTTCCAAATCCTAATAAATTAAATTTCCAGATAGTAGAAGAATATTCATATATGATCTTCAAGTCCCTATAGCTATATTATTGCTAAAAATCATAATGAATTAAAAAGGTACTAAATCAGAAGTTTACTATTGTTTGGATCTTCAAAAGTGGAAAAAGAATGAATTCCAGATAGTACAGGAGAATATGAACCCAATCCCTTCCAAAAATTTTAAATGACTATTTTGCCAAATGATTTGTGAAATGCCAACATAATTTCACCAAGAACAGATAGATCTTAACAAATTAACTTCATTTCCACTTTTCATAAGAATGTACAACCTTTTGTCGACTACTGACAAAAAGTGAACCTTTTTGCCTCAACAATTCAGTTTCTCCAGCTGTCCAAACAAAAGAGGAAAGCCCAAAGATAGACTCATTTTGTCTACTGTACAGAGAGATGGATTTAGGGTCAATCTTTGGGTTTGAATCTTGGTTCTTTCATATACTGCCTGTGTGTACCTGGGCAAATAAATATGGGCTTTAATTGCTTAGTCAATAAAAGGGAGGGGACAGTGAACTAAATGACTCTAGAGTCCCTTTCAACTTCAAATTATGATCCTAAATTTTGCCTACATTCTCTAAAAAACTAGAAGGATTGAGAACAAAACAAGGTTTGAGGATGGGGCCAAAAAGCCCACCTAGAATTAGCTACCATTTTGATCTTATACAGATCACTAGCCCTCTATGAGCCTCAGCTGCCTCATCTGTAAGATGAAGGTAATCAACTAGATTGTATCTAAAGTGACAACTTTGAAATTCTATGATTCTAGACTGATATTCTATTCTCTTTGCTTATCAGCTGCTATCTACTTTAGAGTAAGAAAAGTAGGAGGACAAGGATAAAAAGAATGGAAGGGAAGAACAAAGGAGAAAATGGAAAGAAAGGTAGAGGGAAGATAATTAAGGCTACCAAGAGCAACAACAGCATTACTAATCTTTCTTTAAGCATTGGGACAGAATTTTTAAAGGAGAGACTTATTTTGCTTACTGCAGAAGAATCCAAGTTTAAAAAAAAAAAAACAACCCACTGGTGCCTCACTGTAATTTCATGAACGAGGCATAAAGTGGGCACCAAGAAGCCATGTAAAGGCATCTGACATTGTGGCACTCAGGTGTCCCAGTGGATAGACCATCAGCTCTAAATTCAGGAGTGTCCAGATCTGCTCACTGGAGGATTTCAATACCAGCCCGAATCCTGATTGTGGGTGAGGAGGGACAGGATGGAACTCACGAAGATGGTCAAAATAGGAATTTGCTTATTCAGAATTCCCTTAGTCTTATATATCCTAATACTCTTATATAACTATAGCACACTGTGTATGTGCTAACTCTATACTGTGCCTTTGGGATCACATAAACAACTTGCTATTGTACAGATGTCTCTTTGTCACTTAGCATAATTCTGTTTTAATTATAACACAGGTTGTCACACCCCCTGACTTCTCAAGAAGTCTGAGAGGCTCCTAAAGGGGATGGGGAACCAAACCAGACAAGGCAGTGGGTTCCTTGGCTGGGCTGGAGGAGTTTATATCTCACCCAGAATTTCTTCACTATCTGTGACCCTCTACACAGAGGGACCTGAGTTCAAATATAGCCTCAGTCACTTGACACTTACTGTATAAACCTGATCAATTCACCTAATCCCAATTCCTTATCAAATAATAATAATAATAATAATATGGACTTCTTGTAATCAGCACATCTATTTCCTGTTCATTAAATCTTTGCTTGATACTAAAGGTAGAAAGTTTATTAAACCTATATCCCAGATAAAGAGATAGAGACACTAAAAATTAAAGGACTTAGCCTGTTCGTGAAATGAAAGGAATGAGAATAGTAATTATTCTGAGTTCCATCTTTGGTGGCTGTCTCATGAATGGCTGAATACTCCATGATGCTTTTCAGCAGCTAAGAACTTAGGGATTTAACTTATTCTGGCTGGGGACCCAGCTATCATCAGTTTTAAACTGTTCCTACAGACATTTCATTAATTTCTCTGCTTAGTACCAATAAAGCTTAAACAGAGAGCTGAGTGAGGTAGATGATGTCTTCATGTTGATGGAAACTAAAGTTCTTGTGTGGAACCAAACATCACCCAAATTTCACAGTGGTTGTAGAATTATACTTTTCCAGGCTTTCAAGAGAAAATGGTCAATTGAAAAAAAGTTTCTCATTCAACTCTAATGCAGCTAAAATACCTCAATGATATATAGTGTATCACATATCACATTAGGGTAACCTGATATATATATATATATATATATATACATATGTATGTATATATGCATTAATGTGGGATTCTCTCCTCATTGATGAAGACAAATGGGCACTGTTTGAAGGGCAATATTGGTGAGAGGGAGAGAAGAAAAATTCAGTCTTTTCAATCCCCTTGGGTTCTTCTGACTTCTAGTTTCAAGAAATGAATAATTCCAATCCCACAGAGTGCTGAAGATAGAAAAAGACTGTAGGAAGAAGCTAATATGAGAAGCTAGCAATCTTCATCAGTTCCCTTCAGTAAATTTTTCTCTGATTGATATCGTTTCTCCTCTTCATCTGTCTCTCCTTCTCTATCTCTGTCACTGTCTCTCTGTCTATCTCTGAGTGTCTCTGTCTCTCTCTCTCCCCCTCCTTCCCCATGGGTTTCTTTTAATTTGCTGTATGTATTCACTGTGGAGCTGGCATGTGGTTGGAAGTCAAATTTTGGATATAAAGTTTGGAATCCTCTTTTCCCTATTAAAAAACAGCAATCAGGAGTTTAGTTGGAACTTAAAAACTACATTCCCCAAACTAATAATGTTTATAATATTTCTCCCATTTATCAAAGTATCTTCGAGTAATATTCAAATCATTGGAGAGGCTACTAAAAGACTGCAAACAAGCATTGCATGATTTCCCTTTTTAAAATTGATTTATATCAGTCCAAAGTGGGTAGTAGTGATTTATAAATCTAATTTTTCCAGGGATTTTTGTTAGATCTTTCTAGGTAAGAACTGGTCAGGTAAAGAACTGGAGAGCCTGGGCCTGATTTCAAACCCCACCTCAGACATGTACTAGCTGTGTGACTCAGGGAAAACCACCTATTTGTCTCAGTTTCTTCATCTGTAAAATGAGCTGGAAAAGAAAGTGGCAAGGAATTCTAATATTTTTGTCAAGAAAACCCAAAATTGAATCACAAGGAGTTGGACATGACTGAAATGACTGAATGACAACAATCTGATCTTAAATCTTTGGGTCAAACTCTAAAGATTACAGGGTATTCAGAGTTGTTAATAGTAATGATGTTGTCACCTAAATGATTGAAAGATTCTTGGAGTAGAGGAATATTTTTGGAATTGGAAAGAAAATTCTAGAATTAGTGTTTATAAGATTGAAAGTTTAGTTCAGCACAGGGAAAGAGGGGAAAAAAAACAAATCTTTTTTTAATTTAAAAAAATATTTTAACATTCATTTAAAATTTTTGAGTTCTAAATTCTTACTTTCCCTTTATATCCTCACCTATCCATTGAGAAGGCAAGTAATTTATTACATATGTGAAGTCATAAAAAATATATTTCCACATTGGCCATATTGAAAAAAAAGCAAGAAAAATATGTGTATGTGTACAATTTCTCTCTCTCTCTGAGTTGTAAATAGTATTTTTTATCATGAGTCCTTAGAAATTGTCATGTACTGATCAGAGTCAATAAGTCTTTCATAGTTGACTATCTTTCATTATTACTGTTACTGTGTCCTAGTTCTGCTCACTTTGATTTGCATCAGTTCATAAGTCCTGCCAAGTTTTTCTGAAACCTTCCTTTTCATCATTTCTTTTTTTCAAAATTTTTCAAAAATTTCCCCAGTTTTCTGGGGTTTTTTAAGTAAAGCTTTTTATTTTCAAAATATATACATGGGTAAATTTTTGACATTCACCCCTACAAAACACTGTTCTAATTTTTTTCCCTCCCTTCTCTCACCCCTCCCCCAATCAACAAGGGATGCAATATATGTTAATCATGTGCAATTCCTTTATACATATTTCCACAAATATCATCAGATTAAAAAGAAAAAAAAATGACAAAGAAAACAAAATGCAAGCAGCCACAACAAAAAGAATAAAAATACTATGTTGTGGTCCATATTCAGTTCTCACTGTTCTCTCTCTGAAATTGAGCCAATTCTCTATATATTTTATAAATGAAACCTTTATCAGCACCCTTGAATGTAGATTTTTTCCAGATTATTTCCCTTCTAATTTTGTATGCATTGGTTCTGTTTGTACAATAATTTTTAACTTAATATAATCAAAATTATCCATTTCACATTCAATAATGTTCTTCTTTGGCCACAAATTCTTTACTTCTCCAGAGATCTGAGAGGTAAACTATCTTTTGTTCTTTCGATTTACTTATAATATCATTCTTTATGTCTAAATTGCGAACCCATTTCAATCTTATTTTGGTATATGGTGAAAGGTGTGGGTCAATGCCTAGTTTCTGCCATTTGTATTTCCACTTTTCCCAGCAGTTTGTTTTTTCAAATAATGAGTTCTTATCCCAAAAGCTAGAAGTCTTTGGGTTTGACAAACACTATATTACTATAATCATTTTTGTCCTGTGAACCTAACCTATTCCACTGATCAACTATTCTATTTCTTAAGCAGTAACTAATGGTTTGATGACTGCTGCTTTGTAATTTAGGTCCGACACATCTAGGCCACCTTCATTTGTACTTTTTTTCATTAATTCCCTTGAAATTCTTGACCTTTTGTTCTTTCAGATGAATTTTATTATTTTTTCTAGTGCTGTGAAATAATTTATTGAGATTTTGATTGGTATGGCACTGAATAAGTAGATTGATTAATCTAGTGTCATTTTTATTATAATCGCTCAGCCTACTCATGAGCATTTGGTATTTTTCCAAGAGATTAGATCTGACTTTATTTGTATGGAAAGTGTTTTGTAATTGTGTTCATATTGTTGACTTTGCCTTGGCAGGTAGACTCCCAAACTTTTCATATTATCTACAGTTATTTTAAATGGAATTTCTCTTTGTATCTCTTGGTGCTGGACTTTGTTGGTAATAAATAAAAATGCTGGTGATTTATGTCCTGAAACTTTGCTAAAGTTGTGAATTATTTCTAGTAGTTTTAGTTGATTCTCTACAGTTTTCTAAGTATACTATCATATCATTTTCAAAGAGTGATAATTTGGTTTCTTAACCTACTCTAATTCCTTTAATCGATTTTTCTTCTCTTATTGCCAAAGATAATGTTTCTAATACAATATTGGATAGTAATGGTGATAATGGGCAACCTTGTTTCACCCCTGATCTTATTGGGAATGGTTGTAGTTTATCCTCATTATATGTAATCCTTGTTGATGGCTTTAAAGAGATGCTATTGATCATTTTAAGGAAAACTCCATTTATTCTTATATTCTCTAGTGTTTTTTTTTTTTAATAGGAATGGGTGTTAGATTTTGTCAAATACTTTTTCTTTCTCTTTTTGATCCTACCTGATTTAGGAATCAGCACCTATATGTCTGTGTCATAAAAAAGAATTTTGTAGGACTCCTTCTTTCCCTATTTTTCCAAAGAGTTCATATAATATTGGAATTAATTGTTTTTTAAATGTTTGTAGAATTTACACGTAAATCCATCTGGTACTGAAGGGAGTTGATTAATAGCTTGTTCAATTTATTTTTCTAAAATGAGACTATTTAAGTAATTTGTTTCCTCCTCTGTTAATCTAGGAGATCTATATTTTTGTAAATATTCATCCATTTCACTTAAGATTTATATTCACTTAGGCTATAATATTTATTGGCATACAATTGTATGCATGTATTGGCATAAAATTGGGCAAAATATTTCATAATTATTGCTCCAATTTCCTCTTCATTGGTGAAAATTTCATCCTTTTCATTTTTGATACTAACAATTTGATTTTCTTCTTTCCTTTTTCTGATCAAATTAGCTAAAAGTTTATCTATTTGTTGGTTTTTTTCATAAAACTGTCTCTTAATTTTATTAGTTCAAATAGTTTTTTTCTTTCAATTTTATTAATCTCCCCTTTTATTTTCAGAATTTCAAATTTGGTATTTACTTGGGGATTTTTTATTTTTTATTTTTCCAGCTTTTTTAGTTGCATGTCCAATTCATAGATCTTCTCTTTCTCTATTTTATACAAGTAAGCGTCTAGAGATATAAAACTCCCCCTAAGAACTGCTTTGGCTGCATCTCATAAATTTTAGTATGTTGTCTTATTATTGTCACTTTCTTCAATGAAATTATTGTGTCTATGATTTGTTGTTTCACTGACTCATTCTTTAGAATCGGATTATTTAGTTTCCAATTAATTTTTGGTCTATTTTCCCTGGCTCTTTATTACATGTAATTTTTATTGCATTATGACCTGACAAAGATGCATTTACTATTTCTGCCTTCCAGCATTTAATTTTGAGGGTTTTATGTCCTAATATATGATCAATGTTTATATAGATTCCATGAACGGCTGAAAAAACAGTATACTCCTTTCTGTCTCCATTTAGTTTTCTCCAAAGATCTATCATACTTAACTTTTCTAAAATTCTATTTACCTCCTTAACATCTTTCTTATTTATTTTGTAGTTCAATTTATCTAGTTCTGAGAGAGTACGGTTGAGATCCCCACTAGTAAAATTACTAGTAAACTAGTAGTTTTGATATCTATTTCTTCTTGCAGCTCTCTTAATTTCTCCTCTAGGAATTTGAATACTATACCACTTGGTGCATATCTGTTTAGTATTGATATTGCTTCATTATCTATGATACCCTTTAGTAAGACATAGTTTCCTTCCTTGCCTCTTTTAATTAGACCTTTGCTTTTACTTGATCTGAGATCAGGATTGCTACCCCTGCTTTTTTTTTTTTTTTTTTTTTTTTTTTTTTACTTCTCCTGAAGCATAATAGTTTCTGTGCTAGCCTTTTATCTTTACTTTGTATGTATTACTCTGCTTTAAATATATTTCTTATAAACAACATATTGTAGGATTCTGGTTTTAATCCAGTCTATTAACCACTTCCATTTTATGGGAGAGTTAAAATGACTAATTCTGCATTTCCTGCCATCTTATTTACCCCAAGTTATGATTTTTTCTTTCCTTTCTCCCTTTCCTTCCTCCCCAGTATTTTGCTTCTAATCACCACCTCTCTCAAACAGCCCTTTCCCTTCCTCTTTTTTATACCTTTCCCCTAATACTTCTGTTTTCCCTTATTAGTCTTCCCCTTTCCTCTCCCATTTCCCTATAGGTTGAGACAAGTTTCTCTGTTCATTCTTTAAGCCAAATCTAATGAGATTAAGATTCAGATTCCCCTTTGCTTCTTTCCCTCAATTATAATAGGTCTTCTTTGCCTCATCATGAGATGTAATTTGCCTTTTTCCAGTACAATCCCCTTTCCACTTCTAGTTTTTTTTCATATTATCACAATAAAATTAAATTATCCCATACTCTTTAAGTATACTCATAACAGAAATACTGTGCTCAATAGTTCTTTCCTTTTTATGCTTCTCTTGAGTTCTGTATTTGGAGATCAAAATTTTTGCTTGGCTCTGGTTTTTTCATCAGAAATAAATGAAATTTCCCTGTATCATTAAATGTCCATTTTTTTCCCCCTGAAAGATAATTCTCAATTTTGCTGGGTAGTTGATTTTTGGCTGTGATCCATATTCTTTTGTCTTTCAGATTATCAGATTCCAGGCCCTTCAATCCTTTAAGGTGAAAGCTGCTAAATCCTGGGTAATTCTAATTGTGGCTCCTCAATATTTGAATTGTTTCTTTCTAGCTGCTTGCAACAGTTTTTTTCATCATCCAATAATTCTGAAATTTAGCTACAATATTCCTTGGAATTTTTATTTTGGGATCTCTTTCAAGAGATGATCAGTGAATTTTTTCAATGGCTATTTTACCTTCTGATTCTAAGACATCACAGGGCAGTTTTCCTTGATCATTTTCCAAAAGATGATGCCTAGACTCTTATTAATCATGGTTTTCAGGAAATCCAATAATCCTTAGATTGTCTCTCCTAGACTATTTTCCAGGTGAGTTGTTTATTCAATGAGGTATTTTACATTTTCTTCTATTTTTTCATTTTTTCTTTTGCTTTTGTTTGACTGATTCTTGATGTCTTGTTGAGTCATTCATTTCCATTTGTTCAGTTCTAATTTTCAGTGAATTATTTTCTTCAGTTATCTTTAATTCCTTTTGTATTTGGCCAATGGAATTTTTAAATGAGTTGTTTTTCTCAATGGACTTTTTTTCCCATTTCACAAATTCTGTTTCTCAAGAAGTTGTTTTCCATTTTGTCAAATCTATTTTGTAAGGAATTATTTGCTTTTTCCATTTCACTAAATCTATTTCAAGGAGTTTCCACCTTTCCCCTAGGGCTATTGTTTGAATATAGTCTTTCTTGGGACACAGACTGCTCACTCCCTTTCCCTAGTTCCTTCTAGTGCTTCCCCAGTTTAGTGGTTTGAATTATAAAAGGATATACATCCTAGAAATTAAATTTAGATTAAACTATCTGAACTTCTTTTGGTTCTTGGCTGCAGAAGTGTTATGTTTTATATTCTTTTTATTCATTATTATAACCTCAATTGTGGTTTAAATTGAATTTTATAGTTCCTACTGCCTATTGCATTGGGTGGTAAAAACCCCCAAAATTTGAACCTTTTAATTAACCTTAAATTTGAATTTTAATCCAGAATATTTTTCTTCTTTTGAAATTAAATTATATTTTTAACAGAAATATATTTTTCTCCCTCCTACATCTCCATTACATTCAAAAAATAAAAGAAAAAAAATGTTATAACATTGTTATTCAAGGAAAATCTTTGGTTATGTCCAAAAAACATGTGTGGAAATACCCCAAGTCCATCACCTTTGTCAGAAGGTACAAAACATCTTTATTATCCATCCTTTCAAAATGTTCATTGAATTGCAGGGAGTTGTTTCAAGCTTTAAAAATTGTCTTCATCTCAGACTGGCTAAGATGACAGAAAAATATAATGATGAATGTTGGAGTGGATGTGAGAAAAATTAGGGGCACTAATACATCATTGGTGGGGTTGTGAACTGATCCAACCCTTCTGGTGAGCAATTTGGAACTATGCCCAAAGGGCTATAAAACTGTGCATACCCTTTGATCCAGCAGTATCTTTACAGAGTCTGTATCCCAAAGATAAGAACATGTACAAAAATGTTTGTAGCAGCCTTTTTTTGTAGTGGTAAGGAACTGGAAATTGAGCAGATGCCCATCAGTTGAGGAATGGCTGAATAAGTTATAGTATATGAATATAATGAATGTTCTTATAGAACAAGTAATGAGCAAGCTGATTTCAGAAAGACAGATGAACTGATGCTAAGAAAAGTGAGTTAGATGACTACAGATAATAGATGACTACATTAAAATACTGTACAAAGTAACAAGAAACTTGTGTGATGATCAATTGTGATGGACTTGGCTCTTTTCAACAATGAAATGATTCAAGGTAGTTCTAATAAACTTGTGATGGAAAGAGCCATTTGCATATAGAGAGAGAATGATGGAGACCAATATGGATCAAAGCATAGTATTTTCACTTTTTGATTTTTTCCTCTCATTCCCCCCCCTTTTGATATTTTTGTTGTGCAGCATAGTGAAAATGGAAATATATTTAGAATTGCACAAATTTATATAGTGGATTGCTTGCTGTCTAGTGGAGGGGAGAAGGGAAGGAGTAAAAATTGAACACAAGGCTTTGAAAAGGTAAAGGTTGAAAACTATCTTTACATGTATTTGGAAAAATTAAAAGCTATTATAAAAATTGCTTGTCTTTAAAGTGTTGTTACAGTATAAAGTGTTCTCTTGATTTTGCTTGTTTTATTCTTTGTCAGTTTATACAAGTCTTCAAAATTGTTCTTTCTTATATTGATGGCATAGTATTAATGGTTCTTCCAGTTCTGCTCACTTCACTCTGGCTAACTTCCTGTAAGTCTTCCCATGTCTTTGAAATGATCTATTTCTTCATTGCTTAAAACACAATTTATTCCATTACAATTTACTCCACTTTATCTGTATACCACAATTTGTTCAACCACTCTGCAATTGATGATAGACATTTCCCTAGTTTCTAGCTTATTTTTTGTCACCACACACACAATTATACATAGGATCTTCTCTTCTGTGATCTCTTTGGGATATAAGCCTAGAAGTGACATACCTTGGTCAAAAGACATGTACTGCTTAATAATTTTTTGCATAAAATCTCACAATATTTGGTTGCCCCTTGAGCTAAGACATTTTATCATTGCTGTTGTTTTGGTTTTTGTAATTGTCTTCCAGGTAAATAACCTTTTAATTAGGAGAAAGTTGTTGTAGAAGAAAGGGAACCCTGGCTGGCTGGCTAGAAAGAAAGAATTCTCTGACACACACTCTACCCAGTGGCAAAAACTTTGTTTAGAATACAGTGATTTCTTTTTTGGAATAAGGAGACAATTTCTACAAATCCAATAGAATTATATGACACATATTAGAAAATAAAATTCTATAAATACTAAAGCATATTTTGACTTCTTTTGTAATCTATAGAAGAGCTACATTGCCAATGCACCCCAATGGTTTCAAGTCATAGTTGTAGGTCTTCATAACCAGCCCAATAAACAAACCTAGGAAGATTAATTGTTGAAATTTCAATATGATATTGAAGCAATTTTGATAACTATTTGGATAAAGAAAGCTGTCTACATATACAGGTGTTCTAGAAATAATGAAAGAAGGCATGGTATCCATGGACCTATGATGTCCATATAAGGTAAAAAGAGGACAAGGATATTCTGTCCCGTTTTGAATTTAGAGTGTGGTTTTTTTAAAAAAATGGATAGATAAGATGATGATTGATAAACAGCCTACAAAAGTTTCAGTAAAATTACATCATTACATCTGAGATCAAGTTTGCAAAAGCTTTTCTGCCCCACAAAATTCAGAATATCCCTAAAAGTCTATGCCCCACTTAAGCATTTGATGTCACACAAGTCTTTGTGTCTAGATTTGAGGGTCTACTGGAATAAATTCCAATAGGCCAACATTCACATAAAGCTTAGACTATTTTAACTAAAAGACTCTGAGGGGACTGGAAGTCATATATCTGAGTTACTATAGTATGGAAAGGAAGGGACCATGAAATACATAAAAATGTTATTGCTAGGTCTGGCAGCCAAGTCACAATTATACCATGGAACATTCAATGGTTTTATAAGGGTATCATTGTTTCTATTAGAGATATTGAAATATAATTTACCAAGGTAAAAATGCTCAGATAGAAGTGGGTAAAAATCCCCCAGTTGTGATGGCTGATCAGAGGGAGTATATTGAGGTTATGGATATTTTAAGTCCTTGATAGTCTATACTTGTCCAAGCACTTTTAAAAGCTCCTGTGCCAATTACTGTGAGTGACACTAAATGAAACCTTCCATATAGCCTGAACCATCTCTTATATTTAATATTAAACAATGTCAAGTCCAAGGGAGAGGGATGAGTAAAAGATTGTCTCCATAATAATGATGAAATCTGAAGTACTTATATGAAGTCATATGATAACCTGTAGCCAGTGAAGAAGGGGAATTGGCACCTTGGAGTAGAATAAAGTAGTTGTGTCCATTATTATAGCTGTTCTTAATCTCTCATATGGTTCCAGATGAAAGGTATAGATTATTGATCTCACTAATATTCTCTATCCTCGTGGATGAGTCTGCTTTTATTCACCCTTCCCCAGGATTATAATTGCCCTTCTGTCACAGTTTAATGGGAAGAGATCTAAATAAGGCTCTACTTCCTGAGGTCATAGATGTCCATCATTATATCAAAAGACTGGGCCAGTTAAGAACACAGTGACAGAAGCATGAGATCAGATATTGGATATATGAAATATAAAGGATGGGAGATCAGCCCAAAGAAAATTCAAAGTTCAATCCATTCAGTCATTTATTTATTCATGCATCCATTAATCTATTTATGTTAGGGATGAGGATATATGGGATGGAGAGAACACAGGAGATTCTGGATATAGACTATAATAAGCCACTGATACTTGCTCCTTCAACTAATTAGGAAGCTAAAGGTTTATTAAAATCAATTGGCTTTAGAGATCCCATGGTCAACATTCTAGATTTTAAAAATAGCTCTTCTTTGAGTGGGGACTGGACTAGGCTATAAATTTGAAAGATTTAAAACTGCCCAACAGTCTCTCCATTTAGGCCTTTATGATCCTGTGGGGCCTAATTTCTTGGCAATTTCTATTCATAAGGATCAGGACTAGTGAAGTCTTTGAGAGGTATCAGGATTGGCAGATTTACCTACAGTAGACTCCTTGAAGTACCCATTTATTACACTATATTGAAGAAACACTTGTTTTTATGTCAACTGATCTAGAGCTCTACTAAAAGGAAAACACATAGGACTACATGATTGTCCTTCATCCAATATTACCTATCATGAGTTGAATGATGAAAGATAGTTCCTTCAACAAAATGGGGCATAAGAGGCTTCCGTTGTCAAATGGAAAAAGTACAAAGATCATGCTTGCCACCTTTTTTTCCCCCCGCTTTGGTGTATTCTTCCTGGTTCCTCTATTTTGAGAAAAGGTCAAGGCTTAGCCATCCTTTAATCCCTTCCAAGATTCAATACCTGGGACTATCCAATTTGGAATAGTTTTTGGCTTTATTGACCCTCTTTTCCCATTGGTGAGTTCCTCTCAGCTACAACCACCCACTCACCCACCCATACACACACAGACCCCTTCCATTTTAAAGAAATAACCTGACTCTGGACTTTGTTCCCTCTTTTTTTCTTTTTACTTATATTTGCATCTCCAATATTTAGCACTATGCCTGATAGTTTAAGCACTTCAATTAACTCATTAAATTATAATGCTCTTTACAGCAAATAGACAAAGATGATTTGGAGAAATTTTAATTGTTGAAAGTGCATGCTTCTTTGTCTTGTCTTTCTTGGCTCCTGGTGTGAGAGAGAGAGAGAGAGAGAGAGAGAGAGAGAGAGAGAGAGAGAGAGAGGAGAGAGGAGAGAGAGAGAGAGA
Source organism: Sminthopsis crassicaudata (assembly GCF_048593235.1). Lineage (NCBI taxonomy): Eukaryota > Metazoa > Chordata > Mammalia > Dasyuromorphia > Dasyuridae > Sminthopsis > Sminthopsis crassicaudata. Next base: position 586,577,570 of record NC_133618.1, on the reverse strand, counting down.
GAGAGAGAGAGAAAGAGAGAGAGAGAGAGAGAGAGAGAGAGAGAGAGAGAGAGAGAGAGAGAGAGAGAGAGAGAGAGAGAGAGAGGCTTCAAACAAGCAGGCAAGCTCCCTGCATGCCCCATTTTGCACGGTCGTGCATTTAGATAACCTATAGGGACCTGCCTATATTGTACATAGGTACCATCTCTATCTCTCCCTTCCTCCCTTTCTCCTCCCTTCCTCTTTTTATCCTCCCTCCCTTCCTTTCCCCATTCTCTCTGTCTCTCCCTCCTTCTCTCCAGTGTAGACCAATTTATATCAACAGAAAGGGAACACATACTACTCTATAAAGTGAAAGATTTAAGAGTCAGGGTATTTTTGCCATCAAATCCCATCTCAGAGATTTACTAATAAATACACAAGAGGTAATCCTGGGCAATTCAGCCTCCTGGAGCCTCCATTTTCTCACCTATAAAATAAGATAATACATGTGGTACCCACCTCATAAGAGTTATGAGGCTAAAATGAATATGTTTAGCATTTTCTATGAATGCTGGGATTTTTAACTTAATCTAAGAGGATCTTCTTCTTAGGTCTCAGAACTTTATCTTAGTAATCAATTATCATATTCTAGAAAAAAGAGGGTAGGGTAAATAAAATTTAAAAATCAGAGCAATGTGAACTGACAGAGTCCACTAATCTCAAACTCTGAAAAGAACCAAATGACCTACTCAGCTGAGAATAATAAACAGAAAATTCAAAAATGGATAACTTTTGGATAACAAATGGATAATTTTGATAACAAACTAGGTCAAAAAAACAAGGACTATTTAGAAGCCATGGCAAAAAAAAAAAAAAAATCATTTTAAAAAGCATTTTGAAATAGTAGTAGGCGTCAAATGGAATGATCTAAAACAGTACAATTCTCTAATGTTTTAGGACATCATAATTTGTGAAAATATTACTATGAGTACATTTTTTACTTTGATAAAAGCTTCAGGCACTTACAGTGATACTTGCTATTCCTAGCTCACTGACTGAACTTCAAATTGATTTCTTAAAAAGATGTTAATTTTCATCATTTTCATTTTTGGCTCATAATCCTGGGCTCTTTTTCATATGGTCAAGCATGGTACTGTCAGCTCACTGTAAGGATTAATGTCTTTAAAAATGTCATATTCATAGAATAAAGAGTAAAAAGGAGAAGTGCCCAGGTTTTCTGATGCAAATGTAGTGTAAAGAACAGTATGGGGAGATATTCAATCTGGTTTCCCGTTTATACATGAAAATGTTGTTTCTATATGCCTTTAGTAGAATTTAACCTATATTACACCTTTCTCATTAAATCTTTTGAAATTAAGAATTGTTAAAATCTACTTAAAATGAATTTTCACTAATTCCCATCTCAGTAACTAATACATTGCATTTTTTTCTTCCCCTCAAATAATTCCTTCACGTTCACTAGCTTCCACCTTTAAACATACCTAGAAGTTTTAAATGGCATAGTCAAGGAATTCATAATTCTATTAGAATTCCTACCACTTCTCACTTCTTATTCTGATTGTAGCATATCTCAAACCTCTGTGACTTAGCTTTATCATCTTGAAAAACTGATATGGCTGATATGATAAATTCACTATTCTGCAGCCAACACAAAGAAAAGCCCCTCCAAATTTAGGTTGATTCTGTCACAAAAAGCATAGTCTATCACAGGGTCCCTATTCAAAGTTGTTCCAATTTAATAGGATCTGTTCAACTAACAGTTTTTTTTATTTTCCAGGGCCACTAAAATGTTAAACTGAAGCATTGGAGTAGAACTTCCTAGTGAGAGGGGGAAAAAATGTGTGTGTATGTATGTATGTGTATATATATACACACATACATACATACACACACAGTCATATAACCACATAGACATGTATGTATATGTGTGTGTATATATATATATACACATACATAATATATAATGTTATATTTTAAGATACAGAAAAAGAGGGAGAGGTGGGGGAATATACATAAATACATAAAAAGTCAACATAGTTGTTTTATCATGGTGATTTTTCTATGATATGATATGATAAAATACCATAGGAGGCAGAAACTACAAAAATGAAGAACAGAATTGCTGCCTCACCTGCTAAGGTACCTTTAGTAATTAAATAGTATGTTTCACTTTAACCATAATGAAAGAATGCCAAAAGTTGTTTAAATATTTTCTATTTTTATAACTAGTAAATATGTAAAATTTAAGCAAGTCTTTATTTGCAATTACTGTCATGCAATGTAGGAAAAAATTGGTGTATTTTTTTCTTTCTATATATTTATCTTCAAAGGGTTAAAAGATGTTGAAAATTGATTATCTCCATTTCACAACAGCTGCATTTTTCATGTGACATCAATGACACTGCAAAGTTCATTTTACAACCAGCTTCAGGCTGAGAACTAGAAATCTTTCAAAAGACTCAATGGCAGCACATTTACAAATATACTATTTATAATGAATGCAATTAATACAGAATGACTTATAAAAAAAGGCAAGGCAATTTTTATATAGACATAACAATCAACAGTACAAGTGAGATTAAAAGTACATTTTTTATGGACTGTTTACACTTTGTTTAGCTTTTAACCACAACTGAATGTGGCCCAGTGTTTTCCACATTCTAAGTTCTGTGAGTCCTGGTTAAGACCTACACATCAGAAGATGCATTAATCTTTGCTGGAATAAAACCCCAAACCTTTAGATATTGTTTGTAGATATTATCATGTTTGCGCCTCGTAAATTTGTCATGTGTGCAAATGACTGCCAACTGTATATCTTAATTAAAATCAAGTTTTGACATGCATATTTAAAGATATAATTGAGGGGCACTACTGACTATACAAAAATACTTTGCTGCATTCAAGTTGTTGAATTGCTACACGGAGACTTTGTAATCGGTGATATGTTAAAAAAAAATTGCATCAATATTCAAGGTCAGAATAACTCAAGACAATTAAGATTATTTGAAGACATGTTTTATAATTTCTGTAATTAAAATTTATATTGAAAAAAGTAGGTATCAGGAGTAAACTAAAACACTCCTCTTTATGTTGTATTTTTTGATAATACAAAATGAGATTGGTGGGAAGATCATATTTAAGTGCTTACCAGCTGAAAAAAGTGTTCCCCAAAATCATTAGAAGAAAATAATATATATGGCTGATGCAAATGCTACTGATATATTTATCTTTCAAAATCTGAACATGCTAATCTCTATATAACACTGGCAAAGGCCAAAAGTGGACAAGACAGCACAGAAACCTAAAGGACATTCATTGAAGCACCACCTATCCTACAATAAAACTTTCAAAATTGAATCATTTTTAGGTTTCCCCTAACATGTAACATGCTAAAAAATTGTCACTCACATAATCCTATTATCCAATCAATATCAGGATCATTCTTCACAGAATAATCTGAGGCAGCATGGTGTGGTATAAAGAGCCTTGGACTTGTCATTAGACCTGGGATTGAGTTTTGGCTCTGACACTTACTAGCTGTTTGATCCTCAGGAAACTATTTAACCTAAGATTTAATTTCCTCTTCTCTAAAGGGTGGCAATAATACTTGCCAGTATCTACTTAACTCATAGGATTGTTGTGAAGAAATTACTTTGAAAACCTTAAAATGCTGTATATACAAATGTGAGCTGTTATTATTATTAATGATATAGTTATGACCAGGCTTTTAAAATTATTCTTCCTCACCCTACAATAGGAAGAAGGGAAAATGCCTTTCTTTCCTTCCAATCCACCACTATTGTCTTACACTGAGATATGTTTTGATTATAATCAATTTGTTCAGATTAATTTCACTTACTTAGTATTCTCACATACATATAACATCTAACATTAGGAAAAGGTTTTTCTTTTTTTGTTCTTGGGTACTAGTCAACTCATTTAATTAAATTTGGAATCCACAAAACTCACTCATATATGTATGTCCATGTGTCTATACATACACACACTATATTTCCTATTTGTTTTTCAAAATTTTTTAATAATTTATTTCTCTTTCCTAATTACTGTGGTCAAGTTCACACTATATCAAATTTATACTAATTCACTACTACTGATTTTATTACCCATAACATATTCCTGATAATATCCTATAAATTTTAGCTCTGCGGGTTATGCCCTTGAATTTCAGATGAACACCAAGCTTTTCTTATATTCATAACACAAAGATTCTTCAATAACTGAAGACTGTTACCTTTTTTAATTTTTACTAATTGACTCCAGAGGAATTATCTGTCATAAGATCAGAGCAATATTAAAATGAAAAGTTATAACTAATATAGCTTACTACTAATTCTAGTAGAAAGAAATATTTTATCTTATTTTGCCTAGCAATATAATTTCCTTTTCTTGCTTATTTTGAATTGTATTGCTTGCCTCTCCATTGTGAATCTGATCATGAACTATTTGCACAGATAAGCAAAAGTAGTCTGCCAGCTGAAATTTGGCACAATACATAGTAGACTTAAAACCAAAGGGATCCACAAAACATAATGGAGAATTTAAAAATCTAGGTACATTTTGCCACAGAGTACTTTATCCATTTTAACGAATTCAAAATACATAGTAATATAAATCAGACATATGCAAGTGAACTATTAAAGCTCATTCCAATCACAGTACCCAACTTTTTATATTACAATTACAAAAATGCATTTTATGCATAATTTTCTTCCTAGAGTTTCTATTACATATTGTTGTTATTGTTTTTTTAATTCTTTATTTCCACAAAACTTTTTTGTATTTCCCCTCTTTACTGTAGGAAATAACACTTGGGAGACAGACAGATATACCCATACACCAACCCACACACCCCCACCCCTACCCAACATCTCCTCAAAGAGTTAAGTAGCATTGCCATTTAGCTACCATACATTAAAAGAAGGAAAACTTTCAAAAAGGATCTTTCAAACTGTAGTCTTCTACATTTTTTTGTTTTATTTACTCACAGGATAATGGAGAGACTGGTCATATTTTCTTTAAAAGAAAGCAGCAAGCATGTTATTTTAGGTAAACCAACTACTCAACCCATTGCAATTTCAGGAAGAGGGTCAGCTCTGATCATTTTAGCAACACACCTTAGAAAGGTGAAAATTCAGATCAAGCTATTTACATATGAAACATCTTATTTAATGAGCATAGCCCAATTAAAGTTCATGCTTGTTTCTGGCTTGTAGAGGCAAAGAAATCTATGTGCTGTTTTACAAAGAGGCAGCCATTAGAAGACTGACTTATGCTCATTAAAAGTCTTTACAATGGCCCCTCATTTTCTCTTTTTCAAGTAGCTTTAGTACTACAATAAAATGGCTTTATCTTTGCCCCATTGTAATAGATTAATATATTAAGTAGACATTCTTCATATTAAAGCATAGGAAATTTATAATTTAAGAGATATGGGGCATCTATTTTCATTTTAAAGAGTTATAATCTTTTCAGTTATTTTCCAAAAAATTAGATTATGGTCTTTAAAACTCAATTTTCAGCATTTTCATATTTTAATGCATTTAAGTTGAGGGGGGGAGGGGAGACTTAAGAGTTAGAGCAGTAATAAAATAATTCTTTATAAAACAAAATTTAAACTGAAAAGCCACAACAGATGGAAAAAGAGAAAAAAAAAGATATTACCTGGTACAATCCAAAATCATCCACAATAGTTTTTACAGCACATATAAATCCCCTAGTATTCTATATCTCCATCTGCCTTCTATTTTAACATTCTTCTTTATGGAAATGTCACATAAAATAAGAAGAGTGATTCTAACCTAAGGCAGTACAATCCTTAACTGTACTGAGTTTTGAGGGGGGGGGGCGGGACAAACAATACCACCTTACTCATCCATCCCAATAATTGATAAGATTTTTTTCAAAATATACAAATCCCACTTAAATGGCAAAAAATAGCAATTGACAATTTATATCTACTACAAAGGGGATACCAACTGGAATGTAACTGCCCTTTGAGTTTCCATGATAATGAAAATAATTTATACTGGCACTACAAAAAGAACAGTACTATAGGAAATGTGTGCCGCTTAGACAACACTGTTCGCCTTAATGAAATATGAAAAAAAGAAAAGTTATCAGAGAATACATGCACATCTTACAGTATTTCCACTGAGCTATCAACAGCTTTTTTGCACAACTCAATATGTGCCTCTTGAGTAACTACTGAGGGAAAGGATAAAGTTATAATGAATGATACATGATACTGAACTGAATTGTTTGAAGCAAGTACCCCAAATACAGGGAAAAGTGCATTTAGTTCAGCAGCAACACAGCACAGTGTGAAGATATTGTGCTTGGATGCAGAAATTCCAGGATTGAAAGATGTACAAGGCAAGTCAAGATATAAAACCAGAGTACATGTTAAATACCCCTAAAACTTACATATATTGCAGTGTTTAAAAAGTAAGAGACATTCAATTCATTCATTGTACATGGATGGGGAAAAATCCTCAACATTACTTGATGTCATTAAGGTCATAATAAATACACATCTATATAGGATTGTATATTTATACATAAAGTGTGTGTGGATGAAATTTTCTTGCCAATCAAACTGTATTAGATTTTGTCTAACTGCAACTTCCCAAAACAATAATTGCTTTTCACTGAACCAATTCTGTATTTCTTCCCCCAATCTGTGCTAGAAAAGATGTCATGTCCCCTTTATTTTCCCCCAACCCTACTCAAAGGCTCAGTTCAGATATGTTTTGCCTCACAAATGATAATTCAGAGAAGTATAATTACAAGAATTCAAGCATTTTGGCTGCATCTTTTCAGTTTACCAGTTATTTCATTAAGCAAATCTTTTTGTATATAAACTAGCTGATACAAATTCTTCAGCAGAAGCATATAAATTCTAGTTATGATTGATTAAAACAGAGCAAATCAAAACAAATAAAAAAATCCAGTGATTTACTCTGACTGTAAACAATATATAAAAAACCATTTGTTTCAAATCTCAAAATAAGTTAAAGAAAAATTCTATCTTTAGGGTGTATGACATTATAGAATTCTGATAAGAAGAAGGGAAAAATGAATATGAAAAGTTGCAACACATATTTGTACATTATTTTTCCTAATAGAAAGTCTATCTAACAATACTACTTTTGTCCCTTAAATTTAATAGTTTTTTAATTTGTTGGCAAATGTATTAAGTGGTATTACATATGACTCAATAGACAAAAATCCATCAAATTCAGCAAAGAAAACTCAAACAAGCAGTTTGTACAGAATAAAAAAAAAATCTAAATGGCTATGATTCCTCTATTAGCAGAAACACATAACGCAGTCTTAATAAATCTGCCATATATATATCAATATCTACAAACAGAGATACAGATATAGATATGAGACAACATTAATGCAGTTTATATTTTGTACAGTGTTTGGGACAACCGATTTGCATCAGACCATGGCACGATATGGACCTTGCATCTTTAGAAACTGAATGATGAAAGATGGTCCTCCTGCAACAATCTGAGGTGGAAGGTGACTGAGTGGACAGTTCTCGATACTCATGATTGACAGTTTGCTGCAAAGAGCCAACTCAAAAGGAAGGCCATGAAGATTAGGGTTGTCATTCAAATATAGTTCTTCTAGGTTCTCCAGTGTACCTGAATAAATAAAATTAATAAATAATTTACAAAATGCTTAGTAAACAGGAGATACTTAATAAAGAGATAACTGTTGTCTAAAGTTTGCTTCTATCTGTGCATTCATTCCTCCTCCCAGCTTCTTTAAGGATGTTCCTAATCTTCCAACAGTATAATTGTCAAGAGACCCTTCTCAAAGCTACCTCTCACAATTTCTTTATGTAATGATATTGTCAATTTAAAAATGTTCACAAACTTTGTCCACTGAGTTTCAGTACATTTCTTTGAGCTATTATGGAGATATACCACAAAAAGTCTCTTAAGAGATTTAGGGGGAACAAATGTCCATTACTAGAAACCTTCATGTTATCCTTCAGTTTTCTAAATTCCCAAATTTTTCATTTTTTTGCCAAATGACATCATGGGGGGGGGCACTAAGACACCACAAGGTAGTAGAAAAAATATCGAGTCTAAATGTCCTCAAGTTCAAATCTCTAACATCACTTAATAGTCAAACTAACCTTCATCAAGTAACAACTTCTGTAATTCTCAATTTTGTACTCTGAAAAATGGAAACAGCACCTGCCCTTCCCATTTCATGTCAGTACTGTGAGGCTCAAATGTTAATATGTAAAAATTCACTCTCAAAATAGTAAACAATCATAAAAATGAATGCTCTTTAATAATCATAGTATCCCATAAGGAAAGAACTTTTTGGCTTTTAAGTCAAGAAACCTCTCCCACAAATGCTTACCTTAAAATAAGGGCAAATAATTCTTTTTTTTTTTTAAGATTACACATAATTTCTGTCAGGAATATTAAATATCCTGAAAATATTTATTTCACAGAAAATCTTTTGTCCTTTCAAAGTACTAATACCATTAAGGATGATACAAATAAAGTTAGCTAAATCTTAGTAATTACAACTTTAATAGTTATATCAGTTTACAAATGAACATTCATATTGATGAGCTATACATATTGCTCTACAATATATCATCAAGTTTCTTCAGTGCAGAGTTAATGATCAGAAAATTATTTCATACCAATTTCCTCAGGAAGATGGGCAAGTAGGTTCTCTCCAAGGCCAAGATGTGTGAGATTGGTAAGGTGACCAATTCCTCTGGGAAGATTATTCAATTGGTTGTTCGTTAGGACTAATTTCTGAAGAAATAATCATTTTTAAAAGGAGAGTTTTACATATTTCTCTTATAGCAAAGGGATACTTTAGAACATGTCTATCAAATTAATAAAACACATTCTTGTAGGAGAATATGTAGAGAAAATATAACAAGACTATAGTAAACCTTTGCAAAATTGTGAATTGTTCTCATTCAAGAAAATATAAAGTACCCACTTATTTGGAATTATTTTATAAATTAATTTTTTTTAATGCAGAGAATAAATAGGCTCCAGCTTTAAGCAACTCCTAGGGCATTTCAACGTCAAGGGAAGTGATAGCCAAGGCAGAAACTGATTTGAATTACATAAAGAAATAAATGTGGCCTAAGTATTCCTTGCCTGTGAGCCAGATTCCCAGCTTTGCATGACTACAGAGGACAATGCAGGAAGGTACTGCTGCTCAAGGAATTAAAAGAACACTTCAAGCCTTCTCATGCCAATTGACTATTTTATACTCATGCATAACCAGCATTCACTCTTCACACCAGTGGGATATTTCCTAATATCACCAGGCAGGATACCAAATGGCAGCCCAAGGCACTTGACCACTTTTGATGCACAGAAGTCACCACAAGTCCCACTAGGACACTACCAACACCAGTAGCAAAATGCTTCCCTGGATATTCTTTGACACAGAGGTTGAATATACATAAAGGGGCAGTGACTTCTGTGCAGATCAATTCCCTAAGAAATCAATCCACCAATCATCACAAATGGACCATATTGGCTCTATGATCACAGGATTTAAACTTAATGATATCTAATTCAACCATTTACAACAGGTAGGGAACCAGAAGTTCAGAAAAATAAAGTTATTTGCTCAAAGCAAAACACACAGTGAGGTATAAAGTTAAGATTTGACTTCATGCCTCTTGATTCAAAAATTTATACACTTTAAGTTCATGTCTGACAGGCTGCACAAAATGCACTTACCATAAAATTATAGTATTTACAGTCTTGTTATTTTACTTCTCTTAGGGATATTGAGGCACATTTGTTTTTTTTTTTCTTTTTTCTTTGCATTTCAACTAAGGCAGAATTGTAGTGAAATGTTATAGGCCATGGAATAAGTTATATCTATATATTTTTACTTGTCCCTAACACATTGCCATGAACTTAGGTGTCTAGTGAATGTTAATTTGAATTAATAAGACTAGTTGAGCCCTCAGGTCTTTCATTCCTATATTCAATGACTGATTCAAGATACAGGCTAAATTCAAGAAAGAAAAGTTTGGCCATGGATACATAACATATGGTATACAGTAAATAGAACAAATAATTATTGCAACTTCTCACCTGTAAATCTTTAAGATAAGCAATTTCATTCGGCAATGATTCTAGTTTGTTCTCTTCTAGGTCCAATTCTCTTAATTTCCGAAGGTTTCCAAGGCCATGAGGGAGCCTCTTCAGAGCATTATTTGACAATATTAGAACCTGAGGAGAAATGGAGAAATGGTTTCTGCTATGTAATACAAAGAAAGGGAATGAATTCTATACTATTACTGTGATTCGAATTTAATGAAGAACCTATTTTACTAAAAAAGCAGGTAGAGTAAGAAACCAATGATATCAGGTGAAGGAGTCAGAAACCCAAAGCTCCTATTTATTGGATGTCTTGTCAAGAAAAAATTACTAATCCTTGATGAGTCTCTATTTCTTAATTGTAAAATATTGATGATAATAACTGGAACACTTCCTTTGCAGGGTTGTTGTGAAGTTCCAAAAAGATAATCATATAAAACATTTTACAAACTTTAAACTGTACAAATATCAGTGTTATTATCATCAGAGTGCATAAAATAAATTATTCTGTTAAAAAAAAAAAGGCGGGAGGAAACTATAATTTTTGTTAAATAATTTTGCATATCCCTAAAATCTCGTTTTGTGGAAAGCAATATAGCCACTTAAATGGAACAAGGTTCACCTATTTGAAGGGAAAAAAATGCTCAAGTTGAAATTAGTTTCTACCACATTACTAAAGACATCCAATGAGTTAATGATTTTATATGCCACTATGTATATTTTTAAAGAATTACCCCAAAAGTCTAGCAACGATGAAAAAAAATGATTCATTTTTTTTAAAAAATCCTTTCAAAACATCATGTGGAATTAAATTATGCTAGATCAAAATGTTAATTTTCTCCTTGCATATCTTTTGGGAGTAAATATAGCTCAATTAAAATTGAGGTAAACATTTTTTACAAACTGCTTATACTCTTCAAATTGTAAACTATTCAAGGGATATGCATGTATTTCTTTATAGACAGGCACTGAATTTAAACTTCACTTTATATAAGTACAAGGACGAAGTCTGTTATACTATTATGACATATTCAATTACCATCTCTGTCCAAATATAATTTGCTATTTTAATGTAAAAGTTTACAAACTGGATAATTCTGGAAAGAATCTAAAAAGGTGCATTCTCTCATAGGCTCACCTCAAGAGAAACAAGTCCCGACACCTCATCAGTGATTTTTGTAAGCTGATTGGTAGCTAAATTCAATTCTACCATACTGGTCCAAGTTCCATAGTCCAAGGGAAGGGCGGTTAATTGATTGTCCTAAGAAATTAGAAAATAAAGAGCATTCAAATAAAAAAAACTAGGAGCGGGGGAAAAGGGTAAAAGGACCACATTTTAGGATAATTTTAAAAACAAAGTTCATCTATAGTTATATAATATAAAATGAAAATCTTTATATACTGTTTAAAAACCCAGAGAGAATTCCACAAAACAAATGAAAAACTTCTATTTAGAGATATTGATGGAAAACTATTCCCAATATATAATCGTTTGCTTTGTAAATTATAAATTGTGAATGGAACAGCATTTAGTATTTCAAAAAACGAGATTACTGTGATGGTTTATTTGGGAGGGGAATACATGTGTAAAAATTTAAGACTGAATAAATGTTCATGTATTGCCTAGGTAATGATTCGTCAAAAATAAATCCTTTTGTCAGAAATGTACAGAGAGGTTTCTTGAGTTGAATGGGTGGCTAATACAGTTTCTTTCAATTCCAAGAATCTAAATGTAAACCTAAGAAATACATAAGCACAAAGGGAAAAAAAATTTAAATTACAACACAGAAAGAAACTAGAAATAAATCATGAATTCTTTTATACTGGTTAGAAGTATTAAGAGTAAAAAAAAAAAATAATGGGGTAAGGGGAATGAAGATTAAACAAGATAAAAATGACATATACAAATGAATAAATCTCTAGCCTTTCATTTTAGAACATAATCTATAAGAGAAACTACAAACAGAATATGTTAACAGAAAAATTCAGTTTCTCTTTTATAACTATCTTATTTTAAAATTTTAAGTCTATTGATTTTTATTAATATATATTATTATAGCCAAACATTTTAATTCTTGACATTTTAAATAATTTTGGCTTAAAAAAGGGAGGGACCAGTCTTTTTTTTTTTTATACTTTGAAATCATTTTGAAGAAAAAGCTTTGTTAACATGTGACATAATATTTTAAGGGAGATTAAGGCAAGGCTTGTTATAGATTTTTAACAAAGAAAAAAGGACTCAAAAAACCTAGTTTTTATACAGCTGTCAAACCTATTCAACATTATCATTTCTATCAAAATGCATTATTAAATTGAAAAAATGAATTGCATTACTTTGCTTCTAGGTCTCCTGCTTCATTCTAAATATTCAAAATTAGTGTCAATGTCATATATCTGAACCATTAACCAATATTTCGAGGATGAACCTATTTTTTTAATAACAGAAACACAATATTGAAGAACACAGGTAAACAGACACAGACACATACACACACACAAATGAACCTAACTATGGAGTTGTAACAACACACAAAAAAAGGTAATTTGTTTAAATTATATATGTGTGTGTGTATGTGTGTATATATATATACACATATATATATATATATATATATATATATATATATATATATATATATATGTGTGTTTGAAATATATATGTGTACATATGTGTGTATGAATATGCATATACACTTGAAGGCATGCATAGGTCTAGCTGTGTTGAAAACAAAGAAAAAAATAATAATTTCAAGTTGCATTGTTACCACTGCCCAATGAATTACCAACAAAGATTCTCCACCTACTAGAAATTCTTACCTTCATATTCAGCTTGCTTAATACTTTTGCTCTAGAGAAAATTCCAAATGGAATTTTATTGATTCTGTTGTGTTCCATATTAAGGGAATAGATGGTGGAGAACTGAGATGGACCTCCCACTGGATATGACTGGAAGCAATTTCTAGCTAGTGTCAAACTATTCAGATTCACAAGACTTGATAATAGACCCTGTTGAGCATGAAAAATACAGAATTAAAATGATCAGTAAAGTTGCATATTCTATCACCTGATGATACATTGCTTTCAAGATAGGTACACTAAGAAAATCTCGTAAGATATATTCTTTTTTTTTTATAATTTAATTTTTATTTTATTTTATAATTATAACTTTTTTTTTTGACAGTACATATGCATGGGTAATTTTTTACAACATTATCCCTTGCACTTACTTCTATTCAGATTTTTTCCCTTCCTCCCCCAACCTCCTCCCCCAGATGGCAGGCAGTCTTATATATGTTACATATATTACAGTATATTCTAGATACAATATATGTGTGTAGAACCAAATTTTTTGTTGCACAGGAAGAATTGGATTCAGAAGGTAAAAATAACAGTTTACACTCATTTCCCAGTGTTCCTTTTCTGGATGTAGCTGATTCTGTCCATCATTAATCAATTGGAATTGGATTAGCTCTTCTCTATGTTGAAGATATCCACTTCCATCAGCATACATCCTCGTACAGTATCATTGTTGAAGTGTATAATGATCTTCTGGTTCTGCTCGTTTCACTTAGCATCAGTTGATGTAAGTCTCTCCAAGCCTCTCTGTATTTCTCCTGTTGGTCATTTCTTATAGAACAATAATATTCCATAACATTCATATACCATAATTTACCCAACCATTCTCCAATTGATGGACATCCGTTCATCTTCCAGCTTCTAGCCACTATGAAAAGGGCTGCCACAAACATTTTGGCACATACAGGTCCCTTTCCCTTCTTTAGTATTTCCTTTGGATATAAGCCCAGTAGCAGTATGGCTGGGTCAAAGGGTATGCACATTTTGATAACTTTTTGGGCATAATTCCAGATTACTCTCCAGAATGGTTGGATTCTTTCACAACTCCACCAACAATGCATCAGTGTCCCAGTTTTCCCACAGCCCCTCCAACATTCATCGTTATTTGTTCCTGTCATCTTAGCCAATCTGACAGGTGTGTAATGATAAATCAGAGTTGTCTTAATTTGCATTTCTCTGATCAATAGTGATTTGGAACACTCTTTCATATGAGTGGAAATAGTTTTAATTTCATCATCTGAAAATTGTCTGTTCATATCCTTTGACCATTTATCAATTGGAGAATGGCTTGATTTCTTATAAATTAAAGTCAATTCTCTGTATATTTTGGAGATGAGGCCTTTATCAGAACCTTTAACTGTAAAAATGTTTTCCCAATTTGTTACTTCCTTTCTAATCTTGTTTGCATTAGTTTTGTTTGTGCAGAAACTTTTTAATTTGGTGTAATCAAAATTTTCTATTTTGTGATCAATAATGGTCTCTAGTTCTCCCTTGGACACAAACTGTTTCCTCCTCCACAAGTCTGAGAGGTAAACCTTGCCATGTTCCTCCAATTTATTTATGATTTCGTTCTTTATGCCTAAATCTTGGACCCATTTTGATCTAATCTTAGTATATGGTGTTAAATGTGGGTCCATGCCTAGTTTCTGCCATACTAATTTCCAGTTTTCCCAGCAGTTTTTGTCAAATAATGAATTCTTATCCCAAAATTTGGGATCTTTGGGTTTGTCAAAGATTAGATCGCTATTTTTATTCACTATCTTGCCCTATGAACCTAACCTATGCCACTGATCAACTAGTCTATTTCTTAGCCAATACCAAATGGTTTTGGTGACTGTTGCTTTATAATATAGCTTTAAATCAGGTACACTTAGACCACCTTCCTCTGATTTTTTTTTTTCATTAGTTTCCTTGCAATTCTCGACCTTTTATTCTTCCATATGAATTTTGTTGTTATTTTTTCTAGGTCATTAAAATAGTTTCTTGGGAGTCTGATTGGTATAGCACTAAATAAATAGATTAGTTTGGGGAGTATTGTCATCTTTATTATATTCGCTCGGCCTATCCAAGAACACTGAATGTCTTTCCAATTTTTTAAATCTGACTTTATTTTTGTGGCAAGTGTTTTGTAATTTTGCTCATATAATTCCTGACTCTCCTTTGGTAGATATATTACCAAATATTTTATACAATAGACCGTTATTTTGAATGGAATTTCTCTTTGTATCTCTTGCTGTTGGATTGTGTTGGTAATGTATAAAAATTCTGAGGATTTATGTGGATTTATTTTGTATCCTGCAACTTTGCTAAAGTTCTGAATTATTTCTAATAGCTTTTTAGCAGATTTTTTGGGGTTCTCTAAGTATACCATCATGTCATCTGCAAAGAGTGATAGTTTGATTTCCTTATTGCCTACTCTAATTCCTTGAATCTCTTTCTTGGCCCTTATTGCTAAGGCTAGGTTTCTAGTACTATATTGAAAAGTAATGGTGATAGTGGGCAACCTTGTTTCACTCCTGATCTTACAGAGAAAGGTTCTAGTTTATCACCATTACATATGATGTTTACTGAAGGTTTTAAATATATGCTCCTTATTATTTTAAGGAATAGTCCATTTATTCCTATACTCTCAAGCGTTTTTAGTAGGAATGGATGTTGGATTTTATCAAATGCTTTTTCTGCATCTATTGAGATGATCATATGGTTTTTATTAATTTGATTATTAATATGGTCAATTAAACTAATAGTTTTCCTAATATTAAACCAGCCCTGCATTCCTGGTATAAATCGCACTTGGTCATAGTGTATTATCCTGGGGATAATTTTCTGAAGTCTATTTGCTAATATCTTATTTAAGATTTTAGCATCAATATTCATTAAGGAAATTGGTCTATAGTTTTCTTTCTCAGTTTTCGATCTACCTGGTTTAGGTATCAGTACCCGTAAGATATATTCTAATCCATATGTCAAAACTGGTCTATTTGTTAAAAGGCAAAAACTAAAGAAAGAAAGAAATATGGACTAAATATATGAAAAACACTTAAAACCATTATTTCTGAATTTTTTCACTTTGATTTCATAAGAACACTATAAACAAAGTTCTGCACAAGTGGAACCTAACTCTTTCTCTACTGTGTATCTAATTCGAAGCCAGGTTCTCCTAAAAAAACTAATGGCCTCATAAATTTTATCCAATACGTTTCAGGTTTATTTTCTTTGTTTATATGGATACAAGCGATTTCAAATTTTCCATAAGAACATGCCACTTTCAATAGGCTGATATTTCAGTTATACACTTAATGTTTTTGCAAATTTACATAAGATCTTTTGAAGATTTACCTTTCTGAAAGTGATCCAGTTTATAAATATGGGTTATGATACATATATGCCCTACTTATTTATGTTTACTGTCAGTTGATCTTCAGTCACTGAGTTGTATCCAACTCATGACCCTTTGGGTCACACTGTACATGGGGTTTTCTTGATAAAAATAATAGAGTGGTTTGCTATTTCAACTCAAGTTTTCCTGACTCCTGGACCAACACTCTATTCTCTAAGCCTAGCTGCCTTCTTCTCAGGTCACAAAGTTAGTGAGTGTGTGAGACAAGATTTGAAATCAGGTTTTCCTGAATCTAGGCCTGGCACTCTATCCACTAAGCCATTTAGCTGTCCCATGCTTTCTATCATTTATCTGAAGGAACTCCATTTCATTAGTCATGATATTGGACAATAAATGAAAAGCTATTGTAATTTCAACAAATATGTTCAAATTTAACACCTGTATTTCTAGCATAAACCAAATGTTATATTAACAGTAGAAATTTAATTGGGTACACTTTCATAGGAATACATGTAAAAAAAATATATATATATATATAAAATATATGCAAAATAAATTTGGAGTTAGGAGGAAGCAGTAACAACTATGAAAATAGGTGTACTCAGGAAAGACCATTATTGGGAAGCTGCATTAATATGTTCTCATTGGAGACTTTCGGGTAAAAACTAAATGATCATTTGTTAGGCATGTTGTAGAAGGGATACTTTTGGATGCGTGGCTTGTTCTAGGATGAAAACTGAGGCCCTGAATTGAAAATCTGTTATTCTGAAAAGGAATTAAATCTTAATTAAACTAACAAATAGTTATTCTTTATATTTAAGCTAAAAGTAAAAAACCCTAATTGATAAAATAATCATTGTTTCCCATTGAGGACATTTGTCACTGAAAACAATGGAACACAGCCAAAGTATAATTGTTGAAATAAGTTCATTTGTGGTCTAAATAGAAGACAATCTACACACTCCAGTTTTTTGGACTCCACAATTCTCATCATACTTTCCAGCCCATCTCAAAGCTATCATCAGATAGGTAACTTTAACGTGACAATTGCTCTCTTACAGGATTAGTTAGACTATACCCTTTTATTGTGGCACAGTTGAGAAGAACTGACTCTAGTAAGAATGGGACTGCATAGAATCTAAAGCTACTGACTGCATGCAGAGTTAAGGAAGACTATATTGAGATATCACAGTAAAGTGCTAATGTAATATTTACAATCCTCGAACTTTCACTTGCAGATGACAAATCTGTTCCAAAATATTTTTACCTATTTTGATAGAAATCAAATAAGTAAGATTCTATGGTATCTCTACATTTATTATTACTATCCATTGCTAATCATGATAAGAATATCCACTAGTATTAATTCAATTCACAGAATCACATAATTTATGAGTTTGTTGGGACTCTACCAGTATTTGGTCTTCAACCTATCCTTAAAAATATTTAAACTCTTTTCTTCCTTCTTCCCTCCTTTCTACTTTCCTCCTTCCCTCCATCTACATAGGATATCATAATCTATACTTACAGAAGCTTCATTGTGACATATCCACCCAACAAGGAGTCATTCTTTGCTTAAAGACCTACCATGAGAGAAGATTCACTGTATACTCCTTTAAGTCTACTTTACTTTTTATAGAAAGCTCTGATTGTTAAGAAATGTTCCTTTACATTGAGGCTAAATTTATTCCTTTTCAACTTTTATCTGGCGCTATCATCTGGAGTCAATAAATAAGTCAAATCCCTTTTCTACATAAAAAGCATTCAAAGACTTAAGATAGCTAATGTGCTGCCCCCCCCACCTTGCCCCTTATCCCACCCAGATCTATGATGATACTCAGAAGTGAATAACATTTCTGATGTTTTACAAGTTTAGAGTCCAGAAGGTCTAATATCTCTTCACTTCCAATTTTAGAAATTATACTTCTCTCAATGAAGTTGAATATCACATTTTGGAAGACAACGACATCATTGCTGACTTATATTGAGCTTGAAGCCCACAAAAATCCCATCTTTTTTTTTCTGTACTGTCATCTAAACATGTCTCTCCCATTTTGCACATGGAGTTGTTGTTTTTTTTTCAAACCTAAAATGTAAAACTACAATTACCCTTACTAAATCTCATTTTATTAGATTTAGTTCAATGATCTAGACTATCAAAATATTTTTAGATCCTGACTCTATGTTAGCTATCCTCAGCTTTGTATCAACTTAATATGACATTTATGCCTTTATCCAAGTCACTGATAAAAATATTAAATAATCACAAGCAAATATTCTTGGGGCACTCTCACTAAAGACCTCCTGACAAGATGGCATGAAACTAGTAATGACTGCTCTTTGAGCTTAGCCATTCAAACAGCTCCAAAGCCATATAACACTATTATTGCCTGGCCCAGGTTGCCTCCAGAGTGACAAAGTGCCTCAGGAAGTTATGGCTCAACCACCATAGATCATGTGATCAACCAGACAGTGAGAAGATGGGAGATCTCAGACTCAGAGATTCCAGACTCCAGAACTCATCCTTGACCATCCTCGTAGTGGTTCTCCTGCCTTCATCACTTCTCCACTAAGACCAAGGACCATCTAGAGATCCTCCAGAAAGCTAGTCCAGACATTACACATACCTCTCAGATTAGCTAAGACAACAGGAAAAAGATAATGATAAACGTTGGAAGGGATGTGGGAAAACTGCAATACTAATGCACTGTTGGTAAAGTTATGAAATGATCCAACCATTCTGGAAAGTAATCTGGAACTATGTCCCAAGGGCTATTGAACTTTGTATACTTCTTTGACCCAACAATGCCACTACTGAGTCTATATCCCAAAGAAATCATAAAAGAGGGAAAAGGACCCACATTGCAAAAATGTTATAGCAGCTCTGTGTGTGTGTGGTGGCAAAGAAATGGAAAAAGATTAAATGTCCATCAATTTGAGAATGGCTGAATAAGTTATGGTATCTGAAAGCAATGGAATATTACTGTTCATTAAAAAATGATGCACAGGCTGATTTTAGAAAGGTCTGGAAAGATTTACATAAACTGATGCAAAGTAAAACAAGCAGAACCAGGAAAACATTGTACATAGCAACAGCAAGATTGTGAGATGATCACTATGACAGGTTTGACTCTTCTAAGCAGTTCAGTGATCCAAGGCAATCCAAATAGAAAATGCCATCTGCTTCCAGAAAGACACTATGGAGACTGAATGCAAATCAACACAAGCTATGTTCTTTTTTTTTTTTTTTCTGGTTTTCCCCTTTTGTTCAGATTTTTCTCTCCCAACATGATTCATATGTAAAAAAATGAATGTACAAATATACCCCCCCAAAAAAAAAGATGTTTTATATGTAACTGGGGGAAATAAAAATGGAAAAAAATAATATGGAGGACTTTATCAAAAAGCTTTGCTGGAATCCAAGTAAACAATATTCCTTTCATCTACTAGTTTGGTAACAGTTCTTTTAATAAGGGAATAAAGTTAGTTTGTCATAGGTGAAGCCATGCTGTCTTTCATAGCCATCATTTCCTTTTTGCAGATGTTCTCTTTAATGACTCATTCCAGAATTTCTCCAGGAATCAAAGTGAAAATCACCAGCCAATAGTCTGTATTTATTGTATTCCCTATTTTAAAAATCTAGATATCTCTTCTCTAGTCCCATATATTTCTACTGTTTTTTCATTAGCTTTCAAATACCAATGGTAGTAGTTCAATAATAGCACTTTTTATATCCAAGGATGCAGAATACAACTAAGACAGGAGATCAGAATTTAGCAAGGTGTTCTCATTATCTCCTAACTTATCTTTGGTATCAATTTCTTGTTAATTCTTTAAATTCTGCTATTTTTAGGGCAAAGATCATTTTCCTTGTCAGACCAAATGAGCAAATGAAGAATTGAGCACCTCTGCCTTTCTTCTGTTGTCTGTTGTTATCCTATTTACCCCAAGCAAAATCCTCTCCCTTTTGTGCTACTCTTCTTTCCCCAATATATACATTGAAAAAAATCTATCCTTAATGTTGTTCTTAGATTTTCTTATTACAATCAGTTTATTTTTTGCTCTACTATTCCTGACAACTATTTTACAAGTTTATGTTATGCTAAAGCATAGTAATATATGAATAGTAAACTATTCATCCTTTGTTATCTGCTTTTGCTTCCATTTTCTGTACCTAGCTTTAAAAAAAAAAAATCTCACTTGGCTGTAGAAAGTCCTGTATATATCAGCTGCTTTAGTTAACTTTGGCATTGGAATGATTTTCCTTTGTCTCTTCAGAATTTCATTTTGAGTCATTGATTTCTTATTTTACTCTGTGGAATCGTACTTACCATTATTCTTTAACTTCTGAAATCTGCTCTCCATGAATCTTGAGTAGATGTCAGCTTGGCACTCTTTCCCTATCACAAACTCTATAAGGGAATAGTCACTTCTCCATGTATTTTCTATTATTTCTTCCCCCAGTAACTTGTTATAAGAATCAGATCAAGAATAGGATATCCATTTGTTGGCTCCTTCATATTTTGAAAGCATTTGCCATCAAAATATAGAATATCTTTTATCTTTTTGATTAGGCAGTATGATATAGTAGAAAGGGCACTGGACTGAGAATTAGGATGACCTGTATTAATCATGCTATGCCAACTATATAATCCTAGGCAAATTCCTTAACCTCTTTGTTTCCTCATCTACAAAATGGGAGTTTGGATTCAATGGCTTCCAATATCTCTTTATAGCTCTACACAAATGAACAAATCTTATCCTTCTAAAGTATACCAAGAGAGAATTTTTTCCAGGCTTTGATTTTATCATGTGTGCACATGTGCGTGCACATGCACACAACACACCCCAGTGCTACTTATCAAGTCAAATTTTTCTCCTTGCATTGTTAAACTAGTTCTTTTATTTTACTGTCAAAACTTTGGAAATTTGTGTATAATACATTTGAGATTAAAAATTTAATTACTGGCTCCATGTTTGGATTTTTGTTTTCTGTAGATGCCTATATCTGAACTGCTCTTCTTCTCAAAATGTGGCCCCTCTCCCAAAGTATCTATTTTAGTAAATATGCTTAGGCAATGTCTTCCTTCCCCTATTCTTTTTATTTTAAAACATTTCTAAAGATTTTCAAGATACCAGACAAACCCCAAACGATCACACTATACCTTGTCAAGAATTTGTTACTTGTGCTTTCCAAACAATGTCACCATGCCTGAACTGTAGTCTCACTCTGACATCCCACTCTGCATCAGACATATGAACCCACTGTTCACAAACTACTCATCCTGGAACATTCTTTCATCATGCTGGTCCCCTTCTTCCAGTCTTGAGTTCCTCCTGGAGCCTTAATTTTAAGGAACAGCCCAGGACAACCCACCTTAATTCTACTCTTTACTCTACTTCTGACTTTATTGACTTTGCCTCTATCTGACATTCTAGCATAAGTATCCTCCTCTCTCTTTCTTCTCCCTTGATTTTCAGCTTCCTTTTGTGTGTTGTCTTCCCCCAATTGAATGTAAACTTCTTTGAGGGCAGGGATTGTCTTTCTTTTTGCTTATATTGTAGCTTTAGCCCTTAGCATGGAGCCTGGCACTATTAAGTGCCTAATAAGTGTGTTACCTTGCTTTAGTCCAGAAATCCAAATCACATTCTCAGATACGATTTGCAATTTGATACCATTTGCAATAAGGATTAATAAGAATTGAGGACAAGGAGTATTTTAATCTTTGGAACTTCAGTGCTGACATTATATCATTTACTTACTTGCTTATTTATATTCCAACAATAAGTTGGAGGCACTAATACAAAGATAAAAATGAAAACAGTTCTTGCCTTCAAGGAAATCACATTCTACTAAGAGGAGGGAGGGGAAAAACATGAACATATATAAGTAAATGATTAATTTCTGAGAGTTATGGCACTAGTAATTTAGAAAATCAGAATGTTTCAGAGGACACATGAAATGAGACTTAAGAAAAGTTAGAAATGGACAGGGTACATTCAAGAAATGAAAGACAGCCTATATAAAGACTCAGTGATGGGAGCTAGATCATCACATTTGGGGAACATGAAATGGAAAGGTCAAAAAGGATATGGGTTGAAAAGTCTTAAGACTTGGCAATTAGGATATCATTGGAGAATATTATTGTTCTATAAGAAATTATAAGTAGGCATATTTCAGAAAAACCTGGAAAGACACATGAACTGATGTTGAG
The DNA here is from genome assembly GCF_048593235.1 of Sminthopsis crassicaudata. Classification (NCBI taxonomy): domain Eukaryota; kingdom Metazoa; phylum Chordata; class Mammalia; order Dasyuromorphia; family Dasyuridae; genus Sminthopsis; species Sminthopsis crassicaudata. The sequence continues at coordinate 586,555,038 of NC_133618.1, read as the reverse complement.
TGAAGTGAGCAGAACCAGGAAAACATATACAGTAAAAGCAACACTATGTGATGATTAACTATGATAGACTTAGTGCTTCTCAGCAATACAGTGATTCAAAACAGTTCCAACAGACTTGTGATGGAAAGTATTATCCACATTCAGAGAAAGAATTAGGGAGACTGAATAATGACCAAATCCTACTACATTCACTTTTTTTCATTTGCTTTTTCTTTTTTTTTTTTTCCTTTTGTATTTCTTTCAAAAATGACTAATGTAGAAATACATTTAAGATGATTGTACATGTATAATCTATATCAGACAATTTGCTGTCTTTGGAGGCAGGAGAACAAAGGGAGAAAAAAATTGCATTCAAAATCTTACCAAAAAAATGAACACTGAAAACTATCTTTATTTATAATTGGAAAACAAAATATTATAAAGTGGGGGAGAAAAAAATCACTGGTAATCCTGGAGCACAGTACCAGCTGAACTGCTAGTCAGATTGCACAGACATGAGAAAGTATAGCTAAATAAATTATGGTAGATAAATTGTGTAAAGAAAATTTGTACACCTCAAGAAATTATGAAAATGAAAAAAAATCAAGGAAAGAGTTAAATGACGTGATGAGGAGTGAAGTAAGCAGAGTCAAGAAAACAACACAATGACAACAGTGTAAATGGAAAGAACGACCACAAAGTACTTATAAATATAAAAATTATAGAGAATAAGAACAGACTCAAAAAAGAGATATGAGAAGAGATGCTTGTTCTCTCATTTGTAGAGGTGGAAGGAGCACTACTTTTTTCCCCAGCCTTTTTCAATGCTTTGATCTGTTTTGCTAATTTTTTTCCTTTTTTCTGTTAAAAAAAAAAAAATGCTATTTATTATATGGAATGGTTTTCTGGGAAGAGAGTGGGAAAGATACTTGCTGGAACTCTTGTCTTCCCAGAAATCAGCCAGAGTCAGGATCACCAAAAGTCTTTATTCTTGGTCTCTTGAGGTCACCGTCAGGGGATTAGATCTAGTAATCTCCATACCACCTTCCTCTCTCAACTGCCACAAGAGAGAACACCTCAATTTCCCCCTCCTACTCTCCCCACACACATCACTTCCCTCTTTTTGTCCCACCAATCAAGTCAGCACAGAACAGCCGGGGAGGGTCAACCTTCAAACAAGCTAATAGAGAACCGTCCAATTGGCAATTAGTCTCACGTGCTCCATTATCCAAGTGCATTTGCTCAGTTCTAGCCCTTTACAGACACTGAGAGAAATTTTGGTGATATAAAAAATTATTTTTGAAAGAGTTGAGGAAAATAAATGTAGGCAATGAATATTGATGCTTTTTTTTTCTAGAAGTTTAGCTATGAAAGTGAGAGATACAGAATGAATCCTTAAGGAAAGCATATGTATGATCAAGGGAAGTGATGGGTTTTGGGGGAGGATGGGAGGAGACTTATTGGTTTTATTTTTGTTTTTTTTTTTAAGAATAGCAAAGACTTAGGTAAGTTTATAGACAACAAAGAGAAGCCAGGAGATAAGAAAAGATTGGTAATAATAAAGAGATAGAGAATAATAATCAAGAATGATTGTAGTGGCAAGGTACTAGAGAGGAAATGGCAACAAGAGCAGAAAGGAATCTTAGAAAAGAGGAGGGCAGGTCATCTCTTCAAAGACTGAAGCAAATGAGGAAAGAATAGAGCATTAAGTAGAGTTTTCTATCACAAATAAGCTAAGAGGGAGCTCATCTTGAATGTCCATTATTTTATCAGTAAAATAGGAAGCAAGTGCCTCTGTTGAAAGGGGATAGCCAATGAATAAACTGTAGTATGTGATTATGATAAAAAACTGTTAAGGGACAGGTCAATTCTCCTAGAGCTTCCACAGCTGTGGATCATAACTATCAATAGTATAAGAAATGATGAGCAGGATATTCTCATAAAAACCTGGGAAAAAAACTGCATGAGCTGATGCAAAGTGATATGTCCTATATACAAAGTCATGGCAATATTGTAAGATGATCAGCTCTAAATGACTTAGCTATTCTTAGCAATATAATGATCCAAAAAAAAAAAAAAAAAAACTCTAAAGGACTTATGATGAAAAATGCTATTCTTACCCAAAGAAAGAACTGATGGTGTCTGAATACAGACTGAAGTATCCTTTTTAAGTTTTCTCTATTTTTGAGGGCTTTTTTTTTTAAGTCCTTGTTTTCTTTCACAACATGACCAATAAGGAAATCTTTTGCATGACTATACATGTATAACCTTTATCAAATTGCCTGCTTTCTCAACAAAGAGGAGTGGAGAGGAAGGAAGGGAAAGAATTTGGAACTCAAAGTTTTAAAAACAAATGTTAAAAATTATTTTTACATGTAACTGCAGAAAAAATAAAATACAAAATTAAAAAGGAAAGAAAGAAAGGGATAGCTAAGAAATAAATGGGGAAAAATTTGAAACAGCTGCTGTAGGAAATGAACTCAGTCAATTAAGGATACAGAAAAGGATTGGAACTGTGACATCACTGATATAAAAAACTTTTAAATGAGGAAATTCCCTTTACTAAGACAGATCCATTCCTTCTCTGCTATTTAGTGTATCTCTCAAAGCACTTTGAAATTAAGTGGCATGCCTCTAGTCATGAAGTCAGTATATAGGAAAGGCAAGAACTGAACCCATATACCCACCTGACTCCATGGCCAGTTTCCCTTGCTATACACAGAAGAGCTGAGTTTAGGTAATGAATTTAAGCAGCATGGTTCTTCCTTAAGTAGCATGTGCATAAAAAGCAGAGAAAATAGCTGATGAGAAGAATCCAGACTTCAGGTTCAAAAAGGCATAAGTGGCAATAAGAAAAGGAGATAAGAAATTAAAGCAGAAAAAACATAGTTGAATTAGCTCAAGATAAGAGAAGTAGAGAGTGCCAGATGGATTGAACCCCAACTATGCTACTGTGGTCTTGAACTAAGTTGCTGCCTATAAAGTAAAACTGAAGTATACATTCTATGATCCTTATTATGATCATATAATTCTATGAAATGGATACCAAAATAGTAGAGATGACCTTGGAGAGCATAGAGAGCATGCATGAATCGAAAGTCATAGCAAGAAGAATTTACGAAGACCTACATCATCATCTGTTCACAGAACAACCTTGTGAAATAAGACAGGAAAAGAGTTGGGCAGATATAATTTCTTCAATAAATTTTTGAAATTGGAGTCATCTAGTATTATCTTCAAAACTAGCCAAACAGATTTTACTCAATATTTTTTTTGCTACCAGTGGTCAAAATCAACATGAAAATTTATATGGTACCCAAAGGAAACAAATCTATTTTGCTCCTCTTTACTATTCCTTTGGATTTCCTCCTTTGTTGTTTTTCTCCCTTCTAAAAGTTGTTAATATTCACTACTAACATACTCCTCATTTGTGTCATTCCAATCATTCTAATTTCTTACAAAGCTATACACATTTATTGACTTTCCATTAATTTTTCAAGTTTCATGTAAGTTTGCCTGATCCACTTCTTACCTCTGGCAAAGTAGAAATGTTATTATTTTCTAAATTCAGCTCCTCAAGTGCACTGCATTTTGCTAATGACCTTGGTATTGCTGACAGTCTGTTATACCTTAATCCAAGACGATTTAAACTGGATAGGTTTCCTGCAAACACAAAGAAAGATATTTAAAGATTTGAAAAATCTCATACATAAGAATCAGCTGCTTATTTTTATATTACTTTGAAATACCATTTTGTCAATAAGATTCAGGATTTCCAGTACTAAATAATCACCATTAACTTGTTATTTGGAAAGACACAATTAATAAATCTTAAAGCAACAAATTTCATGCCCAGAAACAGACTTCAATTTCTAAAATAGTTTAATTTGAAATATAAGAATAAGGGCGAGGGGAACACTATTTTGCTAAACACCATACAATATTAAAGCAGGAAGGGACCTTAAAAATCCCTTAGTAAAGTTCCTTCATTTACCAAAAAACAAAAAAACAAAACAAAACAAACAAACAAAAAAAAAAAAACAGATTGCTCAAGGTCACACATATCTTAAATAGAACACGTCTTTCCCCAAAAATTTAATACCTCTTATAAACTTCTGTTTCAGTAGAGGGCACTATCATCCTTCCAGACATGCAGATTAGCAATCTTGGTATTACCATAAGACCCCCTCCCATCCAATCAGTTGTTAAATCTTGTCATTTTTACTTTAACATCTATTATATCTGGCAGTGAAAAGCACCTATGTGCCAAGCAGTGTGCTAAGAATACAAAAAAAGGTCAAAAACACTTCCTATATTTGAGGAGCTAATAGAGGTAACAATATGCTAAGAATGATGTACAAAACTATACAAAGCCAATTAGGAACTATCAAGAGGAGAAAAAAAAGTCACTAGGATTTGAGGCCAGAGAAGTTAAGAGGTAGAAATGAGGAAGGAGTTTATGCAGGGATGAAGGATAGCCAAGAGATGAAGTACTTTGTGTCAGTCTCACTTGATTCAAGAGAATGTGGTAATGTATAAGGTAACTAGAAAGGGGGAAGATTTAAACAGTTTAGAATACCAAATAAGATTTTATATTAGTTCTTGAAGTTATCAGAGAGATCTTCTGAGAGACAGAGAAAAGTTCTACTTTGGATATGTTGAATTTAAGATGTCTATGAGACATCCAATTTAAGAAGTCTAAAAAGACAGCTGGAAAAATAAAACCGGAGACCAGCAGAGAGGTGGAACAAATAAACTAGATGTGAGCAGAGAGAGATGTTAATTAAAGAGCATATCAGATCTAATTAATTAAACCCATGGGAACTGATGAAATAGTATAGAACAAGAAAAAAAGAAAGTCCAGGACAGAACCCTATGGAATACTTACAGTCATCAGCTGGATCCTGAATGAAGATCCAGAAAAGAAAATTGAGAAGGAGCAGAAGTAAATTGAAAGGACAGGCAAGTAAGAAAGCTAGAAAAGCAAGTATCTCAAAAATCTAGAGAGAAAAAATTATGAAGGAATAAAGAGTAATAGAAAGTCTGCAGAGGTCAAGAATAGGATTGGGGAAAAGCTATTTGATTTGGCAACTGAAAGATCACTAATAATTTTGGAAAAGTGCAGTTTCCAGTGGAATGATGAGTTCAGAGCCAGAGAGTGAGAGGAAAGGAAGTGAAGACATATATGGTAGAATGGCCTTCTCAAGTTTAGCCATAGAAGGCAGGAGAGAGATAGTATGAAGATTTGGGAGGACGAGAAGGGTCAAGTAAAAGATTTCTTTTGAGGATAAGGAAGATATGGACATGTTTGTAGGCAATAGGGAAGCAGACAGTTAAAAAAAAAAAAAAAAAAGATAGACTGAACTCTACTGAAGGAGACAAAACAAAATGGGATAGGATTGAACAGATATAATCCCCTGCCTTGGCAAGGAGAAGAGTCACCTCTTCACCTAAGACAGTGGTGAAGGAGAAAACAGTGGCAGAAGGCATTTGAGTGATAAGAGTTAAGAAAAAGGAACTCTCTGTAAATGGCCTCAATTATTTCAGTACAAAGCAAGATTCTCTGCCTTGTAGGGGGAGGAGAACCGAGGCTTGAAAAAAAGGAATGAAAAAGCTGGAACAAGTTGTTGTGAAACAATACTATAGAGATTTGAGGGTATATGAGGTGTTCAAGGAGGACCAGCATCTCTAGTTTGAGTCCTTTTCAGGGCTGCTCATTTACCTTCGGTGTCCACCCAGTACCCAGCTCTCATCAGTAGTTCCAAGAAGCTTTAGCATGCCCTGCAGTTACTCAACAGATAGATAGGCTAATGGTAACCAATAGGCCTCATCAGTGAATTAGAGGGATGTCTATTTGAAACATGTGAAGATTTCCCTTAGTAGAATGAGGTAAAAAAGAACCATTTGTTCTAATAGCCATGAAAGTAAATAAACCGCATGCTGTGGAGCACCTAAGAGCTTGATCAACAAGCAAAAACACCAAGATTACCCACTGCATACCAGATCATGATCATTCTTGATTTTTCTCTTGTCACTGAACTTTAATGACTCTGAAAGACAGAATGAAGCTGCCAACTTTGTGTAACTCTGCTTCATTCAAATCCAATTCAGTGAAAGTCATCACCCTGTAATGTCATTGATCCTCTTTGAAAATGAAGGATGAACACAATAGAGAGTTGATAAGAAGGTGTACAAGAATTGCCTAGGAGTTTGGATTCAGTTGAAGTTATTTAACACAAATTTGCAGTTAACTCAGAATAGTGGCACAATTTTCTCCATCTCTGGTCCAATATTCTAGTTAAGCTTATAGAGAAGTGAAGGCAGTGGGATTGTGGGAAGGAGCTGTGGCTGATGCTTAGAAGGGCAGGAAGCAAGGGACTCAAGAGAGGAGAATAAGAGAATCTGGCTAGTGCAGGGGAGATAAAAGGAATTGAGGATTTAAGAACATAGGTGAAGATGTCTACCAAGAAAAGAATACAGTATTGCAAGACAGAGGAAGAAGTGAAAAACCAATAGATTATGATCATATAAACAAATTTCAGAATTCATGAACATTGGAAGTACTGCACTTGTGATTAAAGGCAAGATCAAGAATATGACTATCTTTATGTATGTCTTAAGTAAAATGGAAGAGGAATTTGTGAGAAATGAGCAGATTAAGCAACTAGGAGGTTAAGTTATGCTAAAGTCCCCTAGTATGAGGACAGGAGTTGGATAGGAGAAAAAGATTATCAATGAGGTACTCCACTCACTGAGGAAGGAAAAGGAATATCTGAATGTCTATAAAACCACAGTTACCAGGATTTCTATAGAGTGATATATGTGGAATACAAGGACCTCAAAGGAGAGATTACTGAGTGGTAAAGAGGAAAACCTGGAAATAGCAATGATGAAGAATATATATTCAACCAATGTGTCTAGGAGAATAGGAATAGCTAGTGCTGGGAAGGCTGGACAGGAAGGCTATGTCATCAAAAGAGCACCAAGTCTCAGTGAGATCAGCAAAATGGAAGGAATTAGAAAATAAAAGATTTAAGAAGAAAGTTGTGTGTGCCTATGGAGTAAATGATTTCATAGGGGTTTTTGGCTGGGACTATTTGGAGAGAGGGATTTAAAAGGAATAGAAATAAGGAATCAGACAATAGTAGATATGAAATAGGGTTTGGGCCAGGGCTTCAGAAACATTGGGCTGTGGAGAGTATGACCAGATAAAAATTTGATAATCAAGTGAAAAATTTAAATATTTTTTTTTTAAATTAATAATATTATGATCTAAGGGTAAAGTAATTTCCCAGTCTTGAGCAGTTCAGGCAAGGGAACAAAAACTGAAGATATGGTGATGCTCTCCTTTCCCAAAGCAGAAAACCAAACTGGAAATTTGATGGATTAGTACTCTTTCCTCACACCACAGCAATGGCAGATTTGTACTGTAGAACTACATTTCTCCTCTTCCCATAGGCGATTCAGTTGGAGATCAGACAGGAAGTGAGGAGGGAATAAACATTTATTAAGCACCTACTATGTGCCAGGCAAAGTGCTAAGTGCTTTACAAATATAATTTTACTTTTGAACAGGCAGGGATTCAAGTATAGGCTCTCTTCTTTTTACTACCATTCAGAGGCTAAAGACCAGGCAGGGTTTAGAACAGTGATCCTCAAAAACTTTTTAAATAGGGGACCAGTTCACATTTCTCAGACTGTTGGAGGGCCGGACTATAGTAAAAACAAAACCTCACACTCTGTCTCCGCCCCTCAGTCCATTTGCCATAACCCTAAAGGCAGCATAAACGTCCTCAGCTGGCCACATCTGGCCCTCGGGCTGTTGTTTGAGAACCCCTGGTTTAAAGCAAAGGGAGATGGAGGACTTCTCCTTCTTCTCTTCCCATTCTCACCTGGAAGCTAGATCACTTAGGAGTTGGGGGGAGGAGAGAAGGAATTACACTTTTTTCTCTACTGATAACATCCAACATTCCAGTTTAAGCCCAAATGACCTCCTCTGTGGTCCTGTCTCAAGTCTTTCCCCACCTTTCAATTTATCCTCTATACAGATGACAAAAGTATAGGCCTGATTTAAGTTGCTTATTTTACTCAATAAACTCCAATGACTCCTTAATTCCATCAGAGGCAAATCTGGCATTTAAAGTTCACAACCTAGTCCCAATAAAATTTTTCAGTCTTATATTATTTCCCTTTCTCTACTTTATAATTTAGCCAAACAAGCCTTTAATTCTTTACACCCCTCTCACCACAGCTAAACAAACAATACTAGATTTTCCATCCCTATTCCTTTGCATTTTCTGTCTCGCCTACTGGAAAGCACTTCCTCACCCTCTCACCTTGTCTTTGGAACTCCAGTTTCCTTCCAAACTCAGCTCACGAATCACCTTCTACATGAAATGCCTTTCCCAATCTCACCAGTTGCTAATGTCCTCCCTCAAAAAATTTCCCTTCAGGACACTGATACATTGTTGGTGGAATTGTGAATACATCCAGCCATTCTGGAGAGCAATTTGGAACTATGCTCAAAAAAGTTATCAAACTGTGCATACCCTTTGATCCAGTAGTGTTACTACTGGGCTTATATCCCAAAGAGATTGTAAAGAAGGAAAGAGACCTGTATGTGCAAGAATGTTTGTAGCAGCCCTTTTTGTAGTGGCCAGAAACTGGAAACTGAGTGGATGCCCTTCAATTGGAGAATAGCTGAGTAAATTGTGGTATATGAATTTATGGAATATTATTGTTTTCTAAGAAATGACCAACAGAATGATTTCAGAAAGACCTGGAGAGACTTACATTAACTGATGCTGAGTGAAATGAGTAGGACCAGGAGATCATTATATACTTCAATGAGATGAACAAAATCAGTTCCAACAGAGCAGTAATGAATTGAACCAGCTACACCCAGTGAAAAAACTCTGGGAGATGACTATGAACCACTACATAGAATTCCCAATCCCTCTATTTTTGTCCCCCTGCATTTTTTATTTCCTTCACAGACTAATTGTACACTACTTCAAAGTCCGATTCTTTTTGTACAGCAAAATAACTGTTTGGAAATGTGTACATAATTTTTTTTTTAATTTATACTTTAACATATTTAACATGTATTGGTCAACCTGCCATCTGGGGGAGGGGGTATGGGGAAGGAAGGGAAAAATTGGAACAAAAGATTTGGCAATTGTCAACGCTGTAAAATTACCCATGCATATATCTGGTAAATAAAAAGCTATAAAATTTTTTTCTGCATTTATTTCACATTTATTTGTTATATACTTCTATAGCTATGTGTTGTCTCCCCTAATACCGTAAGCTCCTAGAGAGCAGATGTTATTTTATTTTTGCCTTCTCAGTAGCAAAGCCAGTATTCCAGAATTCTATTCCAGCAGTTCTTCCACATAACTGATGAATCAAAACAAACACTATTGATTACTTATTTTGACATATCCTAAGTGAAAATCCTAAGACTAGAGTCTGCAAAATGATATAACTAATATAGAAACAGGCCAATATTTTAATTTTCATCATCAAAATTAAAAGGAGGCTATACTGACAAAAAAAAAAAACACATTGATAATAGAACTTCAGTTGCCAAATTTATCAAAATCAAATTAATTTCTTGAATAGTTCACAAAGTTCAACACAACAGCCAAGTTAATTTATTTTTCTAGACAGTAGTACATATACTTATAAAACACAGCTAAATGTCCTCCTGTGTCTTATTGCAATTCTACCATCAAAATAAATTTAAAAGTTTATAACACTGTTATGTTAGGCCAAAATATGTGTTATGGAATATCACTTCTGTTGCCTTCACTTTAAAAAGAACTATTTTGATCCTAGAAAAACCAGACATCAAAACTACACAGAACTGGTACACCAGCATTTTGAGGCATCCAATTTCCTAAACAGTCTATGCTTTTTGCTTTGTTGTACTATTCCTAATTCTGTCTTGAAGTTTGTTGTTGTTTTAGATGTATAATTATGATGATGTATAACTTCCAAAGTAAACGATCTAGCAAGAAAGCAACTAACTGCCGAGCTCAGTCACCTAAATCTAGTAATTGTCCATCCATTGCTTTGCCATTTAATGGTGAAATCTAGAATTCAATTTACAAGATGGCATATAAAATCTACATAGTACTTATAAATTTATAAAGAACTTTTATGAATAATATCTCACTTGAGTCTCACAAATAACCCTTAAGTGAAAAGATATTATTTCCTCTTTTCCAAATAAAGACACTGAGGTCAGATTAAATGACATTACTAATAAACACAAGAGCTGAATCTAGAGGCCAAGGGAGAAAACTTTTATTCCTGTGTTATTCCAAATATTTAGATTTTCAAGGAAAGGATTATTCTTCAATAAGGAAAATGTCTTAAAGAGTCAATGGTCAGTTTGGAACTATGCCCAAAGGGCTATAAAACTGTGCATATCTTTTGAACCAGCAATGTCTCTACTGAGTCTGTATCCCAAAGAGATCATAAAAGAGGGAAAAGAGCCCACTTGAGAAAAAATGTTTGTAGTAGTATTTTTTGTAGTGGCAAAGAACTGGAAATTTGAGTACATGTCTACCAGTTGAGGAAATGACTGAATAAGTTATGGTATATAAATGTAATTAGTCTATAAGAAATGACAACAGACTGATTCCAGAAAAGCCTGGAAAGACTTAGATGAACTGATGTTAAGTAAAGTGTGTAGAACCAAGAGAACATTGTACACAGCAACAAGATTGTGTGATGATCAACTGTGAAGGACTTGGCTCTTTTCAACAAAGAGGTGATTCAAAGTAGTTCCAATAAACTCATGACAGAAAGAGTCATCCACATCCAAGAGAAAGAACTATGGATATTGAATGTGGATCAAAGCATAGTATTTTCACCATTTTTTAGTGGTAGTGTTTGCTTGTTTGCTTGGGTTTTTTCCTTTCTTGTCTTTTTCCTTTCCCCCTTTTCATCTGAATTTTCTTGTGCAACATAATGAATGGGAAAATATGTTTAGAAGAACTGCACATGCTTAACCTACAGTGGATTGCTTGCTGTCTAGGGGAGGGGAAAGGGGGGGGGAGGGAGAAAAAAATGGAACACAAGGTTTTGCAAAAGTAAATGATGAAACTATCTTTGCATGTATTTGGAAAAATAAAAAACTACTATAATTTTTTTTTTTTAAATAAAGAGCCAATGGCCCCCCCCCCAAAAAAAAAAAAAAAAAAAAAGTCAATGATCCTCCAAAGAGAAAGACTGGCTATCCGTTAGACAAGCACCCAGGCATTTTCACCTTTCTTCTTACCCTTCTTATCACAATTCAGGTTTGCTATTCCAGTTATATTAGTTTCTAAAGATGCTCTTTGAAAGTATGCTAAGAATTAGCTGGTTTTAATTTAATTTTAATACTGTGATTCCATTTGGAGGAAAATACTATTTACCACAACATTTCAAAACAAATAATTCTAGCCATCTCTTACTACTTATCTAGATCAATTTGTTCTTCAGCTTAAAAGACTTTCCTTTAGTATCACTAAGTTAGGCTAAGATAAAACACTACGCAGACAATATTGCTGGGCAATAAATTGAGCAGTAAGAATATTCATAGCATTATCTCCAGCAATAACTTCATCAAGGGTTTTTCATTTAGGATCTATATATTTGTCTTTCAAAAATATTTTAAGTCATATTTAAATATAATTCATATTCTTTGTAACCCTAAGTATCTTTATATGCATTTAAGAACATTATTTTGATAAGGGTCCAGATTCACCAGGCTTCCAATGGAGTCCATTGAACCAAAAAGATTAAGAATTTGTATAGTATAATCAACCTTAAAAATGAGCTCAAACATTTTTCAGTGGATCCTTGATGCCATTTCCAAGGAGAAGACAATAATACAAAATAAACATGTAGCAGAGATAGGTGTATATATATATATATATATATATATATATATATATATATATATATATATGTATTTACACATGGTCATGCTCCATTTCTTTGTTTTCACCCAAAAAGCATATTCTTTGGAGCTCAAAGGACAAAGATCCATCTGGGGTCATTATACTTGGGTTTCTTGCAGTTAATCTTCTTCCCAAAATGCTAGAGTGAAAATCATCTCTGCCTAACCCATGCCTGAGGGAAAAAACAGGTTTTCAATGATAGCTGGGAAATATGATATCCAAACACAAAAAGTGATAAAGAAAATCTTCCAAATTATTTCCTCTACCTCAACATAGAGAGAAAAATTGGGCTCTTTCTACCTGTTAATTTTACTTACTAGACAAGTGACCATGGATAAACCATTTAAATTTTAAAAGCCTCATTTTTTTTTTTTATTAAAATAGGGACCATACTTTAAACCTATTTCAAAAAGTTGTTGTGATCAAAATTCTTTGTATACAAACATGAATGTGTTATAAAATCACAATTAGCTCAGGCTTAGGCAAATAGTGGCTTCTGTCTGATCCTTGAAGAGTTGACATTGAAAAAATCAAGAATAACATAAATAGCAGGTTGTTGGAGGATGAGGGAAAGACAGAGGAGAAAGGGAAGAAATATCACCCTGGTAATCCTGTTAAAAAAAATTAAGTACCATTTAATCTTTATACTCCCTTCTTTCTCCTTTCCCCCATTTCTTATTTCACCTCAGATTCCTAGTAGTCTTTAACTCCAAATCTGAAGAGGTAGCCATTTTCCTCTGCCAAAGTCAATCCATCTATACATACTCTTTATCCCATTTCCCATATCCTAGCTCCCAACTCTAAATTTTCCTGCATATTTCCCATCAATCATATCCTCACTTTTTAATCTTCAGTATTTATCTGTTGGTCCTATCTATTTGCCTACAAACAAGCTTTAATTCTTCCTCATTCTTTAAAAACAACAACAAAAAACTCACCAATTCTTCTATCTGCTCAAACTATCAGCCTCTATCTTCCCTCTCTTTCAAAATTCCTAGAGGAGGAAAAATTTATCTACTCAATTTTTCTTTATTTCCTTACCTCTCACATTGGTCACCTTTCTGATCTGACCATTCAACTGAACCTGTTTCCTCCAAAGTTACCAATGTCAAATTTGATGGCTTGTCTTAATGCTCATTTTTCTTGAGTTCTTTGTGGCATCTACCACTGTTAATCACTCTCTTCGGGATATTTTCTTTTCTCTGGGTTTTCAAGACACCATTCCTTCTCTTGATTCTAGTTCTACCTATATGACCATTCTTCAGTCTCCTTGGATGGATTATCATTGAATTATGGGTTTCTGAAAAACAGAGACTATCATCATTAAATCCTAAACTCCCTGAAAGTAGGGACTGTTTTTTGCCTTAGTGCTTAGCACATAGTAGGTACTTAGTAAACACTGATTACTAATTATCTGTGCTGGTATACTCAAGGTTAATCTTCTTTCTATAAATATTCTCTTTTGGTAAACTCATCAGCTCCTAAGAGTTAATTATTATCTTGGTTCAGAAAACTCCCCAGACTCTATATCTAGGCATAGTCTCTCCTGCGGTCAAATCACACATCTCCAAAAATGTGCTGGATATTTCAAATTTGTGATTTATACCATAAGCATCTCAAACTTGAAATATGGCTCTTTCCCCTCAACGCACCCTACCTCCAGAAACTGCTTGTTTAGGTAGAAGTCATCACTACGTTCTAGTCACCCAAATTTGTATTCTTGATATAAACCATGACTCCTCATTCTTACTGATCTTACATATCTGATCAGTTATCATTATCTTATGCTTCCCCTATTCACAGTCTCTTTTATCTTTCTCTTTCTCTTGCCTGGACAACTTCAATAGCTGCCTAATTGGTCTTTCTGTTTCAAGTCTCTTCTCATTGTAATTCATCTTTCACAACTATCAAAATGAACTTTCTTAAGTGTTAAGACTGAAATATCAGTCCCCTAAAAAATCTCTATAGCTCCCTATTTCCTTAGGATAAAATATCAGCCCCACTTAGCATTTAAAATACTTCATTACCTAGCCCCAGCCTATCTTTCCAGCCTCATTACATATTACCCCCTTTTTCCACTTTCTGGTACACTCAAATTAGCCCTCTTAATCTTCCTCATATATGACACATTTTAGCTCCTGTTCCATGGGTTCCCATTATCCACCTGCACTTAGAAGAAATGCCTCTTCAGATTCACCTTTTGAAAACCTTAAAAATTCAGCTTGAACATGACTTTTACATTAAGACTGTTCTGAGCCCCAGCACGAAATCCTAGTATTGATACTTCATATATTTTTCACAAATTTATATAAATTACATTGTATTATTCTAGAAATTAGTATAGTATTTGGCATATTACAGTCAATTAATAAATACTTGTTGAATATATCTTCTAAATATGTTTTCAGTACTTTGCACTTTCAAGCTGCTTCAATCCCTCTTTGGACCAAAGACTGACTGATATGAGGGGAATCATTCATTTACATTTCAGTGTGACTGAATGACTATTAAAGAGTTAGACTTTAACTTCTTAGAAATTTCGATAAGCCCATTTTTAGAGAGCTTCTGCATAAAACAGCACTGGTACTGGAAATAATGTACTTGAAGTTCACAACAATAATGTTTTTTTATTACTTTTAATCATAAATGTATAGTATGAGATGTAGCACAGACTTAATAATTTTATAATGGTGTAGTAGATAGAGTATCAGCTCTGAGTTTGGAAGACTCATATTCTTGAATTCAAATCTGCCTCAAGACATAATGTCTGTGTGACTCTGGACAAGTCACTTAACCCTGTTTGCCTCAGTTCCTCATTTAGATGAGGAATGAAGTATGGAGAAGGAAAAGGCAAACCACACAGTATCTTCTGAAATGTCTGGACAATAAAACATTTGTTTCTATGAGAAAATGAATTCACAATTCCAAACACAACTTACACGGTTTCAAGTTGGGGATTTGCATATAGGTCTCACTTAAAATACAGACTCATGAATCATTCAAACATGTTATCTATTTAAATATTTATTCTTGACTGAATTAGAGCTAGATATTTCAAATATTTGGCTCTAATTCAGTTAAGGATTCAATTAAAATGTGAAGAAAAAAAATAAAGATATAAACAGAACTAAACACATTTAAACTTTTCCCTCCAAAATACATTTTATGTATTCACTAATATCTTTCAGATTTTATTGTATTCTCACTACTCAAAGCAGAATCCATTCTAAGGATTTCTACAGCCAATCTAATTTAGAAAAAACACACACACACACAAAAAAAAAAAAAAATGCTACTGTTTCTGTGTTCAATTTAGCTTTAAAGGTATTTTAATTTGTATTTTCTAAGGCTTCTGCAAATATTCAATGCAATTTTGAAAGTATATACAATAAGTTACATTTCCTATAATTAGAGCTCTCTAGGAAAGTAGATTGGAAACATTTAGGTAACATAACTAGAACATACAACTTATATTGAACTTATTTGTTATCAGGGAGTGGTTGAATATTTTTCAAGAGAAATTAAAAAAAAAATATTTCAAGTTTGGATATTCAAATTGTCAATAAGTTTTTCTTTGCATTAAGTTTATATTTGCATCTCTGTAATAGCTCTCAATACCTCTAGTGCAGTCATCTGGAATATCAAGGAGGATAAACCTAACCTCCCTTCCATGTGACAGCCCTTCTATTCCCTATTAAATCCTGAAATGTCCATCACTGAGCCCCTTTTACTACTTAGGATTAATACGAATATATTTCTAATACTTTCTGAAGAGTGCAAAGAAAGTAGAGTGCTTAAAATGTTAATATTTGACATTAAATGGGCATCATCTGTGATGTCTTTAATGATAGTCTTGTTTCATTCTAATATTTTGTATATGAGTGTATGTCTTTTTTGTATAAAAATATATTTCAATACATGAATATACTTGAAGTCTTTCCAGTCTGATAAGACCTTGCACAGTTTGACTTCAATAAACATAGTCTTTTAGAATCCAGAACTAAAAGGTACCATTATTATGAGGCTCTAAAGAAGAAATCTAATAGAGGCTGGTTGTATGTATACATACTAACACATTTCCATTTCTATTCTGTTTACTGAGTCCTCATGTCTTTCTGCTTCTAAAATGTGGGTTTCCTTAAAGATTCAAAGGCCTTAACATTATGTTGTGTATGAATATGAGTTAAAGGAAATAAAGATGTTTAACTTAAAGAAAAGAAGTCTTGGGAGCATCATGAAGACTATTTTCAAGTATGTCTACAGTTGAGTTAGGTTTTCTGGTTAATCCTCAGAAGACAAAACTAAGGCCAATTGACAGAAATGACAAAAAAGCAAATGTAAGCTTCATGTAAAGAACTTGTGGTTCTTAAACTTTCTGGTCTCATGATCTTAAAAATTAATAAGTTTATCCTACTTAATCTTTCCCCAAACTAGCCAAATAATCATTGTAATATTATTTTAAGCTCGTCGCTATTTAAAAACTACCATAACTTACACAATACTATTTATTCAAGGTTCTCTTTGATTTGACTTTTGTATTTCCAGTCTTAACTGAGATAGATCCCTTTCTTGTAATTTCTTTATTCCACCAAAATTGGCTACTCTCTTCACCTTCTTTTCTCAACCTACTCAATCTTATCTCTTTACTTTGTATATATTTTTTGCATTTACTTTGTATAAGACCTATTCCTTAAGTATATCCCCAGCCCCACAGTTTTTAAGTCTTACTCTTCCTTCAAGTTCCAATTTAGATGACACTTCCTCCAAGAAGTGTGCCCTGACTTCAGTCCTTAATTTCACCCACTCATCTGAAAATGTTCTCCCTCTTCATATTTCTTAAAGCATTTACAAGAAATCAATAAATTCCTGAAGAATAATTTATAAGCTCTTAAAAGAATAAAATCTATGGCATATCTATCTTTGTCCTATCATTATCATCTAGAAGATTATTATGTAATTTTTTTAGTAAAACTGGCTTGTGATTTCATCTTTGTATGGAGTTGATTTCACCTTTGTATGGAATTCTGATGAGGAACTTTCCCTACTCACACAAGTGAGTGCCTGGTAATGAAAGGTTACATGATTTACCTAGACTAGCTCTCTATTATTACATCATCTTGATTCAAGTACTAGGTACTTAATAAAAAAGCATTGAACTAATTTTAATTCAAAGTAACTGGACCTCAAAGCTAAAAGGCTCTTTTAAAAGATCTAATCTCTTTATTTTATAGGTGAAGAAACTAGGGCCCAGAAGGGTTAAATGGCTTGCTCAAGGTTATACTCATAGTTAGCAGCAGAGTTAAAATTAGAAATGAGGTTCTCCGCCTCTTGCTTGTTCTTAGTACAACTTTTAGTATACTTCTGAATTAATGCATCAGTAATGTTGGTTATGAAACTGAGTTTTTACAGATTTTACATTGCAAAATGTGTCTTAAAACAAATGGATTTTTTTCATTATAATCATGACTTGATTCTATGTCATGCTATAAAAACCATTATTTTTAAACTGTGTATGATATAAAAGACTTAATAAGTTGATATTTCAACTAAAGTAACCATCTATTGTTATTATACCTTTCCCTTTGTCTTGAAACTACTACCCTAATTCTTTACCTCACTACTATTTTTTATTATCCATCTATTTTTCTTTCCCAGACCTTCATCCTTTCACTCACTACACTCTTCTCCTTCATTTTTTACCCCCCTCCCCACATACACACAAATCTTGCCTTGAGAATTCCAGCCTTTGATTAGGTCCATCATTTGCTGCCTTTATTCCTATTTTTATTCGCATGCTGCCAAATGAAGCTAGAGAAATTTACAAAATCACATTGACTGGGCCCATTTCAAATTCACATTACTAGGATAGGATCTCATTGGAACAGGGCAATCCTTTACTCCCCTACTATCCTATCACTATCATACTCACTACAGCTGTTCCAAATTTTTTCATCCATTCTCATAACTTACATGACACCGCTAATGCACCCCCTTAATCAACTGAAAACTCTGCCTCATATTCAAAACTGAAAAAAGTAAATCATTCACTGAGCTGCTTCTTCCCTCCTTTTCTTACATCACTAAGTCTAAGATTTCTTCCACTGACAAGTCTTCACATACTTGAAAACAGGCATCATGATGTCTCCCAAGACTTCTCTTCTTCAAGCTAAATATCTTTATTTCTTTTACATCATTTACCCCATATTCTCTTTCATCCCTGGATCAGATGAAGGGGTAGTACTTTTCCATACCAAAGCAAACCTCTCTAAACATGCACAAATGCTCCCATTCCACTTTATGTGATGCAGCAAATTGTTCTCTCTTTCATTTATCGTCAATTTCTCCCAATTTACAGCTTCTCTACTTCCTGTGTTTTTACCGTCCAAGAAAAATAATCACATCACTCACCTATTCATATATGCTGACATCTATTATATTAATAATCACTTTGATTGCTAAACTCCTTAAGAGATCGTGTAGAGGCTTTGATTCTTTTTATCTCTTAATTATCAAATATAATGCCATTTATCAAGTCTCATCCTTCTTGACCTCTTTGCAATCTCTGACAATATTAAGAACCCTCTTCTGAACCCTCTCTTTTACAGATTTTTTTGATATTGTTCTCTCCTTATTCTTCTTCTACCTAACTACATTTCCTTAGCCTCCTTTTTTGAATCTTACGTGTCTCCAAAAGCTCTGTTCTGGGCCTTCTTTTTCTTCTTCTATACGATATTGAATTGGTTATCCTATGCACATTTGAAACTTAGTGTGCCCTAAATGAAAGTTACTATCAATCTCTTCAATTTTTCCTCTCTTTCTACTCTTTCTACAGCTATTAATGTGATTACCCTAGAATGCAAATCAGATCATGTCAACCCTTTTCCCCATTTAATAAACTCCAGTGACTCCCTATATTAACTCTAGGATGAAAAACAAAATCCTCGCCAAAACTTTTAATAATCTGGTGGTTATTTCTTGTCTTTCAGGCCCTTATTCTCTCTCTTTTTAATGGTCATTTTTTTATTTTTTATATTAATTTTATAATTATAACATTTTTTGACAGTACATATGCAAAGGTAATTTTTTACATTATCCCTTGTACTCCCTTCTGTTCTGAATTTTTCCCCTCCTTCCCTCCACCCCCTCCCCTAGATGGCAGGCATTCCCATACATATTAAATATGTTATAGTATATCTTATGTTCAATATATATGTGCAGAACCGAATTTTGTTGTTGTTGTTGTTGCAAAGGAAGAATTGGATTCAGAAAGTAAAAATAACCTGGGAAGAAAAACAAAAAATGCTCACAGTTTATACTCATTTCCCAGTGTTCCTTTTCTGGATGTAGCTGATTCTGTCCATCATTGATCAACTGGAATTGGATTAGCTCTTCTCTATGTTGAGAATATATCTTCCATATAGTATTGTTGTTGAAGTATATAATGATCTCCTAAGTTCTGCTGATTTCACTCAGCATCAGTTGATGTAAGTCTTTCCAAGCCTCTCTGTATTATCCTGTTGGTCATTTCTTTTTTGAGAATTATTTTCTTTTTCCAATTCAGAAATCTTATTTTCTTGGGACTTTTTTATCTTCTCCAATTCAGAAATCCTATTTTTCTGTGATTTTTTTACCTTTTCTAATTCACTAATTGTGTTTCCCTGCATCTTCTGTGAATTCTTTATTTTTTCCAACTCCAATTTCAGAACGTTGTTATTCTCTATCATAGCTTCCCTTTCCTTTCCCCATTTTTCTTCAAACTCTTTTAACTTTTTAATAGTCTCTTCTAGGAGAGAGTTATGTGATAGGGGGCAGGAATCGTTCCCCTTTAGGTTGTTATCTGCTGACTCTCTGCTGTTAACTTCCTCGGGGTTGGATACCCGCTCTTTCTCTGTGTAGAAGGAATCTATGGTTTTTTTGGGCTTCTTGCTCATACTTAAATCTTTTGGGGTCTGTCCCTGGGGTAGGAAATTATTTATTTATTTATTTACCAGCTTCCTCCCAGACCGGATGGATGCAGCGGCTCCTGCGCCTGAGCTAAGAGAGAGCTCTGGGAGAGAGTTCCCCACCCCCTCCCTGGAGGTGCCTCAGAGGTGACTAGCACTGCTGTGCCCTGAGGGCGCTGTGTTTTAACGGCTTCCCTGAGGTTGAGACTGAACAGTAAAGGCGACTCAAAGCCTAGCCTATGCATCCCGGTGGGGCGTGGATGTCTGCAGCAGGTGACGTGAAAAGCCCCTGCGCTCAAACTGGAAGTGTCTGCCAGAAACCGCGGTCCCTAGTTCAAAGGTTCAGCTTCTCTGGGACTTCTGTTCCACAACCTCCAGCGGAGCCAGGCACTATGAGTTACCGCCCCGCCCACTCTTCAATCTCTTAACTACCCCGAGGTAAAAGCCTGGATTGCCTATGCCAGCCACACCCTCCGTGCCGAGATCTGCTGAGTCACCCCTGGGAACCGGGAAGATCCAATCTAGTTTTAAATTTTAAAGTGGCTTAGATTTCTCCTCTGAACTGCTGTTTTATAAGCAGAGAAGAGCTAACAGCCTGGGCCAGATTCTTTTATCTCGGTGGATTCTCTGATCCCGGAGCCCTACCCAGCGTGATCGGCGCAGTGTGCCACTACCCCACTGTCTGCGCTGGCCTCTCTTCTTCCTCCCCTGGGAGCCGACCTTTCCTGCTGAAACTCCAGATTCTCTTCAGCTGGTAAGTCGTGCTTCCAGTCCTTGTGGATTCTATCAGTCCAACGCTATTTCTGAGGCTGACTAAATCTAGTTGGTTGTGAGAGAAGAAAGGAGCTTACACAGTGGCGTGTATCTTCTCCGCCATCTTGGCTCCGCCCCCCTGTTAGTCATTTCTTACAGAACAATAATATTCCATAACATTTATATATAATTTACCCAACCATTCTCCAATTGACGGGCATCCATTCATTTTCTAGTTTCTAGCCACTACAAAAAGGACTGCCACAAACATTTTGCAGGCCCTTATTCTCACCACAAATTCAATTCTGAGATGTTGGTCAATGACTATTCCTTGAACAAGACATTCCATCTCTTGATACCATGCATTTTCACTTAACTTTTCCATGCCCAGAATTCTTTCCTTCATCAACTCCATTTTCTATGTTCCCTGAATTCCTTTAGATCCCAATTAAAATCCCACCTTCTATATGAAGACTTTGCTAACATACTAGTGTACTCCCTCTTGGATTGTCTTCATCTTGTTTGGGTATGATTATTTATATGTTGTTTCTCCCATTAGACTGGGAACTTCTTGAAAGTAGGGACAGGTTTCTTTTTCTTTCTTTCTTTCTTTCTTCTTCTTCTTTTTTTTTTTTTTTTTTTTTTTTTGGCTTTTAGAATTTAGCACAGTGTCAGGCATATAATAGATGATTATTCTTGTTGATTTGTTGACTGAACTTGCATTAAAGTCAGTATCTGTAGTAAAAGACATGAGGTTACTTCCTAAGACTATGATTTTAACTTGGGATAAAAAACTACTATTAAAGAACAGGAACACAATATGTAAAAACTGCTTTAAAAATGTTTTGCTTGTAGTCATTGACAATGAGAGAGAGAGAGAGAGAGTGTGTGAGTGTGTATGTGTGTGTTCCTTAATAGGTCTCTTGACACATGATTCTATCAGTCACTTCACCCTTTTCAGGAACATAATTAAGAAATGTAGCTTTATATGCATTTTATATTTTCATTAAAGTTTTTCAGTACAATCTGAAAGTTCTCTGGTAACAGAGCTTGGCAAGCCAAGTAATTCAACTCTAAATATTTATTACCTAGGGAATAACCAGCAAGCAAAATAAGCTTTATTTGCTTCTAAAAGCAAAGTAAAAAACTCTCATAAGTCCCTATAATTTCTCTACAAAATATTTGGAAACACTACAAATGCCCAAAGGAGAAAAATATATAGTAAAATCCCTATATGATATTTTCCAGTACCAAATTAGTAATGATTTAAATAAAAACCAGAGTGATGAAAATAAAAGTAAATCTTTTATTTTGGCCAAAATGTTCTCAAAAGAGCATTTTACAAAGAATGTTAGAAAACATTTACCATGCTGATGCTGAAACATAAACAGTTTTTAAACAACTAAACTCTACAAATCAGTGAAATCCCTTTATAGAGGCTATATTATCTTAAAATCATATTTAAGGGCATATTTAAAGAGTAACACATTATGTGGGAAGAAATAACCACCAATATTGAAAAAGACAAAAAAAAAATCTTTAAGATAGCATAGTACTGAAATAAGAAGTCAAGAACATATTGTGATTCACTACCCTACAATGTCTTACCTCTAAAACTCTTTCAATGAGTGGTTTTAACCACAAAATAAACCACAACCTGCAAATCAAATCATAACTTGCTTTAAAGTTAAACATCACGAGTAAGTGATAAAAACCAATGTTACAAAACCATTAAATGTATGTGTGTGCATGCATGCTGGTATGGATAGCTTTCTAGTCAAGATTAGTGATTTCACTGGTATAGAGCAGTGTTATCAAATTTAAAATATAAATAGGGCCACTGAATCTTTTATAAAGACTACATACTGATTTAGAAAACTATATAGTAGCATTATCTATACCCTGATGTTATTTAGTCAGTTTTTAGCATCTATGGTGCAATATAGTCATTGTGCCCCTATTTCATCTGTTTCCCCTCTTTTTTTCATCATCTTATTTTTGTATCTCTGGACAAATAGATTATTTTATTAGGATCTTCCATAAATCATAAGCTAGACCCGGAGTCATGAAGAATCATCCTCCTAAGTTCAAATTTGCCCTCAGATATTTACTAGCTGTATGACCCTGCTTGCCTTAGTTCCTTACTTGTATAAAATGAACTTGAGAAGTGAGTTTCAGCAAACCACTCTAAGTGTTTTTGCCAAGAAAACCCAAATATATTTGTTAGTGTGTTTTCAGTTGGACACAACTGAAAAAGTGGAAGCAGTAACAGATTTTCTATTCATGGGATCAAAGAACACTCCCAACAAACAACTACAGCTATGAAATTAAGACATTTACTACTTTGAAAGGAAAGACAGCATACTAAAAAGCAGGGGCTTCACCTTGCCAACAAAGGTCTGTATAGTGAAAACTATGGTTTTCCAGTTATAATATATGGCCGTGAGAGTTGGAATATAAAAAAAGCAGAGTGTACAGAATTGATGCTTTGGAATTGTGGTGCTAAAGATTTTTGAGAGTCTCCTGGATAGCAAGAAGATCAAACCAGTCAACATTTAAAGAAATTAGTTCAGACTATTCATTGGAAGAACAAATACTGACTCTGAAGCTTAAATATTCTGGCCACACATAATTAAAAGAGGGACTTATTGGAAAAGACCCTAATGTTGGGAAAGATTGATAACTAAAGGAGAAGGGGACAGTAGAAGATGAGTTGTATGTCATGGAAGCAATGAGCATAAGCTTTGATAGACTTTGGGAAATGGAGAATTGAAGACCATGGAGTGGTAATGTCCATGCAGTCATGAAAAATCAGACATGACTGGATGATTGAACAACAACAAAATGTCCTGTTGTATTTTTATATTTCATATAATATTTTTATGTTTTTATACAATATAAAATATATAACAGTTTAACATTTCCCAATTACATTTAATCTAGTTCTAGCCCACTGGTGAATGCTGTCCAGTATGCTTTATACCTCTGCTGTAAAAGATTCTTTGTACCAATTCTTTTGCAATTTTTTTTCTTTTTTGGAAAGCCAGCTAGTTCAATGATAGGTTAAGTGATTTTATAGTCTGAGACAATTGGCATGTAAAATACCTGAACTAAAGTATCTTAGACTCTGATGCTAGCTCTCTCATTACTAATCTACACTATCTCTCCTATACACAGATACAAGATATACAGAACTTACACATAGCTGTGAAGATATATAGAATTTATGATATGTAGCTTTAAAGTATTTAATTCTTGAATAATTATGAATGGTTCTTACTTTATCAGTTTCTTCTCTTATGCCATTAAACTTTTAAAATATAGTTGATTATTATTACTATGAATTTAATAGAGATGCTTTTCCATTTGAGTAAAAAGTCATGAGTCAAGAAACAAAACAAAAAATAAATCTCAAATCATATGATTAGTTTAGCATGACTTTTAAAAAGTCAGCTTATGTATACCATTTGCTCCTCTTAGTAGCAAAGTACAAGCAAAATATCCTTGGATCAAGTCAAAAAGCAACTTTCAAAAAGGTTCTAACTTTTTCAGAAGGATAAGAACAATGAATGTTCTTCAATGATGAAAATTATTCTCATCTACCTAGTCCCATTGAGGAAATCTTCACATGCTTAGTTAGGAAGATGCTTAACAGCAATATAAAAAATAATTACTTTTGAGAGAAGAAATGTGAAAGTGTGACAAACTGAAGACAAACCTAAAATAAGTGAGAAATTGAAACAAAATATGCCAGGAAATATTTCATTTTTGTAAAGAATATCCAGAGCAAGAATCATTAAGGTCCTACAACCTTTCTATTATCCTTAAAAATGAATGAGATTCCATTAACTTCTTAACTTAATGAGGAAATGGATAATGTCCTTGATGAGGTACAAATTCACTTCACCCTGGGAACTCCTTGATATCACACTAAGGATGACCCTGTCATTGAGAGTTTGAAGGCACTTCAGGTATAGCTTGAACTTGGATTTAAAAAAGAAAATAGATGGAGATGTTTAAAAAGAAAGAGACTCAGAGCGCAGAGAAGCTATTCAGAAATACAATCTTCAACTCACTGAAAGACATACAATACATCAGCCAGTCCCTTCAGTACCTCTAAAACCACTATATGAACCTTGAGATGTCGACAGACAGTGGTAGAATAACAAGTAGTTACTAGATTATGTGAGAAGCTGCAAGAACTTGAGTTAGAACTTGGAGCTGCAAAGGCAGAGCATTAGAGGATATTGAACAATAACAATAATAATAAAGATAATGAGCAAAATAATAATAATAATAGAAGTAACAAGAGCTAGCACTGATATGCCACTTTGAAGTTTAAGGTTTGCAAAGTACTTTATTATAGTTGATGCTCACTGTGATCCTATGAGGGAAGTGTTGTTATCCTCATTTTAGATCTAAATTAAATGAGGTTTTGAAGAAGTTAAGTGACTTATCCAAGATTACACAGCTAGTAAATAAGTCATAACAAGCCTCAAACTCAGGATTTGTTTGTTTTTTGCTCCAAATCCAGCACTCTTAGCTTCCTGGACCTAAAGAAACAATTCTTGTACAATAGATCAAGTAAAGGAATTTCTGGATCATGGAGAGGTTAAAGCCAAAAGGCAGCAAGAGACACAGTAGCCATGATGTAGAAAAAATAAATTCAAACTTTGTCCTTTACTAGTACTGAAATTATGTAACGATTTCGAGGAGAAAGGACTAACTCTCTGGCAACCTTATATACTTGGAGAGTTCTAGCATACAGAAATGAATCAAATCTCTAACAACTCTTGGAAGGAATTGGTTCTTAGCAATACAACTCTAAAAGACTGTTTTCAGCTCTGGAAGAAAGAAAACTTCCTGAAAAAAAGGAAAAGAGGATTTCCTTAACTGCACATAAGCATGGGACAAGTCCTTTGTGTTTCTCCATTTTTAATTGGGTAAATAAAACTTACCTTACATTAAATTAATTAATCGAATTAATTAAATTAAATTAGCAAGCACTCATATGCAGGAGTTAAAGGCACATTAACTTTGAAAAATCAAGCTGATTTTATTTGGCAATTGATTCTATTTGTATCACTGCCAACATTTTGCAAAGCTGCTTCAGTAAAGTTTCTTCTGTCTGAGTTAAGTTCAGAAGTTCATGAGTTCAGATCATTCTTCTTCTGAGTTAAGTTGAAAGTGCAGTTTCCCTATAAATTATTTTAATTAAAAGAAAAGCCACTACCTCTATAATACTATCTGCTCATGTACAACTAGAAGAAATTTGTTATCTATTTTCTATTATTCTTGTATAATTTCCTAGATGGAACAAGATGTTGTTGGTAGCCTGCATTCTTAATTTTCAGTCAATCTCATTGTCTCCAATGGCTGTTATGATTCAGATTTTGTAAGCAATCTTATTGCTTTCCCCATTTATGATGTTGCCTTCTATTTTTTGAATATTCCTCTTTTTTACCTGTAAAAATTATTTGTCTGTCCTCATTTTAGCTCGTGAGGAGGTAATTTTTATTGGTAACTGCTACTGATAAATTGAACATGTTTGGAGCTTTATCCCTCGGTTTATCTTAATTTCAATCACAATTTGTGAATCCACCAGTACCAGGAAGAAAGGCTGGTTCATGGGGACAGCCTCTTATAATAATTCCCTTTTAGAGAACCCAGATGAAATTTTTCACAGAGAAATCTGTTTCTTTACAGAGGACTATACCAGAAGCCTGACTCCCCTATCCACACTAATTCTTTCAAGCCAAGGTAAACCCTCAGGGTTAAGGAAACTGCAACTATGCTTTTCTATATTGGTGTTATATTCTGTTTTGTGAATTATTGACAAAATGAAAAAGAAAAGGAAGGAAGGGAAAGGAAAGGAGGAAGGAAAAGGGAGGAGAAAAGGAGCGAAAATGAAATGGGGATCTTCTTCAAGAAAGGGTCCCATTTCAATCTAACAGGGAAGTCATTATTGGAGTAAGAAGTTTTCCTCTTTAAGGTGGGGACTTTTAGTCCAAGCTAGGGTTAACAATAAGGGACACCCTTATTCAGGAATGGGTTGGAAAACCCTAGAAATGGAATCTTTCCAGTCAGAAAAGAGAGCTCAAAAAGATTAAGCTAAATGACACCCCCTAGTCATCACTCAGGAACACCCTTACCTAAATTGACAAAGTAGTTAAAAAAAAGTCCCAAGTTTGGCCTGAAAAAAGACTTCTACTATTACAGGCCAATTTTTAAATACTTTTGTGTCTGCCTCCTCACTTTAATCTATGTTTGTAAATCAAGCTGAATGAGATGAGGTGAGATCTTTCAAGACAGTTGTGAAAATCGAGTAAGGCTTCATCTACTTCAGAGTTCGAGTAGGCCTGAAGGACTCTGAAGGGCATTGCCTTGCCCTCCTATGACATCTCCCTATTTCATCCAAATATGGGCAACTATGTACTTATTGGTCAAGTTCAATTTCATGGGTAGATCTCGCGTTTAGAATGTAAGACTCTCAGCCAATGAGGATGAGGGTCAGTGGTGGGAGGGGGCGTTTTGCGTTAGGGATTAAAGGTGCTGTCCTGCCCACAGGAGGCGCTTCCTCTCTTCGATAGTCTACTCGATAGTCTACTCGAAGAGTGGGACGCCCTTCTCGCGAGAATGTACAATAAACTTTGCTTTTCTCTAGAGCTCTCTCCAGCTTTTTTTATTAAATGGTGACCCCTCACCATTTCCGTACCACACAGTTTGGGGGCTCGTCCGGGATCCTTTACTCAGTGAGTAAGTGAACTCCTGGGTGCTAGTGGGATGGCGCCCTGCCTTGATTTAGGCAGCCCGCCAGCTTCCAGGGGCTTCTCCTTGCTCCCTGACGTAGAGTGGACCCGAAGTGGAGAAACTCAGAGAAAAGCAACGGAAACTCCGCGGTGAAAATCCCAACCGGTTGGTGGAGGACAGATCAGTCAAGTAATTTGTTGCGCAGCAACCCAGAGGTAAGCGTCCTGTGAAGCCCCTTGAGTCTAGTTATAGGTTCTGGAGGGGGCTGTAGACGGTAGACAGGAAGAGAGCTAGGCCTTCCTGGGTGACTGGGTTAACTGGTGACAGTTAGCGTGTTTGGGCGTTTAGGAGTCTGTTAAACTCCTTCCAAATTCAATGGGTGTGGCCTAGTCCCAGCCAGCCCTCGCGGAGAGAAATGAGAAAAATATCAGAAAATACCGGTAGATATTCCCTTGGGAGATAAATTAAGTAATTGGAACAAACTGCCAAAATATGAGGAAAAATAAAAAGCAAGAAAAAGCGGATAAGGTATTGTTGTTTTGTTGCAGACTGGTGGTGGTGCCAAAAGGATTAAATGGTACCTGAAAGGAAGGACCTGAGGGGATTTAATTCCATTAGCTCTTCCAGGGGCCTTCGGGCCGGGAGGAGAACTAGGTCTTTTGAAGCAGGGGTCGTTTCAGCTGACCAGAAATAGCTGTTAGTAGATCCCATTTGGGATCAGAAACCCTGTACACGGGGAAGTTTGTGGGATTGAGCCAGTGAAGATGGTGGCTTCCTTCCTCTTCCTCCCACGTGTCCTGACTGCAGCAGGGCCACGGGGGCTGGGGGAAAGAAACCGCTATTTGGTGAAGTTCATTGTTTTAAATATGATAGCAAAGTAGTTTTATATTATTGGGAATTTAAAGCTGTGTTTGGGATTTTTAGTTAAAACATAGGTTTTTAAAACAATGCTGGTAGCTTACTTAGGGGAGGTTGTGGTTGTATCTCCCTACTTCGATGGTATGTTTGCTAGAGGTAATTGGGTAATTTGTAACTGAGCTATGCCTTAAGTATTTGTCAGCTCTGTTGGGCATGTATTAAGTTTTATGAAATTTGGGTCAGTTATGTGCAAACATTGAAGTGTAAAGTTTAAAAATATATACATATATATTTACTTAAAGGCGGGACAGGAAAGATTGATTTGTAAAAGTAATTAATAGTTTAAATGGAGCTATGATATATTGGGTCAGGAAGCATGGTGGTGTGGGGGAAGGGTGACCACGTGGAGAGGTCCCTCCCATTAAGTATAGTGGGGTTTTTTGTTTTTAATAACTGCACCTCCTTGCTGATTTAGATATTAATTATTTCTACTGTTTAAAGGAAAAGCCTACATTTATATGGTGTTGATAACTGAATGTTTTATTTTTATTTTTCAAGTCTATAACTGTTCTAAGGAGTTGGAACTGAAGTTTTCTGAAAACAAGTTATTCAATATTTATTTACATGCGTGATAGTCTCCTTGTTTAAAGATTATTTTAATCTGATCTGATAATTTGATAGGGTTATTTGCAAAAATTTTAATCCTGCTTCCTTTTTGTCCCCTGGAGAACAGAACTATTACTGTATAAAACTGTATGACTATTGCTATTTTGGGAAATTTACTAGTCTGTTGTGTATAATATGATAATTTCTGTAAACAGGGGGGGGGAAGGGAAACTGAGATTTCAACTGGTCAGAAAATTGGGAAAAACTGATGTCTTATTTCAGTTCAGGCCTAATTGGAAACTACTTACTCTTTGCTTACCTCATCATTTTGTTTCCCTGATGAAGGACCTCGAAAATAGACATAATTTGGGTACTGAACGGAACTCTGGAAAAGGTAAAAGATTTTTTTTCTTTTTTTGCACCGGACATCCAGGCTACTTCTGGCCTGGATCGTTGTTAGAGCTCTATGCTCGGCACAATTCTTTTAAGAATTGCTGCGATTGACAAAAGGTCTCCTTTTGTCTCGCTCTCTTGTCTCTACAGATAAGGGAGAGGCTGCAAAAAGTTGAAAAAGCTCTTTACCTGTCCACTAGCTAGACACACCTGATTTTAGCAGATGCTGGGTTTGGAGAAGGCTGCGGAGACAAAAGGCCTTTACAGGGGACTCTAGCTGAAAATTTGCTAGACTATGATTGGCTAGCTTATGTTTTAACTTTGAATTATTGTCCTGACTCAGTCCTGCCTCAGTTTCCCTGCCTCTTAGTTCTGCAAACCTCCCCCCCTGCTGCCTCTTTATCAGAATACTTGATAAGACCTTATGTTTCAGAATAGCAGAATGTCTCTCCCATTACAAGTTAATGGGAATCTATTATCAAAACTTCTTGAATTCTCTTGTGTGGAATTAGACATTCTGTATGATTGTATTTGCATTGGGTGTTTTTAAAAACAAACTGATTTGTATGAATAATGTTCACTTATGAAAGATCTACTTGGATATAAACTCATTGGGACAAATTCCTTATTGTTATCAACACAAGGTTATGATAAATATTCGTTTAGAATTTATGTATGGTTCTTCTAGGATGGTAAATGGGAAAAGAAATGGGTTTATTAGAACTTCCACTGTTACCAAGGGCAGTCTACCTGCCCATTGGTCTGCTCAAACTTGTGAATTGCTGTGAATTGTATGCTTTAAATCAAGCGTTAAAATTATTGTGTGACCAAGATGGGAATATATATGCTGATTCTAAATATGCCTGGGGTGTGGTGCATGTATTTGGGAGGATTTGGGAGGAAAGAGGATATGTAAACAGTAAAGGTAAAGAACTGGTTCATCATACACTAGTCAGAGAGATACTAGAAAATATTCTGACTCCTAGGAATATAGCAGTAATACATGTAAAGAGACATCAGATGGGAAATTCTTTTGAGGCAAGGGGAAATAGATTAGCACACCAGGAGGCCAAGGGAGCCAGAGATCAGGAAATCTCTCATATAATGGCTTTGATACCTGTACTTCCCCCTAGTCTACCCTCTCCTAGTTTTACTCAGGAGGAAAAAGAGAAAGCCTCAACTCTCGGAGCAGTTGAGTGAGAACTCGGAAGGACGATGGCTCTTACCTGACGGGCAGAGAGGTACTGACCAAAGCAAGTATGAGGCAAGTCCTTCAGCAACTGCACCAGGGCAGTCATTGGGATGTCCAAAACCTGTGTGATGCTATACTGACAAGGTATGTTTCCCCCGGCCTATATACTATGGCTCGACAACTGGTGGACGGTTGTCTTGTTTGTCGAAGGACTAACAGGGCTGCCCAACGCCAGCTTCCAAAAGGGGGACGACCTCCTGGAATCAGACCATTCCAAAGCATCCAGGTGGACTTTACTGAGCTGCCACCAGTGGGTCGAGTTCTTGCTGGTCATAGTGGACCATCTGACCTCATGGGTGGAGGCATTCCCGTCAGGCCGAGCAACTGCCTCGACAGTAAGTAAGGTCTTATTAGAACAAATTATTCCTAGATATGGAATGGTGGAGAGGATAGACTCGGATCAGGGAACACATTTTTCTGCCCAGGTATTGCAGAATCTGATTAGGGCCTTAGAAATCACTTGGGATCTCCATACCCCTTGTCATCCTCCCTCTTCTGGGAAAGTAGAAAGGATGAACCAAGAAATAAAATGGCAGCTGACTAAGTTATCTTTAGAGACCCAACTACCTTGGACGAAATGCCTTCCTCTCGCTCTGGTTAGAATCAGGACCAAGCCACGTAGAGATATTGGGCTTTCACCTTATGAATTATTGTATGGTCATCCTTTCCAGGCTTATCCTAAGGGAGACTGGGACCCTATTTTAGAAACTAAGGATTTGTTTGTTAAGAGATATGTGAAATCATTGCTGGAACATTTGCAAGGACTTCAACAAAAAGGGCTAATAGCTCAGACTTCTAGGTTTCCCTGTTCATAGAATTCAGGTTGGTGATTGGATGCTGATCCGTTCCTCGAAGTACGAGAAGCTGACTCCGTGTTGGGACGGACCCTACCAAGTGATACTGACTTCAGATACTGCGATTCGCACCCAGGAACGAGGCTGGACACACCACACCAGGACAAAAGGACCTGTGGCACCACCTTTATCAGAGTGGACAGTTGAAGACAGGGGAGACCTCCAATTACATAAGAGGAGGGGACCTCCACTGAATGGGAACACTGATTCTGAATCCAGTGCATTGTAACTGTATGACTTCTCTTTTCTTACTTTGGGTCTCTTTGCCTGTTTGTGATTTGATATATTTTCCTTTGGGAAGTTCACCTTAACTTCACGGTGTTATAATAGTTGAACATTATGAGGCTCTCCCTAAACTTTGGGTTTATCTATTTCCTTATGACCTTCTAGAGATGAGAACCAATTTCTCCTGCTCATGCAGAATATAGGGAGGACATTTAACTTATCAAATTGTTGGATCTGTGGTGGATCCCAACAATTGAACCAATGGCCATGGGTACCTGTCCCCCTAAGCCCAGCCTGGATCCTTAGCAACAGATCCCAAATTCATAATGGGACCGGTTTCTGGAATTTAGAAGAGAAACATCAGTGGTCATTGACCAAAGATAGGAAATGGAAATACTGCTTAAATCAGACAGGACGAGGTTTGAAGCTGGGAAATAGTGTTTGTGAGTGGACCTATTCGAGAACAGACCTGAGGCCAAAGACAATTGACTGTACAAAAATGTCTAAATATTGGCGGAATACGGGGAGGAATCCTCAATTGAAGTGTGGGAAGGACTAGAAAGACTGTACCTTGGATGTTCTCCCAGAAATAGGAGAGCAGGGATATTGCTATCAACAAGTCACTACTGCTGAGTGTAGTGAAGTAGAATGGGATGTATTGAGATGTATAAAAGAGAATAAGAGGAAAGGGAACATATACATTGGGTACAGTTACCAATGGGGTTGGTATAATGTCACCCCAGGGACACCCGGGCAACATGGGACTCTGTTTTCCACATTTTGGAGTACCTCTAATCTAACAGGCCAGTGGCCAGTTGCCAATTGTAGTTGGAGAAAAGAGCAAGGTTTATGAAAATGCCAGTATGACCCCTTTGTGGGGAGAAGCCCCCTAGGGACGAGAGACCAACAATATTACCCTTTTACAAGGAATAGCTCAGACATATTTCCAAGGGAACAACCTGCTCTAAAGGGTCATTATTGGATCTGTGGTTTAACTGCCTATACTCATCTGCCTCTTAATTGGACAGGGAATTGTTATATTGGACTAATAAGGCCAAAAGTTTTCTTTCTTCCCGAACAGGCAAACCAATATTTAGGGATTCAGTTGTATGATAATTTGGGAAGGGAGAAACGGAGTTTAGATACCTCCATCACTTGGACTGGAGATGCAAATGGTTGGGGTGAGGCCTGGCCTCCAGAAAGAATAGTCAAAGAGTATGGGCCAGCGACCTGGGCTCAAGATGGAAGTTGGGGATATAGAACTCCAATATACATGTTGAACAGGATAATTAGGCTTCAGGCAGTTGTAGAGATTATCACCAATCAGACAGATGAGGCACTAGATCTTTTGGCTGATGAAGCTACTCAAACCAGAGAGGCTATTTTACAACATAGACTTGTGCTGGATTATTTGTTGGCTGAGGAAGGGAGAGTTTGTGCTAAACTAAATTTATCCACATGTTGTATAAAGATTGATGACAATGGTAGTCTAGTGAAGGAAATCACTAAGAACATTAGGAAACTTGCTCCTGTTCCTGTACAGACTTGGACCTCACTGTTCAATACTTCTAGATGGTCCTGGTTTGGGGAAAGCTGGTGGAAGCAGCTCCTTTGGTTTGGCCTTATAGCCCTTAGTGGTGTTATATTATTCCCTATCTACATCCCTTGTTTGATCAGATTAATAACCAGAATTGTCCAAAACTCATCATCTGGAATGATCAGGTTGGAAGAGAAAGCTGAAGGGTCTGTTAAATAGATGCTGTTAAAAGGGTAAGGGTGGAGCCGGTGGCCCAAGGCCAACAGGAATCAGAAGGAAGTGAGGAATTAATAGGGAATGTGAAAATATGTTACAAAAAAATTTGAAGAGATCTCAGTGTACAAAATAAGAGGAGGGACTGAATGAGATGAGGTGAGATCTTTCAAGACAGTTGTGAAAATCGAGTAAGGCTTCATCTACTTCAGAGTTCGAGTAGGCCTGAAGGACTCTGAAGGGCATTGCCTTGCCCTCCTATGACATCTCCCTATTTCATCCAAATATGGGCAACTATGTACTTATTGGTCAAGTTCAATTTCATGGGTAGATCTCGCGTTTAGAATGTAAGACTCTCAGCCAATGAG
This sequence comes from Sminthopsis crassicaudata, assembly GCF_048593235.1. NCBI lineage: Eukaryota > Metazoa > Chordata > Mammalia > Dasyuromorphia > Dasyuridae > Sminthopsis > Sminthopsis crassicaudata. The sequence goes on along the minus strand of NC_133618.1, from coordinate 586,521,354 downwards.
GATGAGGGTCAGTGGTGGGAGGGGGCGTTTTGCGTTAGGGATTAAAGGTGCTGTCCTGCCCACAGGAGGCGCTTCCTCTCTTCGATAGTCTACTCGATAGTCTACTCGAAGAGTGGGACGCCCTTCTCGCGAGAATGTACAATAAACTTTGCTTTTCTCTAGAGCTCTCTCCAGCTTTTTTTATTAAATGGTGACCCCTCACCATTTCCGTACCACACAAAGCTAACTTTTTCCTGGGGCCTTAACAGTTAAAGAAGAAAGAGTGAAAATGTTTTCTTGAGAAAGTCACTCCTTACTTTCCCACTCAGGCCAAGATAAAAGACACAGATAAGAAGAAATCTTTATTCCCCAGCCAGCAGAAATTTATACCATTGTAAAATATTGAGATCCTAAATTTGTGACTGAAATTTAAATTCTCACTGTGAACTTTCAAATTATGGTTTGACTGTTTTTATAAATGATGAAATGTTTTAGTAAGTTTTGAGGTATTTGAATTGTTTGAAGAAAAAAGGAGACTAGAACTATGAATGTCACAAGAAACAATATTGATAACTTTTATCAATCTATGCCCAGAAAGTAACAATTTTATTGTTTCTTTGAAAGAGGAAGACAATTTCACTAAGTGGAGAAAGGGGAACTGAAACTAATTTGAAAGAGAAATTCCAAAATTCCAGTGAAATTCCAAAGTGAAATAAAACAAACAGGTTTGTACTTTGCAGTTTAAATTTATCTGGTGCTTAAGAACTGCCTATTACTTATCTTTTTCCATGTTCACTAAATGAGAAAGGTTTATGTAAATCAGAGAGCAATTTAAGAGTAAGTAAAATATAATTGAGAAAAGTGTTTTTGGTGTTATCATTTTTCTTCTGTGAATGATAGAATTGTTTAGGTAAATTAAAAACAAGAATACCCAAAGAAATTAGATAAGACCATGTGTTTGTAAGCTCTGAAGAACCCCAAAGGCAAGAAAGTATTACAGTCAACTGAGGTTGTGTTTAAAAAAATAATTGAGCCAAATAACAAAGAAGAAACTAGGAAATGAAGACCTGAAGAATTGAGAAAGTGAAAGAGGTTTTGGATCAGAATATGAAAGGAGAACAAGGAAGATCCATAAAGACATATGAAAAAAAGGAAGAGAAAAAATTCAAGTAAGTAGGGTTTGAATGTAAATGGGGTTTGGAGTTTTTCCAAAGAGAAGTCTAAAGGAATTTTTTTTTCCCTGAGGCAATTGGGGTTAAGTGACTTGCCCAGAGTCACACAGCTAGGAAGTATTAAGTGTCTGAGACCACATTTGAATACAGGTCCTCCCAGCTTCAGGGTTGCTGTTCTATCCACTGAACCACCTAGCTGCCCCTCAGAAGGAAGATTTTGATTTCTTAGAAACAAGAGCATATAGGTGTGGATATTCCTTATGATATGGATACTATACCTTATAAATGAAATTATTTGTAAATAATATTTCAAAAATCTTTCCCTGAAGAACCATTAGAATACTATATTTTAGTTAAGTGACAAATATAAAATCCTCATGAATCCTAAAAATAGGGAAACTGGAAGTGTGAGGCCATCCTGTAAAGTCCATCGGATTTATTTTTTTTTTTAAGCTACAGAGAAAAAAACAGATGTCTTTCAGAAAGGTGAGGCCACCTCTTTAAATAGTTGAGTAGGGTTAGATTGAGAAAATAAAAATAACTGATTTGGCTCACTGGGTAATTTTTAAAAGGAAATAAAAAGAAAATTATGGAGAGCTGGGAATTTCACCATGATCTTTGAAATTGAACTACCTGATAACAATAGGCTGCAAATTTTGAAGTACTGCTAACTAATGGTCCTTGAGAAACAACTTTTTGTTTTGAGATTTTAAATATTACCATCACTGATTTAAAAAAAAAAAAAAGAGAGAGAGAGATTTGATTTGGACAGGAAGTTTGTTCTGAAACTAAATAAGATAACCTAATACAAAGTATATTTACTATTTGGCATTAATATAATTATGACTTTGAAAAACCCAATCAAAATCTGGTCTCAGAAGTTTTTTAGCTATGTGTTCTTAAGCAAGTTACCTTGCCTCAGTTTTGAAATCTGTAATCTCCCAGATTATGAGAATAAAAATCATTGTGAAATGCCTAACATACAGTAATCACTATATAAGTGTCAATTATTATTATTACTATTATTTTTCTTTAACAAATGTAATTACTCCAGGTTTTAAATGTGATTTGAATAAAATGCTAAAAATGAAATAACTTTCTATATAGAATATGTGGTCAAACATGTGACTTAGTTAATGTCATTTGAATGGTGATAAATTTTGTTTTGTGATATTGTATATGTCACTATTGTGTTTCTAAATTTTCTTGTATTGAATTTCGAGAGACCACTGAGTAAGAAATATTGTTAAGATGTTAATGCAGCAGGATCATTAGAAAATTTATTTCTTTTGAATCTGGATTCTGGGAAATTATTAAGTTATTAGAAATTATTGTTTAAATTTAAATTTAAAATCTACCAAGTATTTTAATTATGTTTTAAAAGGAAAAAATGATTAATTATTTTGGGGGAAAATATAACCTTATTATATCCTTATTTGTAAACTTGCCAGGTTTCTTGGAACCATCTACTTAGGGTCACAAAATGTTATCAGTCCTGTGAAAGAACTGCTAAATGTTATGAAATTTTAAAATAATGAATTAGTATACCCTCTTCCATTACAAATATGTCTTTGTCAAAACAGGAAGAATTTACAAGTTTATTTATAGTAGATTAAGTAATTTAGTGATTTTAATTATGAAAATGATGAAGTTATGCATCACTTAGTATATAATGAAGTCATATCTTAGACCAATTTAATTTTAAGACTCCAGTCTTACTTTTTTTTTCACTTAGGGATTTATATACAATGCCTTAAGAGATGCATATATCTGCTAGTCTAAAAGCATATGCAACATTTTTGTCTGTTTTGGAGTGACAATGTGGAATTCCAGAATGTAATTATTTTCTTAATCCCTACTCACTAATTTTTCACCATGATGCTTTAAACTGGATTAGAGGAAGAAAAGAATACTGAGTAAATCTTTTTTGTGTAAAGAAAGTCTGGTGATTTTTTTTTTTTTTTTTTACTGCTAACTGATATTGCAACAACATGAGAGAATCATATAGTTATCTCTTCCACATAGCAGGAGTTAGAGATGGGATATATCTGTAATCCAGAAAATTGATGAAAAAAAAAATTTAGGCTTTCCTTTGTAGTAGAAAAGAAGTCTGAATTTTTTTACTTTTACTGAGCTACTAAACTTCTAAAGATCTCTCTGTATTTCTAGCCTTTGTAATTTACTTAATAACTTTCACATTTTTCTATCAAACTTTAATTTTTTATTTTAGCCTTAAAAAAGAAATTGTGTATATTTATGGCATTAAAAGAAAATATAATGATATTACTCACTATTGTACCTATATTTTGTGATGCACTTCTGAGTTTCTAAGCTTTTTTTGTGTGATCTGCTGACCTTTCTGTGTCATCTGTGTCTTCTGCAAAACTACCCCAAAATTCCCATTTACAGTAATGTCTTATGCCAAACAATAATATATCAAAACTATGATGGGGAAAGTCATGATGTGGAAAGAACAGTTGTAACAACTGTATCTAGCTCTAAGCTATAACTGGTGAAATTTGTTTACTTGAAGTAAAATCTCTTAAGGCTGCAATATGATTTTGTTTTGAGTTCTAAATTTGGGTAGAAGTGTCTGAAATATCATTAAGTTAGTAATCCACCATTTGTAGGAAGTGCCATAAGCTGTTCAAAGAGAGTGTAATCTAAAAATGGATACAGGTAGACACCTGTATATCGAAAAAGTTGAAGAGATGATCTTGGAATAGCCAAAGGTATGTACCCCTTGACTCAGCTTACCTATTGTGCTATTTCTCGTTTAAATAGAACTATTTCCCACATGATTAATCCTGAACCTGTGATTATACCCTATGACTAACATGGAACTTTGCTATACGTCTGGATGTTCAAAATAACATCTACATCTTTACCTTAAATCAAATACAAATAAAGTTGTTTTATTTTATTATACCTATGTCAAATCATTCTGTACCTTAGGCTCAGGCCTGGAGGATCGTCTTGATGCTATTACAACTATGTCCCTACTTCCTCTTTTCATAGCATATCTCTATGTGAAGATCTAATTTTTGAAATGATGAATTTTGTTGCAATACTCCAATATTTCTAAGTTACTACAATAGAGCACAGGAATGAAAGCTCTTACTGTGTTGACTCTAAATTGGTAGTCAAATCTATAGTCTAAGTAACTGGGTTCTTGGGTTTGCCATCCCCTCATTAGTATTTAAATGGAGCCCATATTCTCCTAAATGGGGAAATAAAGCAAATAATTTTTAACAAGACAAAGATGTAAAAGTTTTTTTTATTAAAAATTAAAATATATATATATATATATATATATATATATAATCATTTTAAGAGAAAGAAGATCTATTTTACAATTTAGATCATTTTATATATATATATATATATATAAAGATTCTTCCTTCAGGCTGTTGGCAATTTCTATATCAGATATAGAGTCTAAATAAAGATAGAAAATAACTGAAATTCTTTGTAATTTCAAGTGAATTATGAATTCCTAATTCGATGTAATTAATAGCTTTTTTGTTAAAAAGATGAGAACCATCAGGCTTATTAAGTTGATTTCCACCATATGAACAAGTTAATGGAAAAGCAAATTTAGGAGGCTATATATACTAAATTGTATTAAGTTTTATTACTGGCAAATTTTAGAATTACTTAAAAATCTCTGCAGATAAATTGGAACCAGAGAAGCGGACCTCCAAGGAAAAATGCCCTTCAGATAAACCCTATTCCAGGATGCTCAAGAAGATATTTCTAGGGACCAGACAACGATATGGGACATCAGGGACTAAAAATGAAACAAGCTAATAAAATGAACAATAGTAGTGGGTTATTAGGATATTATTTAATACTAATTAATGATACTGTGTTATTTTGCTTTTTTGTTCATGATGTATCTATTTGCTGAGTTTGAGTTACCTTGGTAATATGTAAATCTTGCCTGTCAAATTAGTCTCTGGTAAGCCCTCTAAATAATTTTTCTCACTTGAAAAGAAGCCCATCTCCTCCCTCCAAATTGAGGCAGATTCTTTACCTCAAACGTTTTAAATTTTTTTTTAATTTTAAAAATTACATAACTCTGGGATGTCCTCACAAAGAGGACCCTATGCTACAATTAGCAAATCTTGTTCTTACATTAACCAACCTGAAAAAATGGTGACAAGATTACTTAAGATTGAATGAGCTATACTAGAAAACCCAACTATCTCTCCCAGATAACCCCTAGTAAAATCCTTCTGGGTTCATCTTGTTAGCGGGTAATATGTCTATTTAGCCACCATTGGTAACTGGGGCTTTATTGGCTTGGCTTGTTCTTCTTTTTGGCTTTGTCTTAGATACTGTGTTAAAAAGCCCCAGAAAAACTAATGGTAATATACACCATTGATAGTGACTATATTACAAATCTTATAGAATTAATTTATAGACAGGTGACCCATGTAATTCCATGATAAAAGAAAAAGATGAGAAAATCAACTTGACTATATTTTATAATTGATTCTATTCTGTATCACTGCCAACATTTTGCATGGCTGCCTAAGTCAAGTTTCTTTGTCTCTAAATTAAGTTCAAAGGATTATAAATTGAAAAGGTCACTTTTCCTCTCTATGTTTGAAAGTTCAGTTTTCCTATAAATCACTAGCTGCCCTTGTACAGTTAGAAGAAATATATTATCTATACATCAATAATTATTCTTACAGGTGAACTAAAACAATTTCTTTCTTAGAAGGATTTTTGCTAGCCTTCATTCCCAATTTCCAGCCAATCACATTGTCCCCAATGCCTATGATGCTTCTGAAGCATGAATCTTATTGTTTTCCCCATCTATGATGCTACTTTCTAGTTTTTGAATGCTTCTCCTTTTGTCTGTAAAAATGCCATTATGTGGGGCTTGCTGAGGAGCTAAAGACCCCTTTTATTAGTAACTATTACCCTTATCAATATTGCACAAGCTTAAAGCTTTGTACCTCAATTTCCCTTAATTTCAATCACAACAATCTCTTCCTTAAAAAGTAGATGGAACTCAAATTCTGATATTCTGATATTCATGTGGAAGCACAAGTAGGAAAAAAAATGTGATTAAAGAAAAAAAAAACCTCATCCATATAGACTCAGAGCTGCAGTTCTAAGAACCAACTTACAATTATTTAATGATTTGTGCATGATGAAATACAACAAAAATAAAACACTTGAAAAACAGATAAATCGTCATGAAAGAATTGATTAAAATATATGAAAATATTTACAAGGTAGGAAAATTTTCCCCATATTAGATGTTTTTAAAGCACAATTAGCCTTCAATAATCTTATTTATGCATATCACAACACTTCAATTTTTCAATGGATCTGTGATATAATAAATACCCTTGATCCTGACAACAGCAAAGAACCATATTTGCTTGTTTTTCTTTAAAATACAACTCTTATTCATGTCTTGCCACAACTCATTTAAAGATTTACTCAACATGCTGGAAACCCTCCACAGGATTCCTTTTCAATGGATACTACAACAACAATTATCCTATACATCAATATAACCTTTTCTACTACATGACCTCCTTTTCTAATCATACATTTTCTAGATTATATATGTTCTTTTGTGAATGACAGATCATATTTATGCCTATCACACATCTCTGTATTGACCTCTGAGTCACCTAAAATTCTGATTTTTTTAGAGGCTGACTTTTTCTTATTTGCTATGTAGAGTCTGAAAGAATAACTATGGCACACCTTGAAATGTTTCTTTCTCCCTGATATTATTTACAAGCAGTTAACTAAATTAATTGAATTCAGATTTAGATTTTGGATTTCTGTGTTTGTAAAGTTGATCCTAATGAAGAAATTTATAAGGAATTTAAATCTGAGCCACTAATACAAAGGCCAAATACAAACAAAATAAAGATTTATTCAAATAAAATTACATAATAAAATGTAAACTCAAAACAACTGTATATTTTTAAAAAGTTAAATAGCACTAATGTTTCTGCCATCACTAGTTCAAAAATGGCATAAATTTTTAAAAGCTATTATGTTTAGAATGCTCTGTCTAAAAGCATATATTGACATATTAATGAAACACAAAAATACTACTGAAAAGCTCAATTCAATCACTGGAGCTTAGCAAAAATATTTATAAACACATTTTGAAGCACTTTAAAAGTCTATTTTATTCTTCCATCAGTTCTATGTTTATTAAAAAGGAAGAGGCCACCCCATCTTTAAGCTGGTGCAAATTTCTGAATCAAAGAAACAAATCTGTTTATAATTTTATCCCTTTTGTAGTTTTCACCAGTCTTTAAGTGGAAATATAAAAGGGTAATTTTTTAAAGTATTAGGAAATCAATTATTTATCTTTTATTTTATAAATTATAATCCAATTGAGCAAAATTCCTACAAATCTGCTTGCTGCCTGACTTTTTAATAAATTTTTAAAATATAATTCAGAAATAACATTCTATCATTTAAATTTGTTTTTCTAAGAAGATAATTCTCACCACTGAAATAAATTTCAGATCTGAATTACAAATCTAAATGTTCTCCGGTATTCTCTCAACACTCATACCTATAGTTTCAGGAAGATCCAGGAGTTCGTTGTGCTGCAAATCAAGGTTGGTGATTTGAGTGCAGGTTCCAATCTCCTTTGGAAGATGCTCCAATTGATTGTGAGCTACATCCAAGGTTATGAGGTTACATAATTCACCTGTGAATTGATTAATAAATACTATATTAGTGTTATTACAATCAAAAAAAGAAAAATGGGAGCTATCCAGGTAATGCTGGTAAACCCAAGGAGGACTTCTTTTTAAAAAACAAAAATCGTTACTAAAAATTCTAAAGGCATATCAAGCATATCATTTTTTATACAAAAACAACGTATTATGGAACAGAATGTTACACTTAAAATTACAAGGAAACAAATTAGGAGAACTATCTTTAAATATATACACATAAAGCACTTGCTGGAAAAAAGGTAAATGACACAAAGTAGAATCTTTTCTTTAAAAGTTTTAATTGATAAAAGTTAAAATAATGCTTACTATTTATGAAGATTTTGCTACATTATTTTAAACTATAATAAATGTAAATAATTGGCCCAAGCCAGATGTTTAGTTTAACTTTATCAACAGCATTTTGTATTTTTTCTACAATTACTTTCAAAAGAAGACTTCCTCAAACTACACATAGTATAATTCTCTAGCAAAACACTCTCAGATTTATGGGTCACTTCGCCATCTTTAAAAGAAATATTATTTAATGTTTACAAAGGGGCATACCCTCCAATATTCTATAATTACCCTGGGAGAGCCCTCTAGTTCAAAGAACTGCATTTTACATGAAAATGAAGAGCACCAGTCTAAAAGGATAAGATATATTGTTTCCTTAAATCCTCAGGATTTTTATACATTACCAACACAATCCAACAGCAAGAGATACAAAGAGAAATTCCATTCAAAATAACAGTCGATAGTATCAAATATTTGGGAATATATCTACCAAAGGAGAGTCAGGAATTATATGAGCAAAATTACAAAACACTTGCCACAAAAATAAAGTCAGATTTAAATAATTGGAAAGACATTCAATGTTCTTGGATAGGCCGAGCGAATATAATAAAGATGACAATACTCCCCAAACTAATCTATTTATTTAGTGCTATACCAATCAGACTCCCAAGAAACTATTTTAATGACCTAGAAAAAATAACAACAAAATTCATATGGAAGAATAAAAGGTCAAGAATTGCAAGGGAACTAATGAAAAAAAAGTCAGAGGAAGGTGGTCTAAGTGTACCTGATTTAAAGCTATATTATAAAGCAACAGTCACCAAAACCATTTGGTATTGGCTAAGAAATAGACTAGTTGATCAGTGGCATAGGTTAGGTTCACAGGGCAAGATAGTGAATAAAAATAGCAATCTAATCTTTGACAAACCCAAAGATCCCAAATTTTGGGATAAGAATTCATTATTTGACAAAAACTGCTGGGAAAACTGGAAATTAGTATGGCAGAAACTAGGCATGGACCCACATTTAACACCACATACTAAGATTAGATCAAAATGGGTCCAAGATTTAGGCATAAAGAACGAAATCATAAATAAATTGGAGGAACATGGGATGGTTTACCTCTCAGACTTGTGGAGGAGGAAGGAGTTTGTGTCCAAGGGAGAACTAGAGACCATTATTGATCACAAAATAGAACATTTTGATTACACCAAATTAAAAAGTTTCTGCACAAACAAAACTAATGCAAACAAGATTAGAAGGGAAGTAACAAATTGGGAAAAAATTTTTACAGTTAAAGGTTCTGATAAAGGCCTCATCTCCAAAATATACAGAGAATTGACTTTAATTTATAAGAAATCAAGCCATTCTCCAATTGATAAATGGTCAAAGGATATGAACAGACAATTTTCAGATGATGAAATTAAAACTATTTCCACTCATATGAAAGAGTGTTCCAAATCTCTATTGATCAGAGAAATGCAAATTAAGACAACTCTGAGGTATCATTACACACCTATCAGATTGGCTAAGATGACAGGAACAAATAACGATGAATGTTGGAGGGGCTGTGGGAAAACTGGGACACTGATACATTGTTGGTGGAGTTGTGAAAGAATCCAACCATTCTGGAGAGCAATCTGGAATTATGCCCAAAAAGTTATCAAAATGTGCATACCCTTTGACCCAGCCATACTACTACTGGGCTTCTACCCCAAGGAACTACTAGAGAAGGGAAAGGGTCCTGTATGTGCCAAAATGTTTGTGGCAGCCCTTTTCATAGTGGCTAGAAGTTGGAAGATGAATGGATGTCCATCAATTGGAGAATGGTTGGGTAAACTGTGGTATATGAATGTTATGGAATATTATTGTTCTATAAGAAATGACCAACAGGAGAAATACAGAGAGGCTTGGAGAGACTTACATCAACTGATGCTGAGTGAAACGAGCAGAACCAGAAGATCATTATACACTTCAACAATGATACTGTACGAGGATGTATGCTGATGGAAGTGGATTTCTTCAACATAGAGAAGAGCTAATCCAATTCCAATTGATTAATGATGGACAGAACCAGCTACATCCAGAAAAGGAACACTGGGAAATGAATGTAAACTGTTATTTTTACCTTCTGAATCCAATTCTTCCTGTGCAACAAAAAATTCGGTTCTACACACATATATTGTATCTAAATTATACTGTAATATATTTAACATATATAAGACTGCTTGCCATCTGGGGGAGGGGGTTGGGGGAGGAAGGGAAAAAATCTGAATAGAAGTAAGTGCAAGGGATAATGTTGTAAAAAATTACCCATGCATATGTACAGTCAAAAAATGTTATAATTATAAAATAAAATAAAAAATTTAAAAAAAAAATCATGTTCAGATAGGGAAAGAAGGAAATTTGATCACAAATCATGATCATTGATAAATTATTACAAGCTAATTGAGATGGGATTTATTCCATACAACAGAGTACTACACCACTGCAGAGGAGACCTGAGGGTTGGGAAAGAGAGATTTAAGCTCTTCATCAGATGTCCTCTCCACCTTCATTTTTGAAGAAGACCATGACATCAGGGAGGTGATGCCATGACATGCTAATGGATTGGATTTAAATAAGGGAAGCCTGTGCAAGATCACTTGCTTCACTTTCCCCTCCAAAGTCATCTGGGTCCAGTGGCCAGATACAGATCAGGATGACTAGAGTTTTAAGTCTGAAAAATTTTAGATTTACCATATTTATGCATCTTAACATTGTCTTCAAAGGACAGCAGTGGCTGGAGACAGTATCTGTATCAGGAGCCAAGGTTATGTTCTCTACAAGGATTACAGAAAAGAAACTCCATTATGCCTATGAGAAACTCCTTAAGACTCCAATGGATCAAGTACAAAATTTCCAGAAAGCAGAAGCTATGAATATCCCTTTGCAAGCGTGGTCTCTAAAACCTTGAACTTACTTTTCCCTGGACTCTGTATATGCTTGTTGTAGAGTGTGCCAAAGATTTCAAGAAAGGTGTCTTGTGCCAATTGTGCTTAGTACACCACTTTAATAAATATCTCTTTAAAATTTAAAAAAAAAAAAAAAAGATATATTGTTTCCTTCCATTATCATTCAGTCACAGAAATGGCAAGATGTAACTTTTCATCATGTAGAATGTCAGACTACTGGAGTCATAGAATGCAGGGACTGTAAATAGTTTTCAAAATCATATGCTCTAATTCCTACATTTTGCAGAAAGCAAAGCCTGAAGAGATAATATGATGTGCACAAAGGTATATTGTAACAGGGAGAGAATTTTAAATCCAAGTCTTCTGACAAAGCTAGCACTTTATCTACAATAACACACTACTTTATCCAACCAAAAAAATCTTTTTTCATTATGCAATAGCTATTTTGACAATCATTAACACATTTTTCACACTATCTCAACTAGCTGATTGAACTATTGAGTGAACCTGGTTCAGCTTCCCACATGTGTGACCTTGGATTTAATTACTCAGATATTCAGTTCTGAATATCTCTGTCTCTGATTTGTTTGACTATGATCTTAATTCTTTGTTCCTCTTGCTGGCATAGTCTTCTTTAATGAGAAAGATGATGTGTTTGTGAGTAAATTAAAAAATAGACAATAAATTCTGAAAAAGATGCAAATCCATATTTGACTTGTGATCCTATGATTTTAAAACATAGATATGCAATGGAATTGTTAGCATTCTTTCATTAAATATTTAACATCTTTCCTATGTTTAACGTTGTGCTAGTTAGGGGCAGCTAGGTGGTGCAGTAGATAGAGTACCAGCCCTGAACTCAGGAGGACCTGAGTTCAAATGTGACCTCAGACACTTAACACTTCCTAGCTGTGTGACCTTGGGCAAGTCACTTAACCCCAACTGCCTCAGCAAAAACAAACAAACAAACAAAAACACATTATAATAATTACCGAAAGAGATGCTAAGAAATTAAAAAAGAAGCATTGGATCCTGTCCTTTAGAAACTGCTGAGCTTGAGGAGTTACTACTCTCTGTTAACCTGTTTCTGTTAATAAAAACCAAGCACTAGATAACCCCATGTTCTTTGTTCTTTTTCACATAAGAGGAGAAAGGTCAAGTTCTCTTTGGTTCTCAGAGCTTTACCTCTTTGTCTCAGCTCTGCTGCTTTCCTGAAAAGCAATTCTCCCCACTTTCATCTAGGAACATATCTCTCTACCCAACTCACTCTTGGCTCTAGGCCTCACCTATTAGGAAAACTCTTTCCTCCAACTTCTGTACTGTAGTTCAGTATGGCAAGAGAGTCAATCACACCAATATAGTTTAACTGTACAGTCCTAATTCATATCCTGAACTAAGCCTTTTCTTATTCCCCCAAATGTTGGTATCCTCCCCCCAAAAAACTAATATATGTATGTGTGTATATGTATGTATTCACTTTATATTTATGAGATAATCAGTCAGCATTTATTAATTGCCTACTATGTGTCAGACACTGTAGTGTCTGTAGTGCCTAAGCAAAAGAGGTACAAAAAAAGCAAAAAGTCTCTGTTCACAAGGAAATCACATTCTAATTGTGTAGATTTGGTCAGACTTATGTTTAAGGAAGATCAATCTGATAGCCGAGTAGAGAATATATTTGAGTGGGGAATGACTTGAAGCAGGAAGACCAAACAATAGGATATTGGCATGAGGTGATGAGGACTTGTCCTAAAGTGGAGGTAGTATCAAGAGAAAATGGATTATATAGGAGACATACTATAAAGGTAAAAACAAGAAGACATGACCTCTGATTGGATCTGTGGAGATGAGAGGGAAGAGTTAAAAAGATCACCTATGTTGTGAATCTAGGTTCTTCGGTTGATGGTGGCAATCTTAACAGTTAAGAGCAAAATTAGTTCATAATTCCTAAATGGGAGTTTATTGCTCATTCCTCCAGAGAAGAGAGACAATCTAGCTGAATCAATCTCCATAGTGCTAACATCACAGGTGATGAGCTTATCCTGGAGGAAGCATGATATTTGTAGGGCCATGCAAGTGTAATATGATTGTTTACAAAGCAATGTTATAATAAAATATTATACAGAATACAAAGGAATTAAATGTGCTATAAATTAATTATGTTAAACATAAAAATTCAAAGAATTATCAGAAAACTTATATGAGGTGATGTAGAGCAAACAAAACAGAATTAAGTGAACAAACATAATCATAATTATATACGAAAAGACACAATCATAACTACCTAAAGTGACAAATTTAATCAAAAAACAGTTTAAATTTATAAAGTTCACATTTTGTTATGCTAACAAGTGAGATACTACTTAGATATAGAGTATGTTCTGCATGCTTTTGCATAGTATAATCTCTAGGAGACATATAATGTATCTAAAAAAAATTTTTTTATCAATTTTTAAAATGGAAAAAGTTCCCCCAAAATGGAAGACTCAATCTTTTCTCCAAACTCCACTAACTCTTTAAAAAGAAACTTTTATATTTTTTCCAATTACATAAAAAAAATTTTTACATTCTTTCTCAAAATTTTTAGTTCCAAATCCCCCTCCCCTCTCCTTGAGAAGATAAGGAATTTGATACCAATTATGTGTAGTCAGGCAAAACATATTTTCATATTACACATGTTATGAAAGAAAACGCAAACAAAAAAAGAAAAATAAAAATGTTTTTAAAAAAGCATGCTTCAATCTACATTCAGATTCCATTAATTCTTAGAGATGGAGAATATTTTTCATAAAGAGCTCCTCATAACTGTCTGATATCATTGTATCTCTGAGAACAGCTGTCCTTAAACAATTGATCACACAATATTACTGTTACATACTGTTCCCTTTACTTTGCAAACTTTTAAGTTTTTCAAAAAACATTGTGCTTGTCATTTCTTGTAACATGACAGTATTCCATCACAATCATATACTACAACTTGTTCAGCAGCTATTCCTCAGTTTGTGGGCTTCCCTTCAATTTCCAATTCTTGGCCAGCACCAAAAAAAAAAAAAAAAATTCTATAAATATTTTTGTACCTATAGATCTTTTTCCTTTTTCTTTAAAAAAAATTATCTTTGGCACTCTTTGTGGATGATATGATGGTATAAATAGAAAACCCCAAAGATTCAACTAAAAAGCTATTAGAAATAATCCACACCTTTAGCAAAGTTGCAGGATACAAAATAAATCCACATAAATCATCAGCATTCTTATATGTCACTAACAAAGTCCAACAATTAGAGTTACAGAGAGAAACTCCATTTAAAGTAACTACTGATAGTATAAAATATTTAGGAATCTATCTGCCAAGGGAAAATCAGAAACTATATGAGCAAAATTACAAAACACTTTCCACACAAATTAAGTCCGATCTAACCAATTGGAAAAATATTAAATGCTCTTGGATAGGGCGAGCAAATATAATAAAGATAACAATACAACCTAATCTATTTATTTAGCGCTATACCAATCAGACTCCCAAAAAACTATTTTAATGACCTAGAAAAAATAACAACAAAGTTCATATGGAAAAACAAAAGGTCAAGAATTTCAAGGGAATTAATGAAAAAAAAAAAATCAAATGAAGGTAGCCTAGCTGTACCAGATCTAAAATTATATTATAAAGCAGCGGTTACCAAAACCATTTGGTATTGGCTAAGAAATAGTCTAGTTGATCAGTGGATTAGGTCCGAAGGACAAAATAATTAATAACTCTAATAACCTAGTGTTTGACAAACCCAAGGACTCCAGCCTTTGGGATAAGAACTCAATGTTTGACAAAAATTGCTGGGAAAATTGGAAATTAATATGGTAGAAACTAGGCATTGATCCACACTTAACACCGTAAACCAAGATCAGGTCAAAATGGGTTCATGACCTAAGAATAAAGAATAAGATTATAAATAAATTAGAGGAACATAGGATAGTTTACCTCTCAGACCTGTGGAAGAGGAATGGATTCATAACCAAAGAAGAACTAGAGATCGTTATTGATCACAAAATAGAAAGCTTTGATTAAATCAAATTGAAAAGTTTAACACAAACAAAATCAATACAGATAAGATTAGAAGGGAAACAATAAACTGGGGAAACATTTTTACAGTCAAAAGTTCAGATAAAGGTTTCATTTCCAAAATATATAGAGAATTGACTCTAATATATAAGAAATCAAGCCAATCTCCAATTGATAAATGGTCAAAGGATATGAACAGACAATTCTTGTCTAAAGAAATTGAAACTATTTCTAGCTATATGAAAAGATGCTCCAAATCATTATTAATCAGAGAAATGCAAATTAAGACAACTCTGAGATACCACTACACACCTGTCAGATTGGCTAGAATGACAGGGAAAGGTAATGCAGAATGTTGAAGAGGATGTGGGAAAACAGGGACACTGATACATTGTTGGTGGAACTGCGAATACATACAGCCATTCTGGAAAGCAATTTGGAACTATGCTCAAAAAGTTATCAAACTGTGCATACCCTTTGATCCAGCAGTGTTGCTACTGGGTTTGTATCCCAAAGAGATCTTAAAGAAGGGAAAGGGACCTGTATGTGCAAGAATGTTTGTGGCAGCCCTCTTTGTGGTGGCCAGAAACTGGAAACTATGTGGATGCCCATCAATTGGAGATTGGCTGAAAAAATTGTGGTATATGAATATTATGAAATATTATTGTTCTGTAAGAAATTATTGTTCTGTAAGAAATGACCAACAGGGTGATTTCAGAGAGGCCTGGAGAGACTTATATGAACTGATGCTGAGTGAAATGACCAGGACCAGGAGATCATTATATACTTCAACAACAATACTGTATGATGATCAATTCTGATGGATGTGGCCCTCTCCAACAATGAGATGAATCAAATCAGTTCCAGTAGAGTAGTAATGAACTGAACCAGCTACACTCAGCAAAAGAACTCTGGGAGATGACTATGAACCACTACATAGAATTTCCAATCCCTCTAATTTTGTCTGCCTGCATTTTGGATTTCCTTCACAGGCTAAATGTTCACTATTTCAAAATCTGATTCTTTTTGTTCAGCAAAATAACTATTTGGTCATGTATACATAAATTGTATTTAATTTATACTCTAACATATTTAACATGTATTGGTTGGCCTGCCATCTGGGGGCGGCGGGGGGGAGGGGGAAGGAGGGGAAAAATTGGAACAAATGGTTTGGCAATTGTCAATGTTGTAAAATTACCCATGCAAATATCTGGTAAATAAAAACTATTTAAAATATATATATATATATATATATATATATATATATATATATATATATATATATATATATATATATATATATATATATCTTTGGGATTCAAAAATATCTTTTGGGATACATTCTTGGTGGTATAGGTGAGTCACAAAGGGTATACAGTTTTATTTTGCTAATTTAGGCAAAGTTTCAAACTGCTCTCCAGAATAGTTGAACACAATTCCACCAGTGCCTTAATGTTTCTATTTTTCCATATCTCCTTCAATATCTGTCATTTTCTTTTTCTTACATGTTAGTCAATCTAATGGTTTGATTGGTACCTCAGAGTTACTTTAATTTTCATTTCTATAATACATACAAATTTAGAGCATTTTTCATATGACTATAGATAGCTTTGTTGGAAAACTGTCTGCTTATATTCTTTGACCTCCACCAAGTTTAAGCCAGAGGTAAAGCAATTATAGTTGTGAAGATGAAAAGGATTGTGGTCCCTTTAAGAAACTAATCTTTATAAATTGATTTACTCCTTTCTGATTCCCAACCCCTCCTAGCTGATGCATTATTGATTCAAGAAGCTAGGAGCTTAGATTCACAAATCTTGGTCAAAAGCAACCCTTTTGAATTCCAATAGGAGATCTGGGCTTGATTTGAGCCAACTAGGGACACCACCCACGGGCCCCATTAGCTAAATCTCTCATTACAAAAGAGCCAAGCTGGAGTCCTCTTTTTGCAGAGGTTCCAAACATGCCATCTTTAGGCCTGGCCAAGGGTCTCTGCCCACTGGAATAATATTTCCAGTGCTCTCTTCTCTTTACTTTATACCTTTTACTAACTAGACTTTAACCTTACTTCCAAACCCATAATAAATCTCTTTTATCAATCTAGATTTTCGGGCCTGTAAATTCCTTTACAGAGGACTCTTGCCCTGCTACTAGACTTCATTTAACTAGCTATCCTTGCGCCAAATCCAAAAGGGTTGCAGGGGAGCTCTATTTGACTCCCTGTACCCCAAACCTGCCACTAGACCTCAATTTCATTTGGGTACCCCAAATCTATACCTCATCAGTTGAATTCATGAATATTAGAAAGCAAGAAGTCTAATAAAGTGAGAACTCTAATCCTTAAGGTAATCACTTTGTGATGCTCTCCTATTACCTTCTAGGTTCCAGCAGGCTCACAAACTAATCCATGAGCCACAGACTTGTGCTTTGGAGTTCTTAAAGCAGAGATTATTTTTCTACTGCATATACTCTCTTGAGTATATGCAACTGAGCTTCCTAAATTATAGAACCCAAAATTGCAGTTACACTGACCAGAACACCCAATCCCCTTTTCTCAATTCTGTTATGGATTCTCTCAATTCCTATTAAGGGGAGGGGAAGGAGGGGAGAAACACCAGGTACTGATTCAGGACAATCAGAGAAGAAAACAAAAGATGGAATTGGAGCAAGGGAACTGCACAGTTGAACCAGACCTAAAGGAAAGGGGGCTGAAATTCAAGTAGGGTCGGTCCTGTCCTCTCAGCCCAACTCAAGGGTATTTGGTATAGGGTTTGAAACTAGTGAATAGTAAATTCTTCAACATGAAAGAAAGGAGGGAAGGAAAGAATGAAAAAAAACACTGTGCTAAGCCCTTTGTAAACACTATTGAATATGGTCTTCCCAACTGTGGAAGGTAAATTCCATTATTTTTCTCATTTTACATGTGAGAAAACTGAGGGAAAAATTTAGTGAATTAAGTAGGGCCACACAGTAAATATTCTAGTCCTAATTTTAATTCACATCTTCCTCTTTTAGGCTAAGCATTTCATCCACTGACCCACCTAGCTATCCATAAGAGAAGTCAATCACAGAAACATACTTTATGGTGGCAAAGAGCTAAAAACTACAGTAGATTCTTATCAAGTAGGGAAATGCCTATAGTATAATTAATATGATGAAATGTTATTGTAAAAATTCACAAATTTAAAATCAAAGATTTTTGTGAATAAAGTAGAACCAAATTAATAATATGCACAATTACTAAAATGAAAAGGAAAAGACTATCAAAAGGAAATTAATTATATATATAACTAAAATGTTTATAAAGATCCTAGAATACAGATAATGAAACATACCTCCCTCTTTATAGCAAAGGGAAATGACTTCTAGGACAAGTAACTTTTAATAGTTACTGCTTTTACTTAGTTTTTTGGTTTTTGGTTTTTGGTTTTTTGTTTTAATTTTATTTTGAAGCAGAGTGCAATATGGATGGAGAAGGGAAGTATTTCCAGAAATGATTGTGATATAAAAATAAAGTTACCAATAAAAAAGGGAATCAAAAAAAGGGAGATAAAAAATAATCTCACATGCATGTACTTGTCTACTGGGGAACTCTGGTGAAGAGAGTGGCTAAAATGAAACACATCCATTTTGGAAAATAAATTGTCAGATAAGGATAAAAAATAGAAGACAAAAGGATTGAGGGATAAGTAATTTAACTTTCATGGTAGAGTTTGACTTCTGTTAGTCTCTCATTTTTTAGCTTCTTTTCCCAAAAAATAATGCCACCAAAACACAACCCACTCTTAGTTAGATAAGGCAATAATTTCATAATCAACAATTTAAGTATAAGTAGCTTAAGACAGAAACACAATAATCAGTATCCAATTCAGGAACTATATGAAGAACTTAATTCAACAAGCACTGTAAAGTGCCTCCTATGTAGAAGATAAAAAAGATCTAATAATAGTCCCTGCCCTCAGAGAACTTAAGACTTTCTGATAAGCGAGACTTTGTATTTGCCAAGGATAACTCCCCGCTTTATGCTCTCATTCCTTCTTTTCCCATCTCCTCCAGAAGCCTGCCCCCTAGCTTCTTCCTCCATTAGCTACAAAATACCCAGTCTCTCCCAACCTTAAAACAAAGTTCACTTGATGCTTCATTCCATACAGATAACATCCATATATGTTTTTATATCCACAAATATGATATATCCATATGTGTAGATATACATATGCATGTATATAATAAATGTGTACATATTTATATGCATATACATGTGCATGTGTGTATATATATTTTTTTTATTTATATATATATAAATGTATATATAAAATCAGATATATAAAATACTCTATTATACTCTATTCTCTGATAGAGATATGGCCTACAAAAGTTTGCTTTATCTTGTTGCCACTCACTCTGGCTAAAACTAGTCTCCAAAGTTAACAAAAACTTTTTAATTGCTAAATCCAATGAATTTTTCTGTTACTCATTCTTTTTGCTTCATGTCAGTCAGAGTTGAAGCATCTAAGTGACAGAAGAGAAGAAAAGAAGGCGCTCTCCATAAATGGCTTCAATTTTTTTCAGTTCACTAAGAGGCAAGATTTTCAACTGAAAGTGTGAGGGAAGGGAGGCTTGAAAGTTAATTTGGGAGAAGGGGGAAGGAGAAGTTAAAAGGATTACCTAGCAGCAGATGCCACAATTAAAGTTGTGTAACATAAATTTTTAGTGAATCAGAATAGGTGCATGATTTTTTTCCCACTTTTCATCAGTAGCACTTTGTAAGAGTTAAGGCAATGGACTGTTGGGAGTGATTTAAGGTTGAGGTTTAGCAAGGCACAATCAGTGATATAAGGCAGCAAAAAACTGAAGGTGATAATGTAGAATTAAACTAGTTCAACATGGAGTCATGTTGGAGAAAGAAAAAGAGTAGGCTAATGAAAAGGTGATGGGCTGGAAGTGAACCAAGAGATCAAGAACTGTAAGTCATGGTGTGGAGCAAGCAATGATTATAGTATTTACAAGGTGAAGGAAATGTAGAAAGGCAAAAGATAATAATTTGAGGGAAGTTTATGAACATGTATGTGTGTTCCATTTATGATCAAGAGTATTAACACCTTTATGTACACCTGTGGTGAAATGGAGGAGTTTACGAGAAAAGAGTAATTTGAAGAATTTAACTTTCCATATATCTTGGATACAAATCTCTCTGATACAAAGATTTTTTTTTTCCCTTGTTCAAATGTTTCTGTTCCTTTCCTAGTTAAATTGATTTTGTTATGAAGTTTTTCAATTTCATGTACTAAAAAATTAGCAATTGTAACTTTTGTGATTATCTTTACTCCTTGTTTAAAAATAAAATTTTTACCCATAGCTGTGAAAGATATGATGTGCTTCTCTTCTAACTTTTTAATAGCAAAATCTCTAACATTAAGGTTACATATATATTTTGAATTGATTGGGGAATGTGTTATAAGATTTTGGTCAATGCGTAATTCCTGCCAAATTGAATTCCAGTTTTCCCAGCAGTTTTTAACAAACAAGTTCTTTCCTAATTATTATATGGTTTCAGATTTATCAAACACTAGGTTGCTGAATTCCAATGTGTCTGATTTTCCTTTTTCTAGGCTATTTCATTGATATATTTCTCTAATTTTTAACGAATATTAAATGACCTTGATAGTTACTTTATTTTAGACATATGAAATTATGTAGAAAAAATGATAATACTCTTTTGTTCCTTTATGTTTTTCATTATTTCCTTTGATATTCTAGACCCTAGTTCTCCAAATAATTTTGCTATTTTATTGTAAAGTACCCTTTTAATAACTTAATTGGAACAGGAAATAATTTGTGCATTTAATGGTTATTTTTAAATGAGATTTCCTTTCCTATTGCTGCTTCTTGGATTTTGTTATTATATGCTGTTGGTTTTTGTGAGTTTTTTTTTTTTTTTCACCTATACTATTCCTGAACCTATGTCTCAACTAGTTTTGAAGATTCCCTAATGTCCTAAGGAACATTCCCTTTAGCAAATGAGATTACACTAGTTTGGTCTTTGTCTATCTTTCATTTCAATTTCTTTCTGTTGACTTGCTCTTATTGCTAGCATTTTTTATAACTTAATTATTAACAATTTTTTATAACTTAATTATTAACAAGGAGAATGAGAGTCTTTGTTTTTACTTATATTCATTGGGAAAACTTAATCTCCATTGTTATAATGCTTCTGTGTGGCTTTACAGATTTCTTATATGTAAAAAAAAAAAAAAAGGCCCTATAGATATTCTTTGTAAGGTTTTGTTTGTTTAAACACAACTAAGTACTTTTTCAAAGCCTTTTTCTTTCATCTTTTGAGATTATAATGTAGTTTGGGAAATTTCTCCTTTTGATATAATTAGGCTGACTGCTTTTGTTAACTCATCCCTGGAATCCTGGCAAAAATTCAACTTGATCATATGGATTTCTTATATAAATTGCAGAAATCTGCTTGGCACAATTTTAATTTTTTAATAGATAATCCTCAATGATATAAGTTTATTTCCTTTGTTTTTTGTCCTTTCCTGGTTTAAATATTAGGAAATTTTTTTTTCTCTTATAAGTGTAGTCTGATAATGTACTCTCTCAATTTCTAAACAATTTGTGTAATATTGGTATTAGTCGAATAAACTTTCAAGTTTGATAGTGTCCTGTGGTGACTCTCTCTGAATCAGTTTGGTAATAATTAGTTTACACCTAGTTAGTTCTATTCTCCTCTCTTCTTTTTGGTCAAGTTAGCTAACAAAGACATTAATTTTGTTTGGCTTTTCAAAGAAACAGCTTTTTATTGTTTATCATTTACATAACTTTTTTATTTCCACTTTAGCTCTTTTCTCCTCTAATTTTCATTTTCTTCTTTTTTTGTGCCTATTTTGAGTTTATTATTTGGTTTTCTAATTTTTTAAACATATTAAGTTAATTAATACTTTGCTTTCTTAGGAAAATTTTGCCTTTATTTTAGCTGAATCTCAGAGATATTTATGTTGTTTTCAACATTATTTTCTTTTAAATAATTTGTTCTCTAATCCACCGATTATTTAGGATTTACATTTTAAGTCTTCATTTGGGTCTGTCTTTTTGTTTGTGCTTCCTAGACTATTTGCTATTTTTAATTGTATGATGGTCTCCTACTATTCCTCTTTTTATATTTACTTGCAATACATTTGGGTCCCAATGCATGGTTGATTTTAATACAAGTTACATGTGATGTTAAGCTATAGATATATATACTCTATCCTATTTTGAGAGTATATAATAAGTATTTTGGCATTCGTTTCTCCAGCAATTTGTTTTACTGTAAGTTACTAAAGAGACATTATGTCTTATTATTATTGGACTATTGATGTCTTATTGTAATCCAATTAATTTTTCCTTTATGAATTGGGATGATAAAAGTATTTTGAGTATATAGGTTTAATATTTATATTAGTTTTTTCTATTGTTCCTTACAGCATAATTTATTTATATGTTGTGAAATTATTTTGTCTGATGGCAAGATTATAATTCCTGATTATTTAAAATTTAATTATTGCATTGCCAATTTTGTTGGATTTCTCCTCTTTATTCTCTGCATGTCTTTGCTTCTTGGGTATATTTCATTTAAGCAACAGATGGCAAAGTTTTGGTTTCTTATCTAAGGAAACATTATTACCTCAGTTCCTTTCCCCTTCATCCTCAAATCTCCCCTTCTCCATTTGCCAAATCTTTCCTTATTATCCCATATTTCTTTCCTTTTTTCATAGTCATTTAATTCTTCCCTTCTTTTTAAAGCAGGGAATCTTACTTTTTTTGTTTGTTTCTTAATCTTTTTTATGATATTTATCTAGTTTAAGGGGAGTCCCTCATCACTACCAATTATAGCTTGACTAATTAATTTTCACCAAAAATTTCTCAGGCTTTTCCTTTGAAATTTTGGATGCTATATTGTTTAGTGCATATGGCTTTAGTAATGATGTTACTTTATCATATACATTATCTTTTCTCATAATGTAGTTTCCCTATATAACTTTTTAAAATAAATATATTTTAGCTCTTAACTTTGCCTGTAATCATGTACCCTTGGCTTTTTTGCATCTGCTGACATAATACATTTTACTCCAACTCCTTATTTTTATTCTATGTGTATCTGTTATTTTAAAATGTGTTTTTTGTAAATAACATATTGTCAGATTCTGGTTTCTAATCTATTCTGCTGTCCATTTCTATTTGTAGGTTAGTTCGTCCCATTCACATTTAAAGTGTTATGCATTTCCCTTTCTCTTATTTTTCTCATTACTTATCTTCTCTTCCTTCCTTTTTACACTACCCACTTCAAACATCAAACAAGCCACTATACCCCTTTTAAGAATTTTTTTATTCTCTCCCCTTAACCTTCTATATCTCTATTCTACCCACCCTTCTGGGTCTCCCTTATTCTCTCATCTCTATTAAAATTCCTTCCTCTGTCCTCTTCTCTTACTCTCCTATTTCTTTAGATATATGTTATTTTCTCTTCTTCCTTTTATTTTTAACTTAAATACAAAATTAGAAAAGTATTTTTCCATGTTCAGATTTAATCAAAAGAATGTGGTTTTCCCCATTTTTCTCTTGATTAAATCAATTTTCACATAATAAATTCTACTCCTGATCTTTATGTTTATATCTCTCATATTTATAACATTTCCATTTAAAGTTCAAATGTTTAATATAATAATACATTTTCATTTTATGGGGGAATTCATCCAGTTATAAAATTATACCTTATTCAAAGGTATAATTGTTGTTTATTTCCTCCTTCCTATTTGTCCTCATTATCCTTCTAACCACATTCCTATCTCTCCTCACTCTTCCACTTTACTTCTATCCATTACCTAGTCTTCCTATTAACCTATCGACCCCTTCAAGAATCCCACCCTTAACCTATCCCCACACCCTATCCTCTTGTCCTCTTCTTTCTGAATTTAGATTATTATATTTTATTTATATATATATTTGTATATGCAGCTCTCAATATATTTGTATATGTATACACACACACATTTATTTATTTGTTCCTTCTTTAATCTATTCCTAATGAGAGCAGTTTCAGTATTATCTGTACTCTCCCTCTCTTTTCCCTCCCCCCCCCACCCCTCACTAAAATCCTTTTTGGTCTCATTGTATAAGATAATTGCTAATTGCTTTTTTATCTGGTTTTTTTTTTTAATAATTATCCCATCATACTCAGCTCAGCTCAAGATATTCTTTCCAAAAAGAAATTAACCTGGGATCTTTGAAAACATCACTGACACATCTGTTAAGTTTTCCTCCTGAGATCTCTTTTAAGAGGTAATCAGTGTTTTGTTTTGTTTTTTTCCCCTAATTTTGCTTGCCTTCTTCTAGAATTTCAGGGCAAATTTCTTTGATAATTTCTATTAACGTTGTGTCAAGATTCTTTTTTTTTAGTCATAATTTTCAGGTAGTCCAACTATGATGTAAGAATAATTGAATTGAATTGAAAGTAGAATAATTTCTTTTCAATCTGTTCTCTAAATCAGTTGTATTTCTGATGAGATGTTTCATATTATCTTTTATTTTTCCATTCTTTTTTATTTTATTTTATTATTTCTTTGTGTGTTAAAATGTTAATTTCCCTTCTAGTTTCCAAGGAATTATTTCTGCCTGAAGTTTTTGGTTTTCTACTTCAAATCCGTTAACTTAATTACTTGGATTGCTCTTAATTTTTCCCCAATTTCTCTGATTTGATTTTTGAAGTCCTTTTTTAAGTTCTAAGAAATCTTTTTGTGCTTAGAACCATTTGACATTTCTCATTGAAAAAAAAAGTGGTTTCCTTTGAATATGAACCCTGATCTTCTCTATCCCCATTGTAGCTATCTATTCTTGGATTCTTTTTTCTTTGCTTGCTCATTTTTATTTTGTTTTATTGTTTTATTTTATTTTTTAGCAGCTATTAGTGTGTCAAGTTGTAATCCAGAGGTATGGAAAATAATGTCCCAAAGCTTAGGTCATTCTGCTATTTTCTGAAGTCTGTTCTGGGGGTTCAATCTTAGGCTCTTCTCTCCACTACTAAGCTGGAGTCCCTGGTCAAGAAATCCTACTGTGATCTTACTTCCTGCAGGTCTTCCAGTGGCTGCAATATACAACTGTCTATTTGTAGCTGTCAGTCCCTGGAACTAAAACCAAGAACTGTTCTCTGCTCATAACCACAGAGAATAGGATCCCTCCCCCTCTCCTACTGCAACTCCCCAGGTAGTTGCCCACTGGCAGCAGCAGTCAAGAACATGTTTGGTCTGTACAGTTGTGCTTGATATGACTGGACAGTGGAAGGTCTTTCAATCTTCTCCAACTCTGATGTCAAGACCTCCCTCCTCACCATAAACATTTGTATGTGAGATGAAAGTGTTATAAGGCTGAGATTGTCTCCCAACTCAGCTGCCCCCAGGGGGTTTAAACCTGACTTTTGTTTATTTCCACTGCTCCACATTCCCTCTGAAGCAATGCTCTAGTCCTTTTCTGTGGAGGAAATTTGGAGAGTTGAAAGTTTTCTGACCTGTTCTGCCATTTCTCAGAATCCTTTCCATTTTTCCTTCTTTAACCCAGTTCTGCTGAGAGTAAGATTCTAAGCACTTCCAGCCTTCCACTACAACAAATTTTCATTCCTCATTTGTATGAGATAATTGCTCCACTTCATCTTTTCCCTACTTAATTTTATTTTGGGGCATTATCCCCTCAAATTCAACACTTAACCAGTCTATAGATATAAGCTATGTAAGTAATGATAATAGTCTTAAGAGATACTGATTGTTTTCCCATGTAAAATGTAAATATTTTGACCTTATTAAATCTTTTATAATTGGTCCTTAAAGTTTACCTTCTAATGTTTCTTCTGAATCTATTAGATTATATTTGCCCTTCAGTTCTGGTCTTTGTTAGAAATATCAAAATATCCTTTAGTTCATTAAATATCCATTTTTTCCCATTAGAATTATACTCAAATTTTGCTAGGAAAATTATTCTTCATTACAAACAAATTTTGGTTTGGTTACAAACCTTTTTTGCTCTCTGAAATTTTAATATTCTATGACATTCAGTCTTTTAATGCAGAAACTGCTAAATTTTGTGCTAGCTTTGTGGTCTTTCCAAATATATTCCCAGTTGTCTCAGGTGGATAACTACTTATCCTGACTGAAGCTTCACAGTATTGAAGTTAATTTTTTTTCTAGCTACTGGTAGTATTTTCTCCTTGATCTGGGAGCTTCAAAACATAGCTATGAACATCTTATACATTTTCATCTTGGGACCTCTTCCAGATGGCAATCAGAAAATAATCTCTATTTTATCCTCTTATTCTAAAATTCCAAAGTAATTTTCCTGAATAATTTCTTGAAATGTAGGTAGTCCACCAATTTTTATATTGTCTTCTTTGTTAGGATTCTTACAGATGTTATGGGCCAGAACTTGAGACAAGGTAATGTACTTGTTTGATTCATATTATAGGAGTTCAAACAACTTAGAGAACATAATATTACACTCCTTGATCTGTTTTCTCAAGTCAGTTGTTTTTCTAATGAGAGGTTTCATATTCTTATTCTTTTGATTTTATTATTTCTTGGTATTTAATGAAATCATTAGTTTCTCCCTGTCCAACTCCAATTTTTAAAACGTTATGTTTTTGGATTTCTTTTTCTAATTGATTGACTTTGTTTCTTAAGTTACTTGATTGTTCTATACACATCCATGTAGAGAACTATGAAGACTGAATGTGAATAAAGCACAGTATTTTCAATTTTTTTTTTTTTGGTTTTTATTTGCTTGATTCCCCCCCCCTTTTTCATGATTTTTTTTTTTCCCTTTTGATCTGGATTTTTCTTGCACAATATGACAAAAATAGAAATATGTTTAAAAGAACTACACATATTTAAACTATATCAGATTGCCTGCTGTCTTGGGGGAGGAAGAGGAGAGAGGAAGAAAAACTCTTTTTACATGTATTTAGAAAAATAAAATACTATTGATAATTTTTAAAGTTACTTGATTTTTTTGCATAGTATTATTTGGTTTTGTAATTTTTCCTTAATCTCTCTTATTTAATTTTTAAAGTCCTTTATAAGCTCTTCCAAGAACTTTTTTTTGGGCTTGGGACCATTTTGCTTTTTTCTTTATAAGAAAAGCTTTACAAGTAACTATTTTCACTTCACTAACATCTGAGTTTGAACTCAAAGCTTCTGGGTCACTAAAATAGTTATCCATAATTGGGTGACTCTTTTTTTTTTTTTTTTTTTTTTTTTTTTTTAGTGACTTATTTCTTATCTGTTATAATTATGTTAAAAGTTGGGCATTGGTCCTAAGGTGTAGAGGGAACAACCCACACTTCAGGTTTTATGTGCTGCTTTTATCAGAACTTTCTCTGAGGGACTTGATCTTAAGTACTCCTCTCCATCCCTAAGCAATGATCAGGGCCTCCTGAAATGCTGTAAACACAAATGTTTTTACTTCTAATCCCTCCCAAAGTTGCAATCTTTAGTTCATTGCTTTGTTCTGGAATCAAAACTAGGAATTCTGTTCTTCTGTGAGTGCCCATAGCCAGCAGAGTCCCACTTTCTACAACCATCACATGTGCTTCTCTTGGCCAAGAGCCACAGACTGGGACCACATCTGGTCTTAGACCCTAGTTTTCAGCATCACTGAAGGTCTCTTTGTATCTTCCCTTCTTCAGTGATGCTGCTTGATCCTTGATTCTGCCAAGTCTGGAGAAAGTCCCTGAAGATGAGGCTCAGTCTACATAGCTGAGTACTTTAGTTTGTTGACTGAGCTGCCCTCCAGGCTTTATATGTGTTGATTCTGCTTTATCTGCCTGAAGGTATGTGCACTGTTATATTTGAAGATAATTCTCTTGATTACTTATAGAATTTGTCACTGAAATCATCATCTGAGAGTTTGCAGGATGAGTGTTTTTACAGTTTATTTTCCTAGAGGACATCTCTGAATTCTTTCAATTAACTATTTTCCATATTCTGGGCAGTTTTCTTTTATCTTGTCTTGCATTGGGATGTTCAGCATTTTTTTATCTGTCTTGTTCTTTTGGGACACTTTTTTTTTTCTTTCTTTCTTTTTTTTCCTGAGGCTGGGGGTTAAGTGACTTGCCCAGGGTCACAAAGCTAGGAAGTGTTAAGTGTCTGAGACCAGATTTGAACTCGAGTCCTCCTGAATTCAAGGCTGGTGCTCTATCCACTGCAACACCTAGCTGTCCCCTTTTGGGACACTTTTGATTAATTTTACTTCTCTCCTACCACAATTGTCCGTTATTTCTGCATATTAGCATTCCCAATTGATTGTTTTCTCTTTTGTTTCATTGGAGAAGCTTGTTACTTTAGATTCAAGGTTTGTTTTGGGGGGTGTTTTTTTTCCCCTATTCTGCCAACTATTTCTGCTATGTGGACCACAAGTTCTGCTTTTATGATTTTTATTTCTCTCTTGAACCATTTGGGTTCAGGTTTTGTGCTTTCATGGGGATCCACAAAATCCTCTGTCTTATCAGATATTGATTCTCTTTGCTTTTTGCAAATATTCTTGGACATAAGTATACTGTACTTACAGAAATTTTGGAGGATATGTTGTTTCTTCATTAATCCTGTCTTTGACATAATTGTTATTTCTATGACTTACTCTTTCATCCACAGGTTTTACAGGATTTCATTTTGGAATTTCCAATTATATTGTAGGTACTCCTCCAACTAAGATTTTTCTTCTAATATATTCTGTAAAGAATGTGCTCAGTATTTCTTTTCATATTCATTTTTCAATTTTTCTTTGCCCTAATACATGGTCAGTTTTCAATGTGGTGCTAAGAATATGGACATTCTTTAGTAATTCCATTCCAATAATGGCATAAGCTTTTTGGCTCTAATTTCTACATCAATTTATTCAATTCTTTATTTTCCTTTCTATTGATATTTGTTACATTTACCCACATGTTCAGTTTCCTATTATTGTGCTATGTCTTCATGGAATTCAGTCAATTTTTCTTTATAAACCCGGGTGCTCTGCCACTTGGAGCACATATGTATGAATATATGTAGTACAGTTCTACCCTTTCTCCTCCCCTTGATTATTTTCTTTCTGATCTACTAAGCAATGTCTTTTCTGAAGCTTTGTTCTCCCACGTTTCTGTATGCCAGCTGTACTTCAGAATGCCAATTTACCTCCTCAGGAAAGAGGTTGTCCATGGACACAGAAAACAGGTACTGTCAAAAGAAGTAAGTAATCTTGTTCTGTACCATTTTCCTACAGACTTTAAGGTATTCATATGTTGTCCATGCTTTTTTTCATAATAATCCAATTTCCTCCTTTATCTTTTTATATTGTTAATTTTTGCTTTTGCTTTTTCTGATACCATCATTGTTACTTCTGATTTGGTTTTGGTTTTTTGTATTCCTCTGATGCATAGTAAATTTGTTCCAGTCTCATTTTTATTCTAGAGATGTCTTTGCTTTTTAGATGTTTCTTTTGTAAGTAAATTGTGGGGTTTTGATTTATGTAATCTTTTCATTTGTGGATTTTTAGTCTATTCGTTTTAAAGTTATGAGAGAGTTATCATTTCCTTCATTTGTTTCTCACATTTTTTTGATTTTCTATTTTGTTCCTCTCCCTTTGGAAATCATGTAATCTGTACCTGTGGATTAATTTTGCTTAGACCGCTTTAAGGCTACCAAACTCCCAAAGGTTCTCTATTCTTCATCTTTTATACCATCCTATCTTGTTTTTAAATCTTTTCCTAATTTTAAAGTTTTATTTAACTAATTGCTTTCCTTTCATATAATTATGGAATTTTTCTACTCTTTTCCCCTTGCTTTCTCCCTCTGTTAAGTGGTTAATTCAAAATCCACATCCAACTCTCCCTATTAACCCCTGCTTTAACTTCTTTAGAGGAAGGGTGGAAACATTTTCTAATTCTGCACTTTTTAAAAGGATTTCTTTATCTTCCCTTCATTAATTTATTCAATTTTTATTCATTTTAAATGTTCTTTCTTTTAAAATTTAAATACTTATTCCTTTTTTAAAGAAGGAAGAGAGAATTTTTATTATGGCACTTGTTATTTTATTTTCCAGGCACTGTGCTAAGTGTTTTAAACAAACATTATCTCATCTCAGATGAAGTTGCATGTTCCTGAAGCCAGGCCCAGAGCTTTTCCACACTGCCACTTATCTATTTTAGCTTCTTTGCATTCTTCATGGAATTAAGTCAAATTGATTCACAACAATAAGCATTCAGTAAGCAAGCATTTATACACAGTAAGCACCTACTGTGTATTGTGCTAAGCATTAAAGATAATATAAATCCAAGTAGCAAGACACAATCCCTGCTCTCAAGAAGCTTAC
Source organism: Sminthopsis crassicaudata (assembly GCF_048593235.1). Taxonomy (NCBI): domain Eukaryota; kingdom Metazoa; phylum Chordata; class Mammalia; order Dasyuromorphia; family Dasyuridae; genus Sminthopsis; species Sminthopsis crassicaudata. The sequence continues at coordinate 586,490,813 of NC_133618.1, read as the reverse complement.
ATTCTAATGGGAAATACAATACAGAAAACATGGCAAGAGGAAAAAGAAGGGAAGTAGTTAAAGCATAATGACAAAGTCTAAAGAATAAAGAATGACTAGTCTGGGACTCTTCTCAAAAGGTTGCAGATGGAATTTATCAATAAGAAAAGAATGCCTAAAGAGGAAGATAGCTGATATATAGTGGCAAAGTCCAAGATTATAGAATTCACAAAGGGAGTGATGGAATAGAAGAGAGAGACCATGGAAACAGAGGTGAGAGACATGCAGGCAAAATTCAGAGAATAAAGCATGACTTTTGGATCCTTCCTCAAAATGGAGATTCAAAATTTTTTTAAGTATCAAGTTTAAGTTCCCTCTTCTAACCAATTAATATGTCATGGTCTTGCAGATCCATTACCTCATCCTTTTTTTTTTTCCCCCTACTATGTCTTTCAGATATATAAATTCAAGAGGATTTAAAAAAAAAAAAAAAAAAAAAAGAAGAATCATTGCCTCATGATAGAAATTCCCCTGTGTTCTAATTTGTCTAGTCCAATTCTACCCTTTCTCCTCCCCATGATTATTTTCTTTCTGCTCTGCTAAGCAATGTCCTCTCTGAAGCTGTGTTCTCCCACCTTTCTGTGTGCCAGCTGTACTCCAGAGTCCCAATTTCTCTTCTTAGACAAGAGGTTGTCCATGGACAAAGAAAATAAGTACTCTCAGAAGTAGTAGTTTAGTTCTGTAGCATTTTCCTGCAGATTTTAAGGTTCATCCCCCATTACAGATTTCACCCCTCCCACTAGAGTGTTCTTTGGTGAAACTCCTCTCCCTCCCATTGAATCAAGGTTTTCCCTTTTATTTCCTCCTGTTTCAATGTCCTTTTGTAAGCCACAACTTTCCCATAGCCCTTTTCCCTTTCTAATAATAGACTATAAAAGTTAGTATATCTCCTTGTTTTTTTGCCAATGAAATTGATTAAACTATAAGACATATTCCCCTCTATTTTCTACCTATTCCTTACCTTTTTATTAATGTAGTTTAGTTATAGAAACTCTCACATAATACTTTGATTTATGGGGAGTAGGGAGGTAATATTAGTCCATAGTGTTTCAAGACTGCTCATCCACCATAATTTCTCCAATGGCTTTACATCTACTTTCATCTTTATCCTTTTGGGTACTTTCACAAAGAAATCTCCTTTTCTTTTTTTTTTTTTTAAACCCAAAAGGTATCTTTGTCTTTTTTAGTTTCTTTTTTTTTAACCACCTCTAAAGATTAGATAATTTATACCATCACTTGCAGTTTCTTTGGTAGTTGTATTTATTTATCTTTTCTTGTGTTCCAATAATTGACCTTAAATTCAAGAAAGAAAAACAGAGACTCAAATAGAAAAAGAACCAATACTTAACAAAGTAAAGTTTCCTTATACAAAGTGATGTTCCTTCATCTAATCTAGTGTGTCCAACTTTTTAAAATCACACCTATGATTTCATTGACATGGGGCTTCTTAGTCAGGAAACTCCCTCTACCAATGCAAGTTGGCACTTGTTTTGCAATTTATCAGTCATAGACTGCCTAGGGCAAGGAGTGCCTAAGTCACAAAGTCAATGTGTCCAAGGTAAAAGTGAACTTATATTTTCCTTGTCCCAGCTATACAAGTAATAAATCAAGTTTAGTATTTTAGCCTAAGAAGAGCAATTGTCTGCCTTTGTAGTCTAACCTATGAGTCAGAACTATATGACATACTTGGAACTCCACCCAAAGTAAAAATATATCTACTTAAATGTTTCAGATTGCTGAAGATAACCATAGTCCAGGTTAGTTGTGAAGATAGGCAGTCTGGACTACTAAATAAATAGTCAAAATTCTACAACTAATTTTATTTGTGGGGGGGGGGGGGGGGGAGAGGGAGATCTTGATGAACCTGATGTCTTACTAATATATCAAATTCAACATTATTTCTCTCTAGATTGTTTCCTTGTCCAAAGTTCCCAGTTTATGCTAGACTATCACCATTTTTCATGTTACCTAGATTTGCAACTTCAGTCATTTTTGCCTCATTCCTATCTATCCCTTACTTCCCAAACCTACTCAACTACTTTATATTGTCAATTTTATAGTCTCTTGTATTTGCTCCATTCTCTGCTCACAAGGCCATCAGTATCTTGTCTAGACCTACGCTGAGCATAATGAAAGTACTTTAGGAATGAGCAAGATTAGAATTTTGAGTCACTTTATAAACTTAAAAATGAAAACAGTTAAAATGACAGATAGCATTACTGAAAGGGGATACAGTACTAGTCTAAGTTTTTCCTGGATTCTGTCAAGTATAGTATCTCTGGTTCTTTATATTCATATGCTTATTGTTACTCGAGATCACTTTTACTATTTTCTATTCACAGTTCTGACTTTAATTCCAAACCACAAGTCCTTAATTTCTTACATGAAATAGCATTAAGAGTATCATAATTATCTGCATTGGTCTCTACCTAAATTTATACATAATTTAAAAATTATGATTATATTATTATAATAATAATTAAAAAAAAAAGGAACAAAGTACTTCTCTGTGTAATAGCTGATTCCAAGTCTGCTATCAAAAATTGAATACTGGGCTATAATTACTAATATGTCAGCCTCTTCAAATATACTTCTGTGTGGGATACAAAAGCCAAATAAAAAGTAGTGTAATGTAATGAATAGAAAACTAACTTTAGTCATGAATACCAGGGCTAATGTCCTGTATTTTACAGATTAGCTATGTAACCATAAGGCACATAATCTTTTAATGGATAATTTATCTCCCTAAAAGGATATATCAAATGTTTGTTGTTGCTGCTACTGTTTCTTGGGGTTTTTTTGCTCTCAGATCAATATTTTTTAACATGAAGATGCTGAATGTTTAGCAATAAAGAAGCATTGTCAAGTGGTCAGATTTCTAGACCTATAAGTGGGACTTGGGACTCTTGCATTTCCCCTCCTTCACTACTTCTAAGATATCCACTAGCAGATCTGCAGATCTTATGACACACTAGGTAGAGAAAAATCTGCAACTGAATGCAGAAAATGGGGAATATGGAGCTCTAGTTAGGAAGTACTTGAGACACACCCTTTGAGAACTACAGATTTATCTCTAAGATTCAAATAAACTGCTGATCCCAGTATAAATAAAATCACAGGTCTAAGGGGAAAAAAACTAGATGTAATTATATCCAGCCATATAGTCAAACAAATGGAAAGAAAATAAATAATTCAAAACTCTGGCATCCATATTAGAAGCAGCATTTAATAAAATAATGACAAATCTTCGAATCCCTTTACCTCTCTGTCAGTTTCTGATAATCTATGCCCTAACTTCTTAAACTTGGTTGTCAACCCCCTATTGGGTCTTGTAACCAAATGTGGGGTTGCAAAATTTATTATCAGTGTTTGATTTGTATTCCTATTTTATATACCTGTATGCCAGGGGGTCACATAAAAATTTCAGGCAAAAAAGTGGTTGTAAGTGGGAAAAGTTTAAGAATCCTAAATTCATACCACTACAAACAATAGCCTATTCAATGAAAACAAAAAATACTGAAAAACAGCAAGTATCTGTAAATCACCGTGCTAGACTCTACAGTTTAATATAAAGATACAACAAAGATCCTACTTTCAAAAGACCAGCTAGTTAATAAAAGAAAGTACACATACAAGACTATGACATATGGGAAATAATGGAAAATATGACATTTATTATTTGTTCACTCTATAGAACATATGAATAGCATTCTTTTCAACAAATTCATTCAATAGTCATCTGTTACGTATGCACTGTATTTAAATTTCCTTTCATGTCTAAAGTGCAATATCTATTTAGAGGCATTATATTCAGAAAAACTATACTGTGAAACTACTTTCAGCCTTACTTAAGAAACTTAAAAGTCATATTATTAGGAATAGTCTTAGAAAATATCCCATGTTTTAGAATTATGGTTATCTGATGCTCTATGAAAGAGGAAATAAAAATAAAAGTATAAAATTTATTCTCTGAATGATTTAACTAACTTTATATTTTTATAATCAGTACTTAACTCATACATTCCCTGAGATTTTCTACTCTGGTTAGCATTATTCTAAAAGACAATAATTTTTAAAAAATAATGAAAAACAAAATTGTATCCAGGATCAAGAAAAAAGTTTTTTCTACTACAGTAATAAAATAATAAGGTAACTTTAAAATATGCTTATGCATATGCAAGACTATAATAAAATATGCCTTTTGATAAAGATGCTAAACCAAAATTTACATAGTAGAAATTGGGAAAGAGATCTGAAGTAGTGTTAGTTTTGTCAAGGAATAAGCCCTTCTTAAATCTCCTAATTTGGTAAGCTCTATCATATAAGACTTTACTGACAAAGACTTGTATAATTGTTTTCATTTAAGTCAAATTTTTAGACTAATGTCTAAGAATTAAAAGAAGAAATACATCTTTCTGCAGGAAGAAAACCCAAAAATTGACATATTCAGTGTTCTAGATTTTATATTGATATTATTTAGTTCTACAATAAGAGTATTAGTATGAATTTTAATTAAATTTTGTACTGAAACTAAAAGCTATAGAAGAAACTACATATGGGAGAGAATCTCTAAACAATTATCTGAAACATTTTAATGCATGAATACTACTAAACCATTTTTATGATATCTAAGAAAACTGTGATTGAAGTAATTTTATCAGTCCAAAATGAAAACTACAAGTGGCTTAAGCTCAGAAAAGCATAATGTAATATAGCATCTAAGATTTTCAAAAATAAATTCATTTATCATTTATTATATGTTTATTGTACTGTTTTGGCCTTTTTGCTAATCTATCTCTTACCTCCATGAATGTTCAATGGGTGTCCCCCATATTTGGAATTCTCTTCTTCCTCATCTCCCCTCCCTCCCTTCCTTCCAGTTCAAGTTAAAATCTCACCAACAACAAAAGAAGCTTTTCCTGATCTCCCTAATTGCTACTCTCTTCTCTTTGTTAATGATCTCCAGTTTATCCTATATATACTTTGAACCCTTATTTTCATGTTGCCTTCCTCCAAAAAGGAACTGTGGTGGGGGTGGGGGTAAGTGGGCAGTGATGAAGAGCAGTTTCAGGAGGTATTTCAGTATTTAGCACAGTTCTTGGCACACAGTAGATTTTTAATAAATGCTTATAACTGAGTACTAGGTAGAAAGCACTATGCTAGTTTTTCCAACAACTAAACCAACCATCTAAGACATATCTGAAAATGTAAAAATGCTTCTTTTTTTCTGTTAGTTGCATGGCCAATAGTTCAAAACAGTAATAACTCTAATCACAGAATGTAAACTTTTTGATGTAACTCCATTTAAAAGGAAAAGGAGAGAATAATTAACTGATTTGAGTTTTCTATCAATCCTGAGAAGTAGGTGATACTATTAACCTGATTTTATATATGAGGAATCTGAGTCAGACATTCAATAAATTGCCTAGAGTTATTACATTGGGTAGGCTGGATATGAACACAGATTTCCTGACTCTAGAGCCAGGACCCTATCAATTATGCCACTAGCTGCCCTCTATTTAGAAAAGAGGGGAAGGATGGGGAAGATATAGTTAAGCAGATCATGTGAGAAATTTGTGTGTGTGTGGCTGTGTGTGTGTGTGTGTGTGTGTGTGTGTGTGTGTGTGTGTAACAAGTTCATCATGAATCAGTGGTTTGATATAGCAGCCAAAAATGTCTTATGAAAGATATTTAAGACAAATTAAATGACAATCCCAATATCTTTTGCACTATTCAGACCATTCTTGAACTAATGTTTGGTTCTATACATCATATTTTAGGAAGGACATTGATTAGGTAGGCTAGATTCAGAGTAAATTAAAAATATAGTTTTAAGGGACATAAAGCTGTGCCATATCAAGAGTAATCAAAGTAAATGGGTGTAAAGCACAGATAAAACTTTGAGGCAGCAAGATATGTGAACAGTTGTAGAAGAAGAGTTAGAGTTAATCCTTCCATTTCACTCAAAAGGATAGAATCAAGACAATTAAGTAGTAGTAATGAAGCAATCATTTTGAGACTAATTACAAGGAAATAAAAGTTACTATTGGAATAGTCCTCAAACAGAATAGGCTGATGCAGAAAATAGAGATTTTTCTCATCCCTGGAATTGTTCAGGTGGAAATTTGATGATCAGCTGTTGAGAAGGGATTTAACCTGGAGACAGAGGTATAACTGAATGATCTCTGAAACTCATTCCAATTCTAAGATTATATGATTTTTTCCCCCATTTAACAAAAGAACAATCTTCATGTGAAAGATGTACCTTCGCATCTATATACAGTTGTCTGAATTCATTATACGTACATTCTGAGGGTCATAACACTTATACAATAGTTCTTAGGATTATATTATATCATATTATATCATATTGATACTACTAAAAAAGCTCAAGAATTGAAATTTGCTGAAAGTCGTATAGTGAAAGTTAAAAAAAAATTTATGAATTTACTGACACAAACCTATAATTCTTTATAAAAATATTTAGCATATTAACCATTTTAAAGAAAAAGCATCACAATAAAAAATCTCTTACCAATTTCAGCAGGTAGTTGTTTGATTTTATTTTCCCGAATGCTAAGCATGATGAGTTTTGACAAATTTTTGATATCCTTTTCCACAGTAGTGATTCGATTAAAACGAAGATAAAGAGTGGTGAGAGAATCTAGCCTATACACTACTGAAGGAATTTCCCTCAGTTTGTTATGTCGTAGATCAAGCATGCGAAGCTTCTTCAAGTTATCAAGAGAGTCAGGCAAACTGGTCAGTGAGTTTTCACTCAGTGCCAGTGTTACTAGATTCACTAAACAGCCTACCTCTGCTGGGAGAGACTGTAATTTGTTACTGTATAAATATAGTTCTGTTAGTTGTGTCAATTCTTTGATTGATGAAGGAAGCATGTGTATAGATCTCTTGGATAAATCCAATCTCATTGAATTCTCTTCCCGGCATTTGTTTAGTTCTTTAATCACTTCAGCATTGCTAGATTTTTTTCGAGTCCCAGGAGCTGGATTGGGACGTTTGATAGTATTGTCCACAGAAAAAGCCACACCTGGCTGCGCAGCACTGGAGTCTTTCTTTCCATCTTTGGCATCTTTCCCTTTGGTCTTAGGTTCCTTTTCTTTGCTTTCTTTTCCAAAACCTCCAGAGGCCTTTGCCTCCTTTTCTCTTTCCTTGGCTGATGGCACTTTAGGGTCTTTGTCTTTACAGTCTTTTTCTTTTCCTACACTGCTACTCATGATGACTCAAGCTAGAGCAAGCACTACATGAACTTGTTTTATTTTGTTTACAACAACAAACTGAAATTCAAGCTTGAAGACACTGGGGTCCTACAGAGTCAAAACTGCAGCTTGAAGTAGCAACTTGTATAAAGTGACATTCATCTGTTACATGTTGGTTCTGAAGGCACTGTACCCAAACTTGATAACACATTCCAGCGAGTAAAAAGTTGAAGGTCAAAGGCTCATTAGAATTCCTGTAATATAATACAAAAAGAGTCAATGTTAGGTTATTTTAAAATATTTTGTGTGTGTGTGTGTGTGTGTGTGTGTGTGTGTATGTGTGTGTGTGTGTATCAAGTACCTATAAGAACATAACTTTAAAAAGACCTTGCCAAATTGTGCATACCCTTTGATCCAGCAGTGCTACTACTGGGCTTATATCCCAAGGAAATAATAAAGAAGGGAAAGGGACCTGTATGTGCCAAAATGTTTGTGGCAGCCCTTTTTATAGTGGCTAGAAACTGGAAAATGAATGGATGCCCATCAATTGGAGAATGACTGAGTAAATCATTGTATATGAATGTTATGGAATATTGTTGTTCTGTAAGAAATGAAAAGCAGGATGAATACAGAGAGGCTTGGAGAGACTTACATCAACTGATGCTTAGTGAAATGAGCAGAACTAGGAGATCATTATACACTTCAACAACAATACTGTATGAGGATGTATTCTGATGGAAGTGGATAGCTTCAACATAGAGAAGATCTAATCCAGTTCCAATTGATCAGTGATGGACAGAATCAGCTACACCCAGAGAAGGAACACTGGCAAATGAGTATAAATTGTTTGCATTTTTTGTTTTTCTTCCCAGGTTATTTTTACTTTCCAAATCCAATTCTTCCTTTGCAACAGCAACAGCAACAACAACAACAACAACAACAACAACAATAACAAAATTCAGTTCTGCATACATATGTTGTATCTAGGATATACTATAACATATTTAATATGTATGGGAATGCTTGCCATCTAGGAGAGGGGGTGGAGGGAAGGAGGGGAAAATTTGGAACAGAAGGGAGTAATGTTGTAAAAACTTACCGATGCATATGTAATGTAAAAAAAAAAAAATGTTATAATTATAAAATAAAATAAAAAAAAAAAAGACCTTCCCCCTTAACTCCATAGGAGGTCTCTATCTCTCCTAAAACACTACTCCATTTTGCCTAATAAGATTCAATAATTTAGGGGGCAGCTAGGTGGTGCAGTGGATAGAGCACCAGCCTTGAATTCAGGAGGACCGGAGTTCAAATTTGATCTCAGACACTTAACACTTTCTAGCTGTGTGACCCTGGGCAAGTCACTTAACTCCAGCCTCAGGAAAAAAAAAAGAAAAAAAAAGATTTAATAATTTAAATTTAAAATCCTATAGAGTACATAGATTTGTCTCTATATAGCAATTAATCCAGGAAGTAATTATGTTTGCAAATAAATGTTTGCTCTCCACAAACTTCAAGAGAAGAACACATGTATCTCTGCTAGATGTTGGGAAAGATAAAAAGCTTATGATTCCAGTTTTCAGGGAACTTAATAATTTAAATTTATATAGAGCTTTAAAGCTTACAAAATGTATTAGCTAGCCACTTACTGACAATAATATACTTAGATCAACAGCTCTCAAGAGAATCAGAAAAGGAAGCAACATGGTGAAAAATGGATCAGGATTTGAAGAGAACTGGGTCTGAATCTCAGTTCTACCATTAATAACTGAATGATCAAGCCACTTAATTTCTTTGAACATCAGTTTTCTCAGCTGTAAAAGAGAAACATTTTGCGAAAGTCAAGTGAAATTCAAAACTCAAAATTACTACACAATCAAAAACACTGTCTCTAACAGCCCTAATATTCTCTGCCTCCCAGGGTATGTGATGGGGAAAGGACTTGATAAAACTAGAAATACTTCATAAGCATGAAATGTTATGAGATTTAAAGAGCATACCCAAAAAGCAATGCCTATTCTCTCCAGAACAAGCCATCTGGCTCACCCTGCTCCCTACTCCCTGTGTGCTTTACCTGAGATCCTTATATTTGTTTTTAAAAATACTTTTATTTTGATATCTATTTTCACTATAATTGATACCTAATTTACTATAATTCACTTTCCCTTACAATCTTAGGGATTTTATGTTATGAATTTAGAAACATTATTCTAAAAACGGACAAACAGCTTGTCAACACAATGTCCTAGAAACAAAAAGCACATAAAACAGCATACCTTGATCCTAACAACAATTTTAGTAGGCCAGTTCCTCACTTAAATACTTAGTTTCCCCCATTTGTATGACATTCTGTGGAATTTATGATTGATTATAAGCGATTAATAGATTTGAGGTAGGATAACAAAAAAAGTGATGATATGAAAGTAGAAATGGGGAGCTCAAATGGCTAGGAAGATAAATAAGCATGGATGTAATTAAAAGAACTAAAAGGCAAATATATGACAATACACTCTAAATTTTCTAGAATATTCCCAAATTTAAAGATGATTGTGATAAGGAAGGGATGACAATGTTACAAGTCCTTTATCATACTATCTGTCTAAATATGGAATTCAGAAACTATGGCACCTTCCACTTCAATCAAAACATCCAAAACTCAAAGCAACAAAAGAGAATGTTTAGTTGACCACAGAGTATAGAATTCTGTAGTACAGAATAGAAATTGCAAGAAGGCAGATTTCAATGATGAAAAATTTCCAATTAGTGCTATCCAAAAATGGAATGAATTGCCTTTGAATGCAATTAAGTTTTGATCAGTGGATATTTTCAAATAGAAAACAGCACAATTGTTGCTTAGGAATGTAAAGGAAAATTCATTTTTCAGGTTATGTTTTAGACTAGATCCAAGGTATCAAACTTGCATCCAGAAGAATGTGGACGGCTAGAACATATTCAAATATACTTGGGAAATACCTAACAAAATAAAAACATGATAACACAAATTATGTTAATTTTTGGGTTTTCTAAATCAATATATGGCCTACCGAGTTTCCATTTTAGTGTGATACTTCTGTACTAAATGACTTCTAAGCTCTCTTCCAACTCAAGACTATTATTTCTACTTTAAGCAATGTTATGATACAGCAGTATAAAGGCAGGGAGGTATCTTTCTCTCTACTAGAAATGCCTTTAAATAATGACTCCAAACAAATATTATAGCATCAGAATCCATAAAAAGACAGACTGAAACAATTTTCCAGCCAAAGACAAGTTAGAAGGTCAGCACACCAGGATGAGTGAACAAAGCTCCAGCATAGATTTCACCAGCACAGGCCAGGTTCCAGTAAACCAAGAGTGCTCTTTGGGGTCTCTGACTCAGTGGCAGCTCTAGTGGTTTCCATGCCTTTTAGCCCATATTCACCAAAGATGACTTAGAAGGCGGGCAGTGTTTATAGCTCTAGGTATGAATGGAACCACAGCAAGCCAGCTGGTGGCAGCAACAGCAGCAGCAAAAACATTAAAGGCTTCCAGAGGTCTCAGTCAACAGATAGTAGTAAGGAATTCAATGTATGATCAGAAAGTGATTACAGGGGTTTCTGTTAATTTGCCCATACTCAGACCTGGGACCGAGTCCTTGCTCATAGCCCCAACACAAGGAAGAGCACTAGCACACAAAATCTTACAGTCAAAAGTGGATCAAAACTTCTTTACAATTCTTAGGCAGAAAAGAGTGCATGTATAGACCAGTAGAGTAGTAAACACACTTCTCCTTCAATAAGAAGGATCTCTGAAGACAGTTACACAAAACCTCTGAAATTTGAAACATTACACCCTCCACCTGGAAACGGAGCCCAACTTTGTTAAGAGTTAAAAGTTGAATAATAGATAGTAAATGAAATGTATGCTCAGAAAAGAGATTCTGAGCATACAAAGTTACTAGGAGATCAAAACACACTCAGAAGATAAAGTCAAACCTCCTATATCCAAAGTCTCTGAGAAAAATAAAATTGGTCCCAGGATATGAAAGAGCTCAAAACAGAGTTTGAAAATCAAGTACAAAAAGCAGAGGGAAAAAATGGGAATAGAATTGAAACTGATGGAAAGGAAGCTAATGAAGAGAATGCCTTAAAAAGCAAAATAAGTCAAGTGGAAAAGAAGGTACAAAGATTCACTAAGGAAAATAATTCCTTTAAAATTAGAATTGAGCAAATAGAAGCCAATGACTTTATGAGAAATCCAGAAACAATAAAACAAAACCAAAAGCATTTTTTAAATATTGAAAACAATATGAATTATCTTATTGGAAAAACAAATGACCTTAAAAAAACAGATCCAGGAGAGAAATTTTAAAAATTAATTGTCTATTGAAAGACATAGTCAAAAAATGAGCCTAGACATCATCTTCCAAAAAATTATCAAGGAAAATAGAAATTTAAAGAATCCATCCATAACCTCCTAAAAGAGATCCCAAAATGAAAACTCCCAGGAATATTACAGCCAAATTGGAAAAAATATTGCAAACATCCAAAAAGAAAACAATTTAAGTATAATGGAGTCATAATCAAAATAACAAAAGATTGAGCAGCTTCTATATTAAAGGATTAGAGGTTTTAGGATTAGAGAGCAAAGGAGTTAGGATTACAACCAACAATCACCTACCCAAGAAAAACTGAGTATAAACTTTCAGAAGAAAAGGTGGACATGTTAGAAATGGTAGGATATGTAGTAAAGGTTTTCTAGGCAGGATTCAAGGATATATGCAGAGGGGTTGGCTCTAGGGAGAAGAGTTACTTTCTCATCAAAGTTAAGGAGAATATTGTGGATAATGAAGTTGTGAAATAAAAAGGAAGGGGGAGGAGAGAAGTTTAAGGTAAATGACCTCAATTCTAAGTAAAATATGAGGCTAGGTTTTCAACTGAGAAAAGCTCAGCTGACATGAGACAAATTTGTAGTGGAAATAGCACAATTCTATGACTTCCTCCAGTTTCAAAGAAACAATTCTGTATTTTGCTACATGATTAAAGCTAGGCAATTTCTTATTCATAACAATATATTATAGATGATTCATAAGTGAAACATTACTGTATCAACAATGCTCTTTTGGCCACTTTTTGTCTTACAAACAAATCTTTTCCTACAAAATAGAATCTAGCAATAATCATGACAATATATTGTTAAAATTACCAAATCTTGGAGAATTATCCTGTGATCTATTCTGTGAGATCTTCATTACCTGTGGTTTTCTTTCCTCTCCCCAGTTTTCTCACTGAACCATACAAGATTCAAAAATCAATAAAATATTCAGAACTCAAAAAAAAAAAAATTAGAATCTAAATTTCTTCAAATTAGAAGTTTTTTCTCACATTTAATTATTGAAAAAAATTTAATTTAAATATGGTCTCTTATTTATATATAGGTTAAGGGATTATATATAGGTTATGTACTTCTGAAAAGATGTCTTGAAATGAATTTTTGTACAGCAAACCTAATTTTCCCCACTATCGTAAAATTCGAGATACATTTTTCTGGAAAATGTTTGCTGTAATCTATTGGATACTATGAGATACTATCATTTTAAAGACAATAAAATGAATAAATGAAATATTTTCATATTTAATACAATGGCTTCAAAAGTCTAAAGAAAAGCAATAATTTAGATGAATTGTATATAATTTACTAAAAGGGCACTTGGTTTCTATCAAAATTCCTCACCCCAGTAATCATTGAAATTTTGATTTAAAGCCAAATTAACACTGAAAGGGAGAAAAAAAATAAGAAGAGATTTCTGCAGTTTAATAGTTTACAAACTCATTGCACAGACAAGAACTACAAGGAAATAGTTAATCATATATTATCTACATTATTATTTATAACAGCAAATGGATGCTCCAACTTCAGAGAAAGAAGAGATGAGATGTGGCCATGCATGCCTGGGAAATTGATACTATGAATGCTATGGAACCAAATCTGGGTCTTCAATAATAAGTCAAGATTATACAGGCAAAGAGAGATGAGAGGATATTCCAAAGTCCAATACAACTTGATGAGAATCAGGAGTTAGTCTTAAGTAGAATGGATGGTAAGCAAATTATCAAGAACTAAAGAAATGCTTATGGTTTGTTTAAACAGATTTCCATTAGGGGAGAAAGATCTGGATAGATAAAGTGATAGATATCACTAAATGCTTCAAGGTAGAGTTTAAATTTGTACCATGTACATAAAATCATACAATCAAAAATTTATTCTAGTATGCAAAAATGAGTAAGTTGATCACAATTTATATTGGAGGGAGTAGTGTTGAAGGTCAAATACCTGATTCTAGTCACAGTTCTGCTATTAACTTACTATGTAATAATGAGCAAGAAAATTTTCTTATTCCAATTTTTTCAACTGGGCTTAAAACAGAGAGGACCTTTCCAGAATTAACATTCTCCAGGACCTTTTTAAAAAGTAAAAAAACTAAAGAATATAACAAAGGAACTGATTTAAATACTCCAATTAGTTTGGTTAGGAGTACCCAGTTCATCCATGCAGAACTCAAGGTATCTAACACTTTAGTAGACAGTCCCCTAGCCACCAACTTTCTTGTAACAAGATTGTTCAAAATGTAACAACAAAGGAACAGAACAAATATACAAGAGTAAATTATTAGGAGACTAAATAGACTAATCATAAATTAATAAATATTAGGTTTCTCTGTTACAAGGTTTATCTTATCTTATTAAAGGAAAGACAATATTATGCATAACATTTTAATCAATGATTTGAAAGGTAACCCAGAAACCACTTAGAGGGAAAGAACAAGATATTGGACAAAGTCTCAAAATCCAAAAAGTACCTTGGCAGGCTATAAAATTGGACTAAATCTAAAAGGATTACATTTTTTCCTATTTAATTTCAAGTATATCTGGATCAACTTCAAAGTACAGCGTATACGTTTTTTAAAAGTGAGGGTTATCAGACAATAAGCACAAAATTAGTATAAGTAACAAAAGTTAGGTTACATTAATAGAAACAAGTTATCCTCTTCAGTTATGACTTGGACTACATGATCTCAGAGATAGACCTCTATCCTGAGAACTTTAGATAAAATTGAAATCTAGAGAATCATGAGACAAAAAACCACATTTGATGATAACACAAATTAAGGAGACAACACACTGGATAACAAAATTCAAAAATAACCAAACAGACTAGAACTTCAGGCTAAATGGAAAAAAAAATTAAATTTCATAGGGATAAATGTTAATTCTTAAACTTGGGTTTGTTTTTTTAAACCAAATTAATAAAAACAAGAATGGGCCCCCACCCCACCCCGGGTTGGGCACCAAAATGTTATGTTCTTTTCTAAAATATAATGTTCTCTGGGAGCAGGTTTCTTGGGGAGCTTCCAGAAGCAGCCTTAGTCTCAGTTCAGTCCAATAATCACCTCAACTGCAGCCAGGGGTTAAAAGTTCAGATCCTTTATTGTCTCTTTCAAAATAGCCTGGTTAGCTTTCTTAGAAGCCTACCTCTATCATTGGTTCCTAGAGCTCTTGCTGCTAATCCTTTGTTTTTTCCAGCTTCTGCCTTTAGCTCTCTCAGAATCCAAAGCCTCCAGCCAGCACAAAGGTGGAAAAATGGAAAGAATTTGACTCCACCTCTGAGAGTGGGCTTGTGGGAGCTCCTTGCTTATATGCTGTGCACTGAGTATACTCCAATCATTACATCACTAGGAAACCATTATTGATTGTAGGATTAAATCAATGCTAAATTAGATTTAACCATTGTCTCAATTCCACTTAGTACCTTGTTTCAAGTTCTGGCCCATAACATCTCCTTGTACAATCATATCAATCATACTGAACCATGCTAAATTAGATAATTATTCTCTATCAATTTCACTTTCTTAGTACCTTGTAAGAATCATAACACATAGTCAGACAATAGCTCAATGAAAAATATCAAAGAATTTAGTGCACTACAGGTTCAATAAGAGTCAATAGGGTGATATGGCATGCGAGAAAGCTAGTAAAATTTTGGATTTCACTAATAAATGTAATATAGCTTCAAGGAAACAGGATGAGATGGTGCCACTTACATTTTGTACTGGCTAGCCCAAAACTGGGGTACTATGTTTAGTTCTTGTACCACACTTTTTTAGAACTTTTAATATACATTATCCAGTGATTAGGTCAGATGATTATAATTGAGTCATCTTATGACTAAGACCTTAAGTAACTTTGAAAAACTATTGTATTGTAAAAAAGACACTGATAAATTGTAGAGTATCTGAAGGAGAGAGCAATTCATATAACAAAGGACCCCAAGTTCAAGCCATATTAGGTTTGGTCAACAAAAACTGGAATGTATTACTTAAAGAAGACTTAGGGAGAACACAACAGCTGTGTTTATTTGAAGGGCTGTCATATAGAAAGAAGTCTGGTGAGACCTGTTCTATTTGGACCCAGAGAATAGAATTGGGAACAACGTGGGTAGGTGTTGCAAGAAGACATATTTCCACATTGTTTTGGTGGTTGTTTGCTTTCTCATTTTTTCACCTTTTGATTTGACTTTTCTTATACAGCAAGATAAATGTGGAAATATGTTTAGATATCATAAAAAATTTTTTTTCTCTAACAAGCAAAGCTATCCAAAAGTGAAATAGGCTATACAGAAATGTTTAGAAGAACTTGAGCATGTTTAACTTATATTGGATTACTCACTGTCTAGAGGAGGAAAGAGGTGGGAAAGGCAGGAAAAAAATTTGGAAAAAGGTTTTGCAAGAGTGAATACTGAAAACTGTATTTGCATGTATTTTGAAAAATAAGAAGCTATTGTTAAAAAACAATAAATTTAGACTTTATACTTAAGAAAACAAAAAACTTTCTAACAAACAATTATTCAAAAGTGAAATGGGCTATGCTATGTTGAGATTCCCCTTCATTTGTGGTCTTCACACAAAGAATAAATGACTGCTTGTTAGATAGGCTGAAAGAGAGATTCTTATAAATACCTATTTGATTAGGTAACCACTAAGGCTCCTTCCTAATTCCAAAATCCAGTGATTTTATAATAATCTAGAGTTTACTGCAAGATCTATTCCACTTTTGAATGACTCCAATTATTAGGATTTTTTTTTCAAGTCTAACTGTCTTTCTGCATTTTCTACCTATTACTCTTACTTCTGTCAGCTAGAGCCAAAACAGCACAAATATAATTTCCTGTTTAATAAAACCATTAAAAGATTTTTAAAAATTTAAAAAAAAAAAAATTTAATGCCCTTAAAAAGTCTTTTATTCAAAATAAACAGCCAAGTTCTTTCAACCAATCCTCCTATACAATATTTTTTCAAAGTTACTTAAGGTCCTAGTCATAAGGTGATTCAATTATAATCATCTGACCCAATCACTGGATAATATATGTTAAAAGTCCTAAATAAAGGTTCACTATCTTGAAAGCTCATTAAGTTAAAGAGAAAGCAAGATCAAAACCTTATATAAGCTTGAGTGCTTAGATAAGGCACAAGGGACCTTTTACTCTTTCACAGAGCCCTGGACATGCTGATTCCTCATGTTCTCAAAAGAGACTCTCTCTAAGTGGGAACAAATATGAGAAAGATTGTAGCTAGCCCAAAGCAGCAGTTCTGGGCTCATAGGTTCCACTGGAAAAAAAACATAGTTAAAATGAACTATTTTACTTGTTATGGTTTCATATTATTAGAACAAAGAATTACGGTTATACAGTAAGATTAAATTCATTACACATTTTAGGTTCAAGTTAAGAAAATTATATTAGTAGTCGTTTGGTGTTTTTTTTTTGTTTGTTTTGTTTTGTTGTTTTTTTTTTTTTTTTTTTTTAAATCAGAATGGTTAAATCTGTTAAATGACAGCTAAGAACAAGACAAAAAAATTACATTTGGTAAGCAGCTGAGTAATGTAAAATGAATCCATGACATAAAATTAACCTTTCACTCACAAATTTTTATTGCTTTATCATCCAGATGAATAAAAGATACTTTTCTTTCCCAAATACCTGAACAATCTGAGAAAGTATTTATTGTATATACTGAACAAGAAGACAAAAGTTTTTTTTTTCTCTATAGCTTCATAAAACTAGATGTAATTCACTAAAATTTTATAAAACAGTATATGTGTTGGGAATATACTTTATTAAATCTTAAATATCCTCTAATCTGTCATCTAGGTAAAGTGAAAATAAAATTTAGTAAAAACTACTTCATAAGCAATATGCAAATATGTCATTTTGGCATAAAAGCAGCAACAAAATACTTTCCCAGAAACACTATTTCTCCTTTGTAACCCCAAATCTAATGAAAACCAACAAAGCTCACAATAAACAAAAGCAACTATTCCCAAGGTTAAATGACTTCAAATATTTGGTTTGCAATTTCCCACCCTTTCCCCAGCTCCCTCCTGAAAAATGAATATTAGACATGAATTGTTATTACTTCTAAAATAATGTTAATAACTACTAAGAAAGATAGCTATACTAATAAAAGAATAAGAAGATAGTGTGGAGAATTTATGGAGCATTCAAAAAATATAATAGCAATTTTGTATTATAATACCAGAAATGGAATCACTTCCTTGATTCTTTTATTTGACCCAAATGATTCAGCCTGTAATGGAAAAAAAAAAAAAAAAATCTCAGTAAAGTGTAGTTCAGTGTAGTCATATAATCAAAGAATTTTTAGAGTTAGAAAAGAAAAGGAAGACCCAGTTCACACAAGGAGATTCAAAGGGGGGCAAGGATAAATGGAAATTATACTTTGGATTAGTATAATTTGTATATATTATATGTTTATGTATATATATATGTAATAGTATAATTTGCAAATTTATGTGGCTGGATTTGTGAGGAAGATAGCTAGTACTATTAATATTAATAAGGATGTTACATAATAATCAATCATCAAGCATTTATTAAATTTCTAACTATTTTCAAAGTACTGGAAATAGAAAAAAGTAAAATAACTTCTAGAAACTTACATCCTTTCAGGAGAGGGAAAATAGGAGAGAGAGAAGAAAAGGAGAAAGAAGAGAAAGAGAAGGGAGAAAGGGGAAGGGACAGAAGGAGTGAGCTAAATACCATATAAAAACAAGGTAATTTTAAAAGGAGAGGAACTAGTAATTTGAGTGACTGGTATAGGCTTTATGTAGAATGTGGAACTTGAAGGAAACCAGGGATTCTAAGACCTGGAGGTAAGGGGAAAATGGATTTCATGCATTTACATTGCAAACAAGAGAAAGTATGAGTCTGAGTATCAATGAGCAGACTACTTTAGACTACAGGATGCAGAAAGAATAGTAATGTAATAATAAGGCTAGACAAGTGTTAGGTTCTTACCAAGTGCTAATGAGATAATGAGATATTAGGTTCTTACTAAGTGCTAAGTCGGTACTTGACAATTCTCTAGTTCCAGCCTTTACTGGGTGTTTTACTTGTGAATTCCTGGGGAAGAGCTTGCATGCTTAGGAGGAGCAAGTTCATTGACTGAAGTAATTTTTCCCAGAAGCCCTTGCATTCATTATCCCACGCCCATTCTCTGGGAGGATAAAAGAGGGCAGCTCTGGAGGAAAGACGGGAGTCTCTGCTCTAGACCAGACTTGAGGCGGCTCTCTGCAGGAAGGGAAATCACTTCTTTGGACCAGAGTTGATGGCAAATGTCTGGAGACAACGGCTCTCTACTGGAAGAAGAATCTGCCCGAGAGATTTGAGTTAACACAGAAGATCTCCTCCCAGAGAGCATAGGCAGCTTCTGGAGACAATAGCATGTTACAGACAAATTTATTGAGCAAAGAAGGTTATCATAGTTGATCACTTCAGCAGCTATGTAGAAGTGAACTAGGGAGAGGAGGTGTAGTAAGAAGATCCAATAAGAGGTTAACAATAGTCTAAGGGAGAAGTGACAAAATCTGCACTAGGGTTGTGAACAGTACTTTCATATGCACATATATATATATATATATATATATATATATATATATATACACACACATATACACACACACACACAAACACACACAGAGTGATTACCACAAAGTGCTTAATAAATGCAATACTAAGTAGAGAGAAGGGAAAATACTAGAAAGATGGAGAGGTAAAAATAGGATTTGGCAACTTATTAGATGTATAGAGTGAGGGATCAAGAATAACATTATTCATCTAGATGACTGAAAAGATAATGCTGTCCTCAACATAAAGAGGAGTTTAGAAGATGAGCAGATTTGGAGAGGATGGTTCTGTTTTTATCAAATTGAGTCTGATATGTTTATGAAAGGAACATCCAGTTTTTAAAAAATCCAATAGGCAATTGATTTGGAATGGCGATCAAAAGAGAAACTAAGGCTTAGATATATAAATCTGCAGATCATCTGACTCTATGGAGCTATATTTTGAATCCAAGTATAGTACTAGAAATTTAATAGAAATAAGTATAATCTCATTAAAATAGCCTCATTGTTCTAGCCTGCTGAAATCTTTTCAGTTCCTTGTTCTCAAGGAATTTACATTGTCTAGGAAGAGACAACACATACATAATTATAATGTAAAATACAAGGTAACTTATTCTGAAGGGAAGGCACTAGAAGTTCAGGGAAATCAGAAAAAGTTTCTTTTAGAAGGTAGAAGTTGAGCTGAAGAAAACTAGGAATCCTACAAGGAAGATAAGGATGTGCGTTCACAAGGGACACACTATGCAAAACATGGAGATTGGAGATGGAATGGTTAGTTAAAGGAAATTGCCAGATGATATCAAGAAAAACAAATTATAAGATTGAAAAGGGAGATTGGAAAAACTTTTTAAGTCTTTAAATGCCAAACAAAAAAAGTTTTATTTGAACCTGGGGGAAACAGCCATTGGAGTTTACTAGCCAATTCACTACTTCTTTGAGTATAATCATTCAACCAATTCTGAATATATTTAAATTTCTACTAACCCCATGTTGTCTCCTCCTAAAGAATGTACGTTACATGGGGACAAGAAATACTTGATTTTTGTATTTGTATCAGCAATTATTATTGGTACTCAGTGCCTGGTACTCAGTAGATGCTGATAAATGTTTACAGGCTGTTTGACCCAGAAAATCTGCCCATAATCTTTTGGTATTCCACAGTTTTATCAATGACTTGAAAGAAAACATGTTTATAAAATCTCAAGATGAAGCAAAATTGGGGGAGAAGTGTAGGAAAGGGGAGATAATAATAATAGCAGTCTATCAACTCTGTCAAATAAGATGAAGCCAGTTTGTCATGGTCTTTATTAATGAAGGAATATTGGCACTTAATAGTCACTGTTCCATTTCTAAATGTTCACAAGTCATCCCTTGTAAGGGCTCTTTAAATGGGGGAGCACAGCTCAACAGGAGATTTGAGTGGCCCAGAAGTATTCTCTGTGGATATAGGACTGCCCTGTGGTTGGGATCTTGGCCATATTGACATAGCTTCGTAATGGGTGATGGCTCTCTCGCTGGTTGGCTGTGTGTGTGACCTCACAGGCCCTTTATAAGCCCACTGCAGACAAGCAGTCGCTCTCTTTAACCTGGCGCTCTTTAACCTGGCTCCCTAGCCTGGGATAGCTGAGCCAAGGTGATGGAGCCATTAGAGGTAAAAAGTTAACAAGTCAGGGCATTATGTGAGTAGGTATAATAAAGGTTTTTAAGATTACACATGGCTGTCCTTGAGTGTGCTACCAGTTATTAAACTATAGATTCAAGAAATCATGGCCAGAGAGCTTTGAAGGCCTCAGAGGAGGCGAGCCGGGTAGAGTTGACATTGCAAAGATCAGTGGTTAAAGGTACTCTGTTGGGCCTAGGACAGACTGGTAATTGTAACTGCCAGGAGGGCATGTTACAATCCCTTAAAGAATATATTCTAAAAATAAAATTTCCCCTAAGTTCTAAGCCAAATTCGCTGATACATAATTTTCAGATTGGATCCCCTTTCTTTTTCTGAAAATCAGGACATTTTCTACTTTTACAATCCTAAATCCCCTCTGCCAACTTCCCTCCTAATTTTAACTGAATTAGATATGTGTGTAAAACTTTTAAAATTGCACATAATCTAAACTGTCCCATTTTATCTTATGAAATTCTTTGTATAACTTTTTTAGTCATGAAATCTTCCTGCACTCATAGATCTAAAACAGAGGTCTCTGCATATGATTGTTTGATCTGGCCTCCACTTGTTTTCGTACTTCCTTTTAAAATAAAAGGTTTTATCTTTTCTAAATAAGATTTTACTGTATTTTAAAATGTTAAAGCTATTTTTAGCTCCCTAACATACAAAACCAGGTGGGCTGTGGGGAGTTGATGTCTCTTTATTCTTTCTAACTCTATGAAGTAATCCTTTACTACTTTTAATTGGTATGGCACTAAATAAGAAAATTAATTTTGGTAGGGTTGTCACTTTTATTATATTGATTCAATCTTCCTATGAGAAATTAATGTCTCTCCTTGCAGAGTCAGTTATTTCTGCAGTATTTTGTAGTTGGATTCACGGGTGTGCCTAGATTTTAAAAAAGAAGACTCCCTCTACACTTATTTTTAATGAAATTTCTCTTTCTAGCTCCTTCTGCAGGTTTTTGTTGGCAATATATAGGAATGGTAATAATTTGTGAATATATTTTGTATCTTGGGACTGTGAATTTATTGTTTCAATAAATTTTTAGATTATTTTTTAGGGTTTAAATAAATCATTATATATCAAAAAATACAATTATTTCTTCCTTATCTATGTTTATTCCTTCAATTTCTCTTTCTTTTCTAATTATCATAGCTAGCATTTCAATTAGTAAATCAAATAGCAGTGTTGATAATAGGCATCTTTGCTTTATTTTTGATCTTCTGGAAAGGTTGCTAACCTCTCTATTGTAAGTTTTATGTATTACATAAAAAGTTTTTATATATGTGTTATATAGAAAGGTTTTGGAAAGTTTTTTTTTTTTTCAGATACATTCTCTACTAGAAAAAAACCAATTTATTCCTATACTTTCAAGTGCTTTGTTTTTTAGCAAAGGTAAATACTGGATTTTATCAAAAGACTTTTCAGTATCTCATGATATCATCATATGTTTTTTCTTATTTATATTAACATGTTAAATTGTAATTATAATACATCTTCCTTATTTTCAAACATTTCATTCCTAGTATAAACCTAACCTGGTAGCTTAAACCAGCACATTACACCATATTCTACAATACAGTACCAATAAATACAATGGGATCTTTTTTTATTTTTTTTTGAAGGGGGGGAGCGGTTTACATTTTAAGTTCTGGACTACCTTCCTCTCTCCATCAGAGCCCCAAACTAGATAAGGCCATCATTTGACAGATTGTTGCTGCTGTTGTTGTTGTTTGTCCATTCTCTAAGAGAACCAAAGCATCAAGGAACTAACTAATACCATGATATGCAAATGAACTTAATTTAAATGAGGGAGAGCTATGCAAGTCACCAGCCTCACTTTCCCCTCCAGAGCCATCTGGGTCCAGATCAAGATAACTGGAGAAGCCCCTGGATGAAATGTGAGACCCTGGCCTTTTTAAGCTAAAGTCTTCAACAGGTCTCAATTTGATTGAGACCTATTCAGTGATTAAGGCTAAGTAGCAATTGAGGCAAAGAATACCTTCTTTCACCAGTAACAGTGCCTTAATAATCTCCAACAATCTGTTTCTAAATATCTTAGTCCAGAGTTTTCCAAACTGTTGGATGTGTAAAAAGCAATAATCAAAATGACTGGCAATTTATAAGGACAACTTCCCCAAAAATTGTTAGTTTTTTCAAAGAAAACAAAGGTTAAAATCAACAAATATTAAATTAACATTTGAATTTGTTCTAATATATTAATACAGCATAGTAATTGAATGGCACATGTAAACAAGGTAAAATTTTAGTAAGTGTAGGTATGTGCCACCAGTGTTCTAAGGCTCTTTTGCTTCCTGAAATGTAAAAAAAATCAACTCAAAAATAATCTTTGTGTAGAAGTATAAAGTATATACATATAAAAGATATTAATATATACATGTGTGCATGTGTGTCTAGGTGTATATGTATATACCTATGTCTATGTATAGATATATAAAAATATACTAAGCATACTTGTATTTATCAGTGCTTTCTCTGGAGGTAGATAGATAGTACCTTCCTTTATAGGTCCTTTCTATTTGGTTTTAATATTGATAACTCAGAAATGATTTAGTTATTCAGTTATTCTTCAGACAATGTTACTCTATATAATGCTTTCTTGGTTCTGCTCATTTCACTTTTCATTTATTTCATATAAATCTTTTCATATTTCTCTAAAATCGACCTGTTCCTCATTTCTTACAGTACAGTAGTATTCCATCACAATAATATAACACAAGTTGTTTAGTTATTCCCCAATCCATGGGTATCCACTTTATTTACAATCCTTTACCCCCAACAGAGAGTTAATATAAATATTTTAGAACACATAAATAAGTTAACTGATTAGAGAAATGCAAATTAAGACAACTCTGAGTTACCAATTCACACCTCTCAGATTGGCTAAAATGTCAGGAAAAGATAATGATAAATGTTGGAGGGGATGTGGGAAAACTGTTACTGCATTGTTGATGGGAGTTGTGAACTGATCCAACCATTCTGGAGAACAATTTGGAACTATGGCCAAAGAGCTATCAAACTGTGCATCCTCTGATCCAGCAGAGTCTCTTTTGGGTCTGTATCAGAAGGAGATTCCCCCAAAAAAGGAAAAAGAACCCATGTATGCAAAAAATGCAGTAGTTCTTTTTGGAGTGGCAAGGAACTGGAAACTGAGTAGATGCCTATCTATCAGTTGGAAATGGCTGAATAAGTAATGGTATATGAATGTAATGGAATATTATTATTCTATAAGAAATGATCACTAGCATGATTTCAAAAAGGCCAGGAGAAACTTACATGAACTGATGCTAAGTACAGTGAGAAGAACCAAGAGAACACTGTACATAGCAACAACAAGATTATATAACTACATTAACTATAATGGACTTGGCTCTTTTCAACAATGAGGTGATTCAAGCCAATTACAATAAATTTGTGGATGGATCTGCATCCAGAAAAAGGACTATGGGGACTGAATGTGGATTACAACATAGTATTTTCACCTTTTTTGGTTTTGTTTCCTTGTCCCCCCCCCTCCCCTCACTTTTTTCCCTTTTAATCTTTTCTTTTTTGTTTTCCCCTTTCTTTTTTTTTGAGGCTGGGGTTAAGTGACTTGCCCAGGATCACACAGCTAGGAAGTGTTAAGTGTCTGAGACCAGATTTGAACTCAGGTCCTCCTGAATTCAAGGCTGGTGCTCTATCCACTGCGCCACCTAGCTGCCCCTTAATCTGATTTTTCTTGTGCAGCATGATAAATGTGGAAATATGTTTAGAAGAAATGTACATATTTAACCTATATTGGATTGCTTGCTATCTGGGGAGGGAAGGAGAAAAATTTGGAACACAAAGTTGTGCAAAGGTGAATGCTGAAAAATACCTTTACATATATTTTGAAAAATAGAAATATTTCTTTAAAAAGGGAGAAATCAAAAAAGAAGAGATGCTATTTTCCTTTTTCCCTCATCTATCTTTAGAAAAGATCTAATCAGTATACTGCTGGTATACAGTTTCATAACTGCTTAGGCATAATTCCAGATTGCTCTCCAAAAGAGTTGATCCAGTTCACAGTTCCACCAACAATGTATTAATGTCACATCCCTTCCAATATTTGTCATTTTCTCTTTCTACCATTTTAGCCAAACTCTGATATCTCAAAAATATTTCATTTGCATTTCTTTAACCAATAATGATTTAGAATATTTTTATATGACTAGATATAGCTTTGATTTTTCATATCTGAAAATTGCCTTCTTCACATATGGAAACTGTTCGTATCTTTGTCTACTTTATCAATTGAGAAATAACTTCTATTCTTATAAATTTGACCAAGTTCCCTATATTTGAAATATGAGATCTTTATCTAAGAAATTCTGTATAAAATTTTTTCCTCAAGTTTCTGCTTTCTTTCTAATCTTGGCTAAACTGGTTTTAGTTATACAAAGGAACTTTTTAATTGTTGGGATGTTAATATTAAAGATTATCCTATTAAAAATTTAAAAGAGAATGAGATTATATACATCTTATAACTACTGGTAGGAAATATAATCAATCAAATAAGAGATAGAAAAATTACAAAAGATAAATTAAATCATTTTGATTACATAAAACTGAGCTTCTGCACAGAAAAAAAAGTAATGCACTTAGGATAAGAAGAGAAGTGATTGAACAGGGGAAAATTTTTTTTGAATGAAATGACTGATTTAAGGATTGGTATTCAAGTTACATAAACAATTAACATGTACACACATAAAACATACACACATTCCTAATAGCTATTCCCCAAGAGATCACTGGTTAAAGGACAAAATCAAATAGCTCTCAAAAGGAAAACTTCAAAGTATTCATAATCACATTAAAGAATTCTATAAATCACTAATGGGAAATGCTTTAGCACAAATCAAGGAAGTAACAGCAAACTGTACTAGTAGTCACTGTAATTTTCATCACAATTTAAAACAAAAGTTTCACTTAAGAATGTCCTTGATGAAGCAATTAAAATTTTAATAAATTTTGACCCTCGAGTACCATATTTTTTTTTATCTTGTGTGACTAAATGTCAATGGGAATGATACATAAAACACTTATGATAGCTATCTTGGTAGAAAAAAAGTATGCTACTGCTTGCACTGTCAGCTCGACCAAATACTTTTTTCATGGTATACTACTTTTACTAGAAAGAATAACTAACTATAATTATTCAAACTTGAGTATTTAGCAGGCATTCTCAAAATTAACAAAATAAATCTCTCATCTCAAAAAAATAATGTGATAGCTATTTTTTCACCAATGATAAAATACAAAATTAGAATTTTCAGAAAACTCATATGCCATCATGAGGTGTTTGCTCCCCAATATGTAAAGACTTTTTCTATTTCTATTGAAATCAGGAAATTGCACATTTGTGACATTAGAAACGTGACATACAAATAATTAAGAAAACCTACATAACTCAATGAACCAATATTTGTCCAAGTAAACAAAGAATAATGTTACAAAATCATGGATAGGTTGTTCTGCATGTGTACCTTTAATTGCATGCTGAGAATTCAAACCGAGAAAGTGATTTTTGAGCTGTTTGGTTTCACAGATTCTAACATGCTAGGCCTAGGAAGTTCCTTTTTAACTTCAAGATTTCTATAGCTGAAGGAATGATAAACTGTAATTTTTATTTTATTAATAACTCTTAAACATTCAAAGACAGATCTTTAAAATTTAATCTGGGACCACTGCCTATGTACTACATTGA
Organism: Sminthopsis crassicaudata; assembly: GCF_048593235.1. Classification (NCBI taxonomy): domain Eukaryota; kingdom Metazoa; phylum Chordata; class Mammalia; order Dasyuromorphia; family Dasyuridae; genus Sminthopsis; species Sminthopsis crassicaudata. Next base: position 586,464,188 of record NC_133618.1, on the reverse strand, counting down.
GCTAAGCTGTTGCAATCAAGCTGTGGCTCACTGTCTTAAAATTGGGTTGCTGAAAGTTGGGGGAAGGTACAGAAGGAGGTGACAAGGGAAGGGAAGGAAGGAGATTGCAGATATAAAACAGGGTTAAATATAGATTAACATTCCATTCTACCCTACAAGCAGGAAAAGTAAGCAACCAAGCCACCTAACCTTGAGACTATTAAAAAATTAGAGTTATATAAGATCTGAGATCAACTAAGGACGTTGAAGCCCAAAGATGAGACTTGACCAAGGTCACATATGTAAATGGCGAACCCAATTTCAGATTCCAAATCCACATTCTGTTGTTCTATACCTGGGTTTCTTAAACTTTTTCTACTCACAATCCCTTTTCATCCAAGAAATTTTTATACGATCCTGGTTATATAGGACAGGTATATAAATCAGACACTTACTGATAATAAATAATAATTTTGTAACTCCATATTCATGCAAGCAATATGGGATCTCCAACTCCATACTGTTTAAGTTTAAAGTTTAAAAAGTTTGGACACTACACCATGTCTGACTCTAAGTTGTTTTCAGGACAAAAAGGAATAATCTCCACCTTTATTATCTCTCCATGCTTAATATCATCCTTCATCTGACTACTCTACATTTTATTAAATGAAGTACTTCTACCTTCCTAAAAGGCCCAGTTCAAGTACTATTTTTTCCAACAAGCTTTCTTTAATATCTTGCTTTAGTGGATGTTTTGCATGATTTTGTTTTTTTTCCCTTCACTCCTCCTTTCTTTAGATTCTAAGCTTCTTGAGAGCAGTGTCTAATTGCAGTTTTAGTTTCTGGGGCACAGAAAGCACAATGTTTGTTGACCTGAATTAAGCTGATAAGCAAAAATAATAGCAGTCTTTCACATGAAGTAAAATGGAAATTGGTAGTCAGAAAAGAGACACAAAATTGTCTCCTTTTCTTCTTTAAATACTTTTCTTCTTTTTTTTAAATTCAGGACTTCTACCTTTTAAATACTTACATCAAATGCCATAAAAACCACATCTCAATGTCTTCAAAATGTCAAGAGGACAGTTTTTTTTTTGTTTTGTTTTGTTTTTTAATTTTTTATTATATGTATATTTTTATAATATTATCCCTTGTATTCATTTTTCCAAATTATCCCCTCCTCCCTCTATTCCCTCCCCCCAATGACAGGCAATCCCATACATTTTACATGTGTTACAATATAGTCTAGGTACAATACATGTGTGTGAATATCATTTTCTTGTTGCACAATAAACATTAGAATCCGAAGGTACATACAACCTGGGCAGACAGATATTAGTGCTAACAATTTACATTCACTTCCCAGTGTTTCTTCTCTGGGTGTAGCTACCTCTGTCCATCATTGATCAACTGGAAGTGAGTTGGATCTTCTTTATGTTGAAGATTTCCAACTCCATCAGAATACATCCTCATACAGTATTGTTGAAGTGTACAGTGATCTTCTGGTTCTGCTCATTTCACTCAGCATCAGTTGATTTAAGTCTCTCCAAGCCTCTCTGTATTCCTCCTGCTGGTCATTTCTTACAGAGCAATAATATTCCACAACCTTCATACACCACAATTTACCCAACCATTCTCCAACTGATGGACATCCATTCATCCAAGAGGACAGTTTTATCAATGGAAGGGACATCAGAGATCCTTTCTTCCAATACTCTAATTTTATGTGGGAAATGTGGGAAAACATATATGCCATGTCTAGTTGAAGCAGCAGACAAAATCAATGTCACTATCTCTCTCCATATTTTGTTATATACAACTCAGAATCTTTTGCCCAGGAGCCACAGAAATATCAGTATTCTTCAAATTAAGGAATCTTTCCTGTAGCCTCATCCCTGCAGCAAAAGCCAGAGGAGCAAATTTTGTAGGAACACGTATTCACAACAACCTTCTGTATATCTCTATATTTTTTATCCTTCTGAATACACAACTACCAAGGATACTAAAAAGAAAGTTTTCACCACCAAAATATTTGACATTGTCTTGTGATTGAACATAAGAAATAGTTATGTTTTTAATCAATATAAATAACTCTAAAGAAGGTATATTACCATCTGTCTTGTCTCTAAGTACCACTGAATATTTCCATTTCCATTCATCCCATAGCTAAATCCTCATATATGTATTTTCTCCCACAATTAAAAAGTAAGTACCTTCCGGGGTTGGTTAAGAAGGAAAAGGATCCACCCACATGTATAAAAATGTTTGTAGCAGCTTTTTCTGTAATGGCAAGGAACTTGAGTGGATGCCCATCAACTGGGGAATGGCTGAATAAGTTATGCTATATTAATGTAATGGGATATTATTGTTCTATAAGAAATGACTAGGCTAATTTCAGAAAAGCCTAGAAAGACTTACATGAACTGATGCTGAATGAAGTGTAAAGAACCAAGGGAACATTGTACATGGCAACAAGAAGATGATCAACTGTGATGGACTTGACTCTTTTCAACAATGTGGTAATTTAAAGGCATTCCAATAAACTTAGGATAGAAAATGCCATCTGCATCCAGAGAGCAAGCTATGGAGAGTGAACATGGATCAAAGCATGGTATTTTTATGTTTATGTTGTTGTTTGCCTGTGGTTTTTCTTGTGGTTTGTTCCTTTTGATTTGATTTTTCCTGCACATGGCAAACATGGAAATATTTAAAAGAATTGTACATGTTTAACCTATATCAGACTGCTTGCTATCTTGGGAATGGGGGAGATAAGAGAAAAATTTGGAACACAAAGTTTTACAAAAATGAATGGTGAAATATATCTTTAAATATATTTGGAAAAATAAAAAAAAACTATTCAAAAAAAGAAATAAGGGTTATCTTGCTTTTTCTAAAAGGTAATATCCAGGATTTAGCATAATAGTTAATAGCCACTTTTCTCTTCTTTGGTCAAAATAAATGTAATTGATATGACTCTCTAACTTATTTGGCTAAGCTACTCTTCTAATGACAAAAATATTTGTTAGCAGGATAATGACTTGAAGCCTCTCTAATTTGATAGAATCCACTAGAACAAAACAGCTTTCAAGAACCATATCATAAGAGATAGCAGAAAGATATATATATATATATATATATATGTAAGATATAAGCAGAAAGATATATATAACTTTCTAACCCCCTCCCAAATTCATAATTTTTTGTAGTTTAAAAAACAATTAACAAAAGGTAAACTAGAAAGTAATCGCTACAGCAGTTTGGGTCCTGGAATAAATCCTTAAGATTTAAAATCCTTGCCAACTTACACACCAGTAACAGCCTTGACTTTTGGATGAACTTATCTCTATTTCTAAGATTTATATTCCTTTTTTTCTTCTCAGTATACTCTCAGATACTTTTTCACTATGAAAAATTAAGACTATATTATATAAAGAACTAAATGGCATTATCTCATTCTTAAAACATCCTGAATAATTAAAATCTATATAATTTAACTAAAAGTTCTCTGAAGACTAGGTCTAGATCAACTAATTTTTATAACTCTATAGCATTCAGCACTGTCTTGGCTCCATAACATTTAATAAAAACACTTACAAATATAGTAAAATCAAATCAATAACAGAAAACCCAAAATAAGCAAGCTATATAAAAATAAACATGTTAAAAAACACTTTAAAGACTATGTTCTTAGTCCAGAATTATATTTTTATATCATTTCCTTGGAAAAACCCATCCTCTGACTCATACTGGCTCTAAGAGCCCTCGCAAATCAGTTAAAAGTGGCAATGCTCTTCAGTTTTTCTTTTTCTTCCTTCTTGATCTGATTTTTCTTGCACAATAAGATTAACTGTATAAATATGTATACATATACTGTATTTAACATGTATTTCAACATATTTAAACTGTATACTTGCCAGCTAGGGGAAGGAGGGGAACATTTGAAACAAAAGGTTATATAAGGATCAATGTTGGAAAAATTGCTCATGCATATGCTTTGTAAATAAAAAGCTTTACTAATAAATAACATAAATAAATAGACAAAGAAATACAAAGAAATAAAATTTTGGAAAACTTTTTTTTTTTTTTTAAATGTCAATGTTCCACAGATCTCTTTGAGAACAAACAAGGACATTTCAGATCCCTGTGAAAAACTCTAAACTGAAGAACAGCTGCTGATTTGTATTTATTATAGGAGTTTTCTAACTAGGAACTAATGAAATAACAGTCTTGTAAATATTCAGAAAGGAAAAGGCAAGGAGGAAGGTAGGAGGAGGGAAAAGGAGAAGAGAAGCGGAAAAGGCAGGAAGGAGGAGGGCAAAGGAAAAGGGAAGAGGAAAAGACAGGACATCAAGAAGCTTCAAATATATACCAAGAGACAAAACATATACACAATTATAAAATACAGGTAATGAAATGACCTAATAATATATGAGAAAAATCACATCTGCTTGAGAGATTCAAAGAGGGAGAAGCAATTGTAAAGCAAAAATGGAAAAGACCATCATGCAAGTAGCAGTACTTAAACTGAAACTTAAAGTAGAGAAATGATGTCAAAAAGCAGAAATATAATTTTTTAATTTTTTCATCATGGACTCTCTTTGGCAACTAGTGAAGCCTAACAATCTCTTCTAATAGTGCTTTTAAATTCATAAAATAAAATACCCAGGACTACAAAAGGAACCAATTATGCCAAAATATAATTATCAGAAAAAAATATTAAATTCACAGACCTCTTGTTAAGAGTATCTCTTCTAGGCACAGTGAACTATTCATACACATGCAAAAATCAGCATAAGATCAGGAAACAGTAGAGTCCAATTTTTTAGAGCATAAGAAGCACTAAGAGTTATAAAATGAATTGATACTGAAATGAAGAATCAGATCCTAAAAAGTCATGAACATAAAAATAGCATTATAAAGAGGGAAGAACATTGGTTTTACACTCAGAGACCTCGGTCTTCACCCCAGCTCTGCTATTTACTACCTATAAATCACTTAACCCCTTTAGACCTCTTCTTCATCCATCTAGAAGAAACTACACCTAGTTTCTTCATGTGTAAAACAAAAGACATGGACTAGAGGATCTCTAATGTCCTTTCCAACTCTAAATGTGTATTACAGGGCTAAAAAACTTGTGTTTTATTCATTAATCTGATGTTAATCATTGTAATTAAGAACACTAGTTAAGAACAAAAAAGTTAATGTTCTTAAAATGACTAAAACATGAAAAGGAATATTCATTTTTTTTTTAACTAACATATCAGGAACGAATCCTAATTATTTTCTTGGAAATTGAGTACTCTCTCATTTTATTCACAATAAAAGTGTAGAAGTTACTACAATAAATTTGTACTATAAGTTCTGGAGACCATTCTATAAAACTGAGAGCTTTATCATATTCTTCAAAAGCTCCTCCCCACCTATTATCACCTTTGCCTATTGTTTTTACATATTTCATTAAGTTAATTTAATAATCCTTTGTCCCAAAACCAAAAGAAAGGAAAGTACTTCTATATACTGTATAATAAAAATACATGATAAAAACTAAAGTTCTAGAAACATATTTGCTACAGAATATTATTCAAAATATATGCTTTTAAAATAAAAAACAGTTTTCCAGGTTAATTGTAATTGCAGAAGCTTTAGAAATCTGAATACATTAATAAATTTTAGGGTCACATTTCCACTAACAGCAACATTTTAAATAAATGTTCCCATAACAGGACACTGAAAAATGATGAAGTATCTCCATTCAGAAGGCTATATGACTTCACTACCCCCTTATCCATTTGCCAATTCATAAAAGTATATTTTGCTTCCTTAATAATAATATAAACACCCATTCTTATTTTAAAAGACTCTTCTTACCTATTATGCAACTAAGAGAGAAATAAAGAATTGGTTTGGTAATTCAGTTAAACTAGAGTCATATATAAAAAGAGCCATATAAGTGATAGCTGAAATTTTCTTACTCAACTGGCTCTATGACATCAAACATAGCAAATCACTGCATTGATTTTATAAATTATTTTTTGCTACTTTGGAGTTATTTTTTTTCCAGCAGCAAAAAGGAGGCAGCAAGATAATTTATCCAACTAACATGGAAACTGATAACAGCAAAGGATCAGAGTTTTAAAGTTGGAAACCTTAAAGGTCCTCTGAGACTGTATCTCTCATTTTAGAAAGGAAAGTAAAACCTAGAGAGATGAATGACTTGCCCAAGGGAATGTAAGGGGCCAGAATTTGCATCCAGGTCCATAGACAAATTCTAAGCTCTTAGCATCGAATTTGATTAAAAAGCAAAATCTAAGAAGTTCATTGAAGCAACATGATAGGCTTGGGGAAAAAATACTCACTTAGGAGTGAGTCTTGGGATTTTGTTTCCAGTCACTAAGTCCCAAAGTCAATCTAAAATATGAAGTTAAACTATACTCTAAGTTCCTTTCAGCTTTAAAAATTTATGACTGCAATTCATTTAAAGAGAAACTAGCAATATTTGTTGGTAAGCACAGAGAAGTACCCAATAAGCAAGTACTGATTTAATGATACATTTTGGCTCAGTAACACAACTGGAGAAAGACTAAAGCTGTCATTTCATTAGCATAAGGAACTCCCTGAATGAGAAAATTCCCTCTTTAAAGGTAGGACAACAATTTCTCTACAACTTTTTGTTATTGAGTCATTTTCAGTTGGAAGAAGAAGAAAGGAATGAAGAAAGGAAGGGAGGAAGAGAGAAAAGGAAGAAGGAAGGGGCCAAGACAGGAAAGGAGGAAGGGAGAGAAGGAAAGAAAAAAGGAAGGAAAGAAGAAAGGAAGGAAGGGAGGAAGTTAGAATGGGAGGGAAAAAAGGAAGGAGGAAGGAAGAAAATAATGTGCTTTGAGTCTCATTCAGTATCCATAGTTTTCCCTCTGAATGCAGATGGAATTTTCCATCCCAAGTCTATTGAAATTATCTTGGATCATTACACTGCTGAGAAGAATGAAGTCTATCACAGTGGATCCTCACACAATTTTTCTATTACTGTGTACAATGTTCTTTTGATTCAGCTCACCTCACTTAGCATCAGTTCATGAAGGTCTCTCTCTAGGCTTTTCTGAAGTCAGCCTGCTCATCACTTCTTATAGAACAATAATATCCCATTACATTCATATACCATAACTTATTCAGCCATTCCCTATTAGGTATCCAACTCACTTGCCAATTCCTTGCCACCACACACAAAAAAAGCTATTACAATCATTTTTGCACATATGGGTCCACTTCGCTCTTTTATGATCTCTTTGGGATACAAACTAAGTAGTGACACTGATGGATCAAAAGTAATACACAGTTTGATAGACCTTTAGGCATAGTTCCAAATTGCTCTCCAGAAAGAGTACATCATTTCACAACTTCACAACTAAATATGCATTAGTACCCCAATTTTTCCACATCCCCTCCAACATTTACCATTATCTTTTCCTGAAGTTATATGATTTGCCCGTGATCATATAGCATCTCAGCCAGAAGCACTATCTGTGCCTAGCTTTTGTTGTTTCCAACACAGATTTTCTGTTTACTTTGCCCCACTGCCGTTACAGGAATTAGGTACAGCTTTTCAATTGCAAAAAAAAAAAAAAAAATACAGTACAATCATAAAATATAATTACATTTAAATATAGGAGTAAGAAACAATATGCATTCCATGATAAAAAGTTCATAATATAACTGTAATATAAATTTTAAGACAGAATCAAGAGAAACTAAAATTTACAAAATTGTTAAACACTGAAAATAATAATTTCATAAACTACATCCTTAATTGTTAACATGTTTCTTATATTTCAGTATCTTGTAAGTTTTAGAAAATTAAAGTCACAAAATTATTTTTACCTTATGCAATGTAATACAGAATACAAAATTAAACACTAAGAAATAAATATTTTACCAGTGATCACTAAGTACCTCTGAGTTAGACATTGCTAGTAGCTAAAATTATGTTTAAATTTTCATCAATTGTCCTAACAAATTTGTGAAATAAGATTTTGTTGATTTTTATGGATTATTAAAATATAACTAAAATGGTGCTTTTAAAAAATATCATATACTATAAGACAATCTCATAATATCTTGGGCTGTTTCTTTTATTCTATAACACCCAAATGATATGCACATTTTTCCTATTGCCATAACAATAAACTAAGATAATAAGCTAAGAAGCTTTTATAAAAAGATGCATATGGATAAATTAGCAATAAATGTCATTCTTATGTTGTGTTTTTTTTTTTTTTTACATACTACTTTGAAATATGTATTGCTTCTTTTGGCTGGAGTACAGTGAAAAATCAGAAAGATTCTATACAAGTACTTTAGCAATTTTATGTTTCCTCAATCATACATAAAATAAAAGAAGGGAAAAAACATTTTGCTTCTTTGAACAGCCACCCCAATCCAAGTGACAAAGAGTGGGTGGGGAAAAAAAGACACAAAGACAACAGAAGAAGAATAAAAGAATAAAAAGAATAAGGAAAAACTTTCAAGGTCACCAGCCAACTGGATGTCTAGGCTTTTTCAAGTATATTATTCTTAATAAGTCTATTGATTAATGCCATCAAGATAGAAGAAAATTCATATTTCCTTTAGAAAAATGAGAATAGATGACATTTATATAGTACTCTAAGAATTGCAAAATGTTTTACACAAATTGTTCACCTTTGATTCTTACAATCCAATAAAGTAAATACTACAAGTATTATCTTCATTTTACTGACAATAAAACTTAAGATTCAAAAATATTAAATTAAAAGATCATAATCACACAACTTCTAAGTGTCAGAAGCAAAATTGTATTCCAGGACTTTCATGAATCTAAGCCCAGGATCCTTTTCCATTGCATTATACTTTTTTTTTTTTAATTTAACATTTTTTATGTTTTTTATTATTATTATAGTTTTTTATTGACAGAACATATGCATGGGTAATTTCTTACAACATTATCTCTTTTATTCACTTCTGTTCCAACTTCTCCATTCCTTTCCTCTACCCCCTCCCCAGATCGTAGGCAGTCTCATATATATTAAATATGTTAAAGTATATCTTAAATACAATATTTATATAATTTATTTATATAATAATTACATATTTATATATATTCTCTTGTTGCACAAGAAAAATCTGATTTAAAACATAAAAATAATCTGGGAAGAAAAACAAAAATGCAAGCAGCCCACATTCATTTCACAGTGTTTTTTCTCTGGGTGTAGCTGGTTCTGTTCATCACTGACTAATTGAAACTGAATTGGATCCTCTCATTGCCAAAGAAAGCCACTTCTATCATAATTGATCTTCATATAGTATTGTTGTTGAAGTGTATAAAGATTTCCTGGTTCTGCTCATTTCATTTAGCATCAGTTCATATAAGTCTCTCCAAGACACACTGTATTCATCCTGCTGGTCATTTCTTTACAGAACAGTAATATTCCATAACATTCATATACCATAATTTACTCACGCATTCTCCAATTGATGGGCCTTTCCAGTTTCTAGCTACTACAAAAAGGGCTGCCACAAATATTTTTGCACATACAGGTCCCTTTCCCTTCTTTAATATCTCTTTGGTTATGATATAAGCCCAGTAGTAACACTGCTAGATCAAAGGTTACCCCACATTGATAACTTTTTGAGCATAGTTCCAAATTGCACCCCAGAATGGTTGGATCCGTTCACAACTCCACCAACAATGTATCAGTGTCCCTGTTTTCCCAACATGCCCTCCATTAATTCTTTTATGTCATCTTAGCCAATCTGATAGGTGTATAGTGGTATCTCAGAGTTGTCTTAATTTGTATTTCTCTGATCAGTAATGATTTGGAACACCTTTTCATATGAGTAGAAATAGTTTCAATTTCATTATCTGAAAATTGTCTGTTCTTATCTTTTGACCATTTATCAATTGGAGAATGGCTTGAACTATTATAAATTTGAGTCAATTCTCTATATAATTTGGAAAATGAGGCCTTTATCAGAACCTTTAATTGTAAAAATGTTTTCCCACTTTATTGCTTCCCTTGTAATCTTGTGTGCCTTAGTTTTGTTTGTACAAAAGCTTTTTAATTTGATGTAATCAAAATTTTCTATTTTGTGATCAATAATGATCTCTACTTCTTCTTTGGTCACAAATTCCTTCCTCCTCCACAAGTCTGAAAGGTAAGCTATCCTTTGTTCTTCTCATTTATTTATAATCTCATTCTTTGTGCCTAAATTATGAATCCATTTTGATCTTATCTTGGTATACGGTGTTAAATGTAGGTCCATGCCTAGTTTCTGCTATACTCATTTCCAATTTTCCCAGCAATTTTTGTCAAATAATGAATCCTTATCACAAAAGTTGGGGTCTTTAGGTTTGTCAAACACTAGATTGCTATAGTTATTATTTTGTCCTGTGCACCTAACTTTTCCACTGATCAACTAGACTATTTTTTTAGCCAGCACCAAATGGTTTTGGTAACTACTGCCTTATAACTTAGTTTTAGATCAGGTACAGCTAAGCCATCTTCATTTGATTTTTTTTTTCATTAGTTCCCTTAAAATTCTTGACCTTTTGTTCTTCCATATGAATTTTGTTGTTATTTTTTCTAGGTCATTAAAACAGTTTCTTGGAGGTCTGATTAGTATAGCACTAAATAAATAGATTAGTTTAGGCAGTATTGTCATCTTTATTATATTCATTCGACTTATCCAAGAGCACTTAATATTTTTCCAATTGTTTACATCTGACTTTCTTTGTGTGAAAAGTGTTTTGTAGTCTCTTGCTCATATAGTTCCTGACTTTCCTTTAGCAGATAGATTCCCAAATATTTTATGCTATCAGCAGTTATTTTAAATGGAATTTCTCTTTGTATCTCTGGCTGTTGGATTTTGTCAGTGATGTATAAAAATTCTAAGGATTTATATTTTGTATCCTGCAACTTTGCTAAAGTTGTGGATTATTTCTAATAGCTTTTTAGCTGAATCTCTGGGGTTCTCTAAGTATACCATCATATCATCTGCAAAGAATGATAATTTGGTTTCCTCATCACCTATTCTTTTAATCTCTTTTTCATCTCCTATTGCCAAATTGCTAGCATAACTAACACAATACTGAATAGTAATGATGATAATGGGTAACCTTGTTGCACTCCTGATCTTATTGGGAATAATTCCAGCTTATCCCCATTACATATGATGCTTACTGATGACTTTAAATAAATGCTACTGACTTTTTAAGGAAAAGTCCACTTATTCCTATTCTCTAGTGTTTTTAATAGGAATGGATGTTGGACTTTATCAAATGCTTTTTCTGCATCTTTTGAGTTGATCATATGATTTTTATTAATTTGGTTATTGATATTATGAATTATCTTAATAGTTCTCCTAACATTGAACCCTAATATAAATTCTATTTGGTCATGGTGTAGTATCCTGGAGATCATCAATGTTCATTAAAGAGATTGGTCTATAATTTTCTTTCTCTGTTTTCATCCTACCTGGTTTAGATAGGAGTACCATGTCTATGTCATAAAAGGAACTTCGTAGGACTCCTTCAATCCCTTTTTTTTTTTTTTCAAATAGTTTACATAGCATTGGAGTTAATTGTTCTTTAAATGTTTTGTAGAATCCATATGTAAATTCATCAGGTCCTGGGGATTTTTTTTCTTAGGTAGTTGATTAATAGTTTGTTCTATTTTTCAAAAATGGGACTTTGACCAATTTACTTCTTCCTCTGTTTATCTGGGCAAGTTATATGTTTGAAGGTATTCAACAATTTCATTTAAGTTATCAAATTTATTGGCATAAAGTTTGGCAATGTAACTCCTAATTATTGCTCTTATTTCCTTTTCATTAGTGGCAAGTTCTCCCTTTCCATTTTTAAGACTAACAATTTGTTTTTCCTCTTTCCTTTTTCTAATCAAATTACCATGGGTTTATCTATTTTGTTGGTTTATTCACAGAACAAACTTTTAGTTTTATTAATTCAATAGCTTTTTTTACTTTTAATTTTATTAATCTCTTCTTTTTAGAATTTCAAGTTTAGTGTTTTACTGGGGGGAGGGGTTTAATTTGCTCTTTTCCTAGCTTTTTTAATTGAAAGCCTAATTCATTTATTTTCTATTTTATGCAAGTAAGCCTCTAGAGATATATATATAAAAAAAAATACTTTGGCTGTATCCCACACATTTTGGTATGATGTTTCATTATTGTCATTCTCTTGGGTGAAATTATTATGTCTATGGTTTGTTGTGTCACCCATTCTTTAGGATGAGATTATTCAGTTTCCAATTACTTTTTGGTCTATTGTCCCCTGGCTTTTTATTGAATGTAATTTTTATTGCACTGTGATTTAGGATCCCTCACCTACCACTTTAGAGTTCTCCCACCTTTTCTTAAACCTTTCCCTTACAATTTCTGAATTCCCTTGTATTTAGTTTACTCCTTCCCTTTTTCCCTTTAGGATCCCTCACCTACCACTTTAGAGTTCTCCCCCCTATTCTTAAACCTTTCCCTTATAATTTCTGAATTCCCTTGTATTTAGTTTACTCCTTCTCTTTTTCCCTCCCATTTTTCAATGAGGTGGGAGAAGTTTTTCTGTAAATTGAATATGTCTAATATTTTCTCTTTAAGCCAATTCAGATGAGAGTAAAAGTCATACTATGTTTATCCCCTTTTCTCCTTTCCCTCAGATATAATGGGTTTCCTTTACCTCTTGGTGAGATGTAATACCTCCACTTTTTCCTTTTTCTGGTACAATTTCCTTTCCATCTCTAGCTTCTTTTTTGTAATATAACAGTAAAGCTAAATTATACATGTATTCTTTATATATAGTCATAACAGAAGTATAGTTCCCAAGATTTTTTTTTTACCTTTTTGTATTTCTCTTGAGGTCAATATTTGGAGGTCAAACTTTTTGTTTTTTTCATCAGAAATAAATGGAATTCACCTATTTCATTGAATGTCCATCTTCGCTGGAAGAAAATGCTCATTTTGGCTGGGTAAGTTATTTTTGGTGTGCATACCACATTCCTTAGCCTTTAGGAATATCAGATTCCAGACCCTTTGATCCTTTAATGTGGATGCTGCTAGATCCTGAGTAATCCTTATTGTGGCTCCTCTGTATTTGAATTGTTTTTTTTCTAGCTGCTTGTAGTATTTTTTCATTGGTCTGATAGTTCTGGAATTTACCTATAATATTTCTTGGAGTTTTGATTTTAGGATCTATTTCAGTAGGTGATCAATAAATTCTTTCAATGTCTATTTTACCTTCTGTTTTCTATAACGTCAGGGCAGTTTTCTTTAATGATTTCCTTAAAAATAGTGTCTAGGCTCTTTTTTTCATCATGATTTTCAGGAAATCTAATAATCCTTGGATTATCTCTCCTAGATCTATTTTCCAAGTCTGTTGTTTTCCCAAGTAGGTATTTAACATTTTTTCCTATTTTTTCTTTTTTTTGTTTTTGTTTTGTTTTGTTTTGCTTGATTGATTCTTGGTGTCTCCTCAAGTCAATCATTTCCATTTGTTCAATTCTGATTTTTAATGAACTATTTTCTTCATTTACTTTTTAAATTTCTTTTTGTAATTGTCCAATTGAGTTTTTAAATGAGTTGTTTTGTTCTAAGGAATTTTTTTTTTCCATTTCACCAATTTTATTTTTTAGGGAGCTATTTTATTTTTCCAATTCGCTAATTAATTGTGTAAATCCAATTTTCTTGTTGCACGGTAAGAATTGGATTCCAAAGGTATAAGTAACCTGGGTAGAAAGACAGTAGTGCAAACAGTTTACATTCAATTCCCAGTGTTCCTTCTCTGGGTGTAGCCGTTTCTGTCCAACACTGATCAACTAGAGGTGAATTGGATCTTCTTTATGTTGAAGATATCCACTTCAATCAGAATGTATCTTCATATAGTATTGTTGTTGAAGTGTATAGTGATCTCCTGCTTCTGCTCATTTCACTCAGCATCAGTTCATGCAAGTCTCTCCAAACCTCTCTATATTCATCCTGCTGGTCATTTCTTACAGAACAATAATATTCCATAACATTCATATACCATAATTTACCCAACCATTCTCCAATTGATGGGCATCCATTCATTTTCCAGTTTCTAGCCACTACAAAAAGAGCTGCCACAAATATTTTGGCACATACAGGTCCCTTTCCCTTCTTTATTATTTCTTGAGATATAAGCCTAGTAGTAGCACTGCTGGATCAAAGGATATGCACAGTTTGATAACTTTTTGGGCATAGTTCCAAATTGCTCTCCAGAATGGCTGGATTCTTTCACAATTCCACTAACATCAGCATCCCATTTTTCCCACATCCCCTCCAACATTCATCATTATCCTTTCCTGTCGTCTTAGCCAATCTGACAGGTGTGTAGTGGTATCTCAGAGTTGTCTTAATTTTCATTTTTCTGATCAGTAGTGATTTGAAACACTTTCATATGAGTGGATATAGTTTCAATTTCATCATCTGAAAATTGTCTGTTCATACATATCCTTTGATCATTTATCAATTGGAGAATGGCTTGATTTCTTATAGAGTCAATTCTCTGTATAATTTGGAAATGAGGCCTTTATCAGAACCTTTAATTGTAAAAATATTTTCCCAATTTGTTACTTCCCTTCTAATCTTGTTTGCATTAGTTTTGTTTGTACAAAAGCTTTTTAATTTGATGTAATCAAATCTTCTAGTTTGTGATCAATAATGATCTCTAGTTCTCCTTTGGTCATAAATTCCTTCCTCCTCCACAGGTCTGAGTGGTGGACTATCCTCTGTTTCTCTAAACTATTTATGATCTCATTCTTTATGCCTAAATCATGGACCCATTTTGATCTTATTTTGGTATATGGTGTTAAGTGTGGGTCTATATCTAATTTCTGCCATACTAATTTCCAGTTTTCCCAACAGTTTTTTTCAAATAATGAATTCTTATCCCAAACGTTGGTATCTTTGGGTTTGTCAAACACTAGATTGCTATAGTTGTACCCTATTTTGTCCTGTGTACCTAATCTGTTGCACTGATCGACTAGTCTATTTCTTAACCAATACCAAATGGTTTTGGTGACTGCTGCTTTATAATATAGCTTTAGATCAGCTACAGCTAGACCACCTTCATCTGACTTTTTTTTTTCATTAATTCCCTTGAAATTCTCGACCTTTTATTCTTCCATATGAATTTTGTTGTTATTAAGTCATTAAAATAGTTTCTTGGGAGTCTGATTGGTATAGCACTAAATAAATAGATTAGTTTAGGGAGTATTGTTATCTTTATTATATTTGCTCAGCCTATCCGCAAGCACTGAAAGTCTTTCCAATTATTTAAATCTGACTTTATTTTTGTGGCAAGTGTTTTGTAATTTTACTCATATAACTCCTGACTTTTCTTTGGTAGATCAATTCCCAAATACTTTATACTATCAACAGTTATTTTGAATGGAATGTCTCTTTATATCTCTTGCTGTTGGATTTTGTTGGTGATGTATAAAAATGCTAAGGATTTATGTGGATTTATTTTTTATTCTGCAACTTGATACAGACTTTTTTTTTTTTCAAACAACCTCTGAAACAACAAGAAGATTCAAATTTGTACTTCAGAAATATTGATCATCTCACAATTTTTAGTCCACTGAAGAAAAAGTCATTCAAACCAGGAATTGGCACCAAAGTACACTCATTAGGATCAGTATTTCAAAAGATCATGCAAATACCAAACCCTGTCCCAGAAAAGTATATTTCCTCAATTAACTAATTATGTTTTGGATACTGGACTAACAAAATTTATTTCCAATTTTTTTCCTATAAAATCATGTCCAAAAATTCAGGATTGAGATTTAGAAACAATAGATCTGAACTTAACAAATATGAGAACAAATTTATTTAAATATCAACAGTATAATTTTATTAACATGGATCATAAAAATATTTAAAGCATAAGCATTGAACTACCATATTTTAAATAAATCATTTAATTTTAATGTCAAGTTTAATTATCCCCTGATAATCAAAGCACTAATCCACTATCTTAGAATGATGTTATATTTATGTTTAATCAATCCAAATCAAATAAGAATAGAGGAAAAGCAAGCCATTAAAGAGTTCACTGACTGAGCTTTTTAAAATTAACAAGTTTCTGGGAATTAACGGATTTTAAGGCCAGATACGCTTTTAAAACACAATAATAGTCTTAATATAATGTTGAAGTCTTACTCTATTGATTAAGAAATGTTTTATGACAGAATTGAAGTAGTTTGGTAACCAGAATTGGTCTCTTTAGCATTCTCTAAATCCTGAGGAAATGAAAAGTAATTTTATTTGGAAAGGCCCTTGAAGATCATCATCAGCCATCACCTTCTTATATCATTAGACAAACAAGTAGTAGGGAAGCAAACAAAATAAATTCAAACTCAGATATTCTAATTCCAAAACCAAAATGTTTTCCATTATTATTTTGCCTATTCTGTAGTAAAGTAGTAATCTGAATAGTCACAGAAGCACTTCAATGTCAGTTTTCTGTTATAATATCTTCCAAGGCTAATATTGCTTTTAAAAAGGGAGTGGAATAATTTATAAGGAAAAGACTTTAATCCATAGTATAAAATGAAAAATAATTCTATGTACTAGATTTTTCTGAAGTAGATACTGAAACTGAAAAATAATCTTAATCTATTTTAGAAGAATTATAACCCAATATGAATTTGCATTTGACAAAGCTGGGAGTTACACAGCTTCAAGATTTCAGTTTTCTACTCATAGATTATTATTCACAAGGAGGATGGAAAGATTTCCTGCATCTTTAATTAAGCAAACATCAAAACTAAGATAATTCGGTCTTCAAATTACAGGGAGCTAAATAATCTTTCATAAGAGCCTGTTTTGCTTTACTTCTAATTGTTTCCTTAGACTACACCAAAGAATTGTCCAGGTGATAAGGAATGGATAAATATTCATTAAGTGCCATAAACTTTGCAAACTGTTTAACATGTATAATTTCACTTAATTCTCACAGCAACCTTTCAAGGTAGGAATGATTATTATAAATGAGGTTGATGGAGGATAAATGAGTGACTTGCCCAGATCACATAGCTAGTATAATGGCTCAGACTGAATTGGAATTCAGGTCAAGCCATTTAGTCAAAAACATAAAGCACATATATAAATGTAATCTGGATCAGAGTACTCACTAACAGAAATAGAAAGCAATCCATTTATCATACTAAAGAAAATAGCAGCAGTACTCAGTTAATATGAGACATTTTTAAAAGGAGGTTGGAGAGGGTATCATTTTGGGGGGTGGGGAGAGAAGGGGAGTGAATTATATTAAACATTAGACTTAGTCTTAGAATTACAATTATACTAAACATTAGGCTTAGGCTTAGAAGTACAATATCCTTAAAATAACTTTGCTTTAAAAATCAGGATAAGAAGATTCAAATGGATTCATACTATAACAAATACACAATCCAATCTTTCAAGAAACCTGCACTCCACATTAAAAAGCAAAAATGAACCTCAAAGATTTCAAAGATTCAAAGTATTTTGCAGCCTGGGAAAGAAAGTTTTGACTAAAGGACTAAGAGTTCTTCTTTATTCAGCTTACAATATAAGCTATGAATAGGACTGTATCTCATATCTTGTACGATCAGTTTGAATCCAACTCAACAGATAAACTAAAGGCAAAACTATCTTGGATGATCTCTGAGCAAATATATGGAGATAATGATTTGATAAACATAATTCAGTTACTATATTTCAAAGAGTTATGTACAATTCAAAATTCCTTGATGTAACTGAGATGTTATAAGAATAATATCTAATCACCTAACCATAAAATATCTGTAAAGCAGTTAGGACACAATGATATTTTTAAAAGTTATTTCCCTGTGAATTATAAATCAAGTTAATAGAGTCTTTGTGTCAGTTCTAAGCTTTTGCATGTTACATAAATCTTACTACACAATACAAAAATATATAACTATCAGTTTTCTATCTGTAAAATGACAATGAACCAAAAACTACATTTACCCAATATCAATGACTAATACTCAAGAAAAAACAATCAATAGATTAAGCACTATACCAGTTGTCTATAGTATTCTATACTAACTCATCATTCTAGTTCTTTTCACTTAAAATATTCAAGAGTTGGGGAAAGAAAAAAGGGTGGCATTTGAACCCAATGTTCTTTCAACTTTGGAGGCAGGGAATGTTTAATTATATTTAACTGCCTCATTTTTTTTCTGTACAAAACATATGCATTCCTACATCAGTTATATCTGTTTAAAAATCTTTTCCATTTTCACTCTTTAAACTATTTGTCAGAAAAAGCCAGAACTATATAAATGAAATAAATATACTACAAATAAGGGGATGTGGAGAGAATAAAAATATGATTATGGTCTCATGATAAGGTCTCATATTTATCAATTAGTATTTAAGAAAGGTATAAGTCCACTCAGCAGAATGAATTGTATGCAATCATACTAGCTCTTGCTTATTATCCGGGAGACATAAATATAATATCTGATTCAGCCTATTCAGTAGGTGTGGTACAAAGAATTGCCACAGCCCAAATAAAATTTGTAGCCTCCAATATATATCAGCTCTTTAAAGAGCTTCAAGAGCAAGTGAGAAAGCATCCAGGTAAGATTTATATTTTGCATGTCCACTTCCATAGTGGACTTCCAGGTCCTATTTTTGATGGTAATTCAAAGGCAGATAGCCTTCTAACCATGCTGGCCAGTACTCCTTTATTTCAAGAAGCACAAGAGTCTCATTCTAAATATCATCCGGCTGCCCGAGCTTTACGTTTGCAGTTTGGAATAACAAGAGAAGAAGCTAGGAGCATAGTAAAAGCCTGTACAGCTTGCCTTCCTTTCCATGCTCCTACACTCCCTCCAGGGAAGAACCCTCGTGGTTTGAGACCTAATGAAATTTGGCAAATGGATGTGACCCATTATAAATCTTTTGGTCGTCTATCTTTTATCCATGTCGTGGAAGACACCTTTTCAGGATTCACATTTGCAATGCCAGCAGCAAAAGAGACAGCTGGAGTGGTAACTGAATTCCTTATGTAAGCATTTGCAATTATGGGTGTGCCACAAGCAATAAAAACAGACAATGGACCTGCATATACTTCTAAACATTTTACACACTTTTGTGCACAGTATAAGATTTTACATACCACGGGCATACCCTTTAATCCTCAAGGGCAGGCAATAGTAGAGAGAAGAAACAGAGATATTAAGACACTCCTCCAAAAACAAAAGAAAGGGGGAGCCACGGGTAACCCTAGAGAACGTCTAAATTTAGTTCTCTATACCATTAATTTTTAAATTTTTGACAAAGATGCACTGGCTCCAGCAGACAGGTTTTATAACCCACCGGAAGGGCAGTGTCCAGTGCGAGCAGCTCCACTGTCTTTAGATAATCACCAAGTGATGTGGAGAGACCCAGAAAGTGGTGAATGGAAGGGACCAGATAGGTTAACTGCTTGGGGGAGAGGGTTTGCTTGTATCTCTACAGATGGAGAAGGAATCAGATGGGTGCCAACGAGCCGTATTCGTCTTGTCCATCGGAGAGAGACAGAGCAGACCCTTGAAACGAAGGAGAAGACCCAAGAAACATCGGGTGGTTCCGTTGCTGACTGTGCCCACCACTGAAAGAACCTGGCAGTTATGGCGTTTGACCCATGGACATCAAAAACTGTTGGACTTGAAAATCCTCAGGAATCATTGGATTCTCTGAGACATCATAAGACTATTGTAGGACTGAAATCTTCAGGAATCATTGGATTCTCTGAGACATCATAAGACTATTGTAGGACTGAAAGTCCTCAGGAATCATTGGATTCTCTGAGGCATCATAAGACTATTGTAGGACTGAAATCTTCAGGAATCATTGGATTCTCTGAGACATCATAAGACTATTGTAGGACTGAAAGTCCTCAGGAATCATTGGATTCTCTGAGGCATCATAAGACTATTGTAGGACTTGAAAATCCTCAGGAATCATTGGATTCTCAGGCATCATAAGACTGTTGCTGGACTTCAAAACCTTGTGGGGATCATTGGATTCCCTAACAGTGGTTCACAGTACAAAACTATTCAAGATTTCTTATTCCTTGTCAAAAATGTTGGTTTTCTTTATGCATTACAATGGGATTTAACATAATAAGAGACAAGGAGAAGGGGAAAAAAACTGCACTACCTGCCATTTTTACTGCCGAGTCCTCACAGTTGCCTAAGTGGGTGTTCTGAAACTAGGCCATATTTCTAGTTTTTAAAAATATTAAAACTTTTTCCCAAAGTGCAGAAATATATTCCTACATGACTAAAGTTTGCTATTTACAACTATCCCCTACATAAGCAACCCATTGTCTAAAGTTAAAATCAATTCATCAACAAGCATTTATTTATTGCCTATGTTCCATGTACTGGTCTAAGATTAAGGATATAATAAAAGCCAAATAAGTGCACACATTAAGGCTGTGTATATACACATATATAAATGTGTGTATATGTGTGTGTTTGTGTGTATGTCAATCAATCCCAGCTCCCAAGGAACTTAAAATATAATGGGGGAAACAACATGTACACAACTATGTACAAACAAGTCAGGGAGACAAGATAAATTGGATACAATCAACAGAAGGAAAGGCTTTCCTATATATAGTAGACAGAATTTCAGATGGGTCTTGAAGGAAGTAAGGAGATAGAGATGAGGAAGGAGAGCAAGTGAACAATTAGTGAAAATGCATGGACAAAGTACAGCATGTAGGCCATTGTCACTACATATATATCTCACGGTACAGCAAAAAGAGTGAATGGCAATAATGAATTCCCTGAAAAGCTAGGAGGGAATGAGGTTATTAAGGACTCTGAATGACAAAAATATCAATTATAAAATAGCAAAAAAAAATTATAAATACAAAAAAAAGGAAACATATAAGAACTTTTAAAAAGTCAAACAGCAATTATTAAGAACTTACCATATGCATAGATAGCACTGTTAAGAATATAAAAAAAAAACAGCTCTTCTTAGTCAAGAAAAAAAGGAAACAACATAAAAAATAATTAGATACATATAAAATATATACAGAATAGATGGAAGACAAAGTGGGAAAGGAAAGGCACTAGACGGACAGGGAAATACTTCCTACAGATCAGATTTGAAATGATTCTTAAAGAAAGCAGAGGAAACCAAAAGACAAAGGTGAGGGGGCAGAGTATTCCATGAATGAGGGACAGCCTATGAAAAGTCATAGAGGCAAGAAATTAAATTATCTCATATTTGAAGAAATGCAAATAGGCCAGTGTAAATGAATTGTTGAGTGCTTAGAAATAAAGTACAAAAAAAAAAAAAAAAAGGAAAGGTTATGAGTCTGACATTCCAAACAGAGGAACCTATACTTGATCTTAAAGGAAATAGGATGGCACTAGATTTCATTGAACAGAGGATGACATCTATACTTTAGGAAACTCCGTTTTGTTGTTGTGTAAAAAAAGAATCAGTGTAGGAAAAAATCTGAAGCAGGGAGAACATTTAAAAGGCTACTCCATGGGTCACATGAGCAACAAGATGATTAGCCACTCATTTTTTCTAGTCATCATAATCTTTTAAACCTCTATAAAATAGAAATTACACACCAAAGATAAAGCAACGTCAGCTATCTCCAGTCTTAAGTCACTCAGAATCCAAAAGAAAACGGAAAAAAAAAAAAAAATTCCATGAGCTAACTCACCAATCATATGCTCATTCAGCATTTTTCTACTGACAGCAAGGCTGCACTGGTAGACTCAGGGATCTGAGAAGGGCTTTTAACAAAACTCATTCCTAAACCTCTATCCATTTCCCCTCCTTCCAGTGCTATGAAGATCCTAGCTCCATCCAAATTGCTAAAATTAGCCTGGGCCACAAAAGATAAACCAATGTGGCCACAGTCCTTCAGGAACAAAAATCTCTATACTGCCAATCCTGGGATGGACAACTCCATAATATCAATGGGGCAAAGCTCTATACTGTCAAAGCAGGAATGGACAGTGTTAGGATAGAAAAACAGCCTTAAAGATGAATCCACAGGCTCAACAAGTCAGCTCTCTAAATTGCCAGA
The DNA here is from genome assembly GCF_048593235.1 of Sminthopsis crassicaudata. NCBI lineage: Eukaryota > Metazoa > Chordata > Mammalia > Dasyuromorphia > Dasyuridae > Sminthopsis > Sminthopsis crassicaudata. The sequence continues at coordinate 586,442,089 of NC_133618.1, read as the reverse complement.
CTACCTCATAATACCAGCATACCTACAAACTGCTAACATTAGACCAGAGAATTAAAAAGTGGAGAAAGATAAACAACAGATCATCACTTGTAGGGGTTGGGGAAGGTTGCGGGCCTAAAACAAAGACCACAGAATACAACTAGGGTCAGTCCTGACCTTATAAAAGTCACTTGAGGCAGAAATCAAGATTGTGAACTGAACTGCCCAGACTAAAAGTAAGCTGAAATACTTTGAGAGTCAATATACCAAGGAAAGCATTATCAGAGAGAGCAGTCAGAAACAAAGTAGAGGAAAATCAGGGGGGAAAGACAGAAATTTACCAAATATCTCAGGAAGAAGGAAACTCAAAGACTTAACATAAACAGATAAATAAGAAAAATATTAACAACAGAAGGAAAAATGGCCTCCAGAGCTAATAAATGAGTTCAGGTAGCTACAAATAAATAATGCAGAAAAAAGGAAAGTGATCCAATATTTGATGAGACAGAGGACTCTACAGGAATGTGAGAACATGGAACCACAACACATTGTTTTCATGTGGTTCAAAAAAGAAATGAGAATTCATGGAATCTGTGATATAAAAACCTTGCCAGAGAAACAAAGATAATACAATAGAGTGGGAATGTAAACATATAGAAGTGAAGGACAATTTAGAAGAAAAGCAAAAAGCAAAAAGCAAAAATATTAAAATTATTAATATTTGCTAGTTATGCAAATAAAACATACTGATCTCAAAAGCCCACGATGGCTAAAGAAGTAGTTCTCAAAGTATAGTTCAGAGAATCTCAGAAATGTCTGAAACCCTTTCAGAGGGTCTACAAATTCAAATTTAGTTTTCATTTTAAGATGGTAAATATCTATAAACATAACTGCTATAAACAAAAACTCTTTGGAAAGATTCTCAATATTTCATAATTGTATAAAGGGACACTAAACAAAAATTTGTGAATCACTAGTCTAAAGAAATCTAAGAATCATAGGTTTCTCGGAAGAAAATGACAAGTCCAAAAAACCTTAACACCATAAAGCACAAAATAATAAAAGAGAATGCCCCAGAACTTCTGGGTTAAAAAAAACAATTGAAAGAATTTATAAATCATCTCTAGGAAAAAAAAAAAATGTAATCCAATTTAACAATTCAGTTCAGAAACAAGTTCTACGAGTGATCATGAAAGGAAATTCAAGAATACAAGACTATTCTGTATTCAACAGAAGATGTAGGAGAAAATGGAATATGTTGCACTAAGCAATGGAGCTCAAAATATAGCCCAGAATTCTGGTATTGGCTACGAAATAGAATGATAAATCAGTGAAATAGATTAGGTACATATTATATTACCATAAATGACTACAGTAATCCAGTATATTATAAACCCAAAGATCCAATTTTTGAAACCAAAAACTAATTACTTAACAAAAATTTCTGGGAAAACTGGAAAACAGTATAGCAAAAACTAGGTATAGACCATATCAAACCATATTGTTAGGGTTCTTACCAGGTACTTAGTACTTAGGAGTTCAAACTTTAAAAGAAGTTTACAGCTTTAAAGGAGTTTGCTCATTGGTCCACATGTTAGACTTAACACCTTTAGAGAGCACATAAAAGGACAAGTTCTCTGGGAGGGGATGGAGAGTCAGGATTCAGTCAAAGGGAGAAGAACTTCAAGGAAGCTCCAGGAGATTCAGGGCCAAAGAGGACTTTGGGAAATTCACAAGGCAGACACCCACAATCCCACACTCTTGGAGGCGGAGTCTGATTCATTCCCACTTCTAAATTCCTGCTGGCTGGAGACATTAGGAGGATGAGAGGCTGAAAGTGGCTGGAGACATTTTGACAAGAGCTCTAATTAGCCTCTAAGAAACTGGGACCAGGAAAAGATTCAGGATTTTGAAGGACACAATACAGGATCTGAACTTTAACTCCTGGATGCATTTTGGGATAACTGAACTGAACTGAAAGGAAGGCTGCCTCCAGAAGCTCCCTGAACTTTAACTCCTGGCTCCATTTTGGGATAATTGAACTGAACTGAAAGGAAGGCTACCTCCAGAAGCTCCCCAAGAAATCTGCCCCACAGAGAACAATTATATTTTAGAGAAAAGAGAACATTACACCATACATCAAGATAAAGTCATGATATATAAAGGGTGATAACATAAACAAATTAATATCTGTCAGATTTGTGGAAAGGAAATAATTTAGAACCAAAGATATATAGCACATTATAAAATGTAAAATTGACAATTTTGATTAAATTAAGATCATACAGCATATATAAAATTGTAAAATTAAACAGAAAACTAAAAAAAATTTTGCAACAATTATCTCTGATAGACTTCATTAAGAGAACTGAGTCAAATTTATTAAAACACAAGTCATTCCCCAATTGATAAAGACTCAAAGGTTATAAATAAGAGAAAATGATATCAAAGCAATAGTCATATGAAAAACTGCAAATTAAAACAACTATAAAGTATCATTTCACATCTAATATTACCAATAAAAAGGAAATGTTGGAGAGAACATGGGAAAACAATGATGCTAATCCACTGTTGATGGAGTTGTAAACTGATCCTATCACTCTAGAGAGTAATTTGGAATTATGCCAAAAGAATATAAAATTGTGCATATTCTTTAATCCAAACAATACCACAGCTAGGTCTATATGCCAAAGACATCCAAAAAAAAAAAAGACCTATTTGTACAAAAATATAGCAACATAGCATTCTCATCCTTTTTGTTGTTGTTTGCATTTTATTTTCTTCATCATTTTCTTTTCTGGTTTGATTTCATTTTTCTTGTACAGTAAGATAACTACGTAAATATGCATTATATATATGGATTTAACATATTTCTACCATGTTTAACATATATTGGACTACTTGCCCTCTAGGGAAGAAGGGTGGGAGAAGGGGGGAAAGAATTGGAACACAAGGTTTTACAAGGGCTTAATGTTGCTAATGTTATCTGTACATATGTTTTGAAAAATAAAAAGCTTAAAAAAAAGGATACTTCTGACTTAAAAAAAAAAAAAAAAAGGAAAGAAAGAAAATGATGGAAATTCAATAATAAAGAAGTATTGGGAACATTTTTTAAAAGAAAACCAGACCTGAAGAAATTAGTTGTTTCTTAAAGTCTTCAAACAACAGAAATGTAGATAGAATAAAAAGCACCTTTCAAAAACATCAATAGCCACAGAGTGACAGCAAAGACGTAAATAAAAAACTACTTTCTTAATATACATCAAGAGACGAAGTGATGGCAGAAGAGGCATGGTGATAACAAGGGGTAGGTCTGACTCACAATATACAAAATCTTGTAATACCCCACCTACAGACGAATAATTTTGGAGGAGCAGAAGGATGGGACTACAACATGGGAAAGTATGTGAAGGGAAGAATGGGAGTAAAGGGAAAGTATATGCCAGTGTCAAACCAAGGGGAGGGTGACCCTGTGGTCTCAAAAAAAGACACTACAAGGGAATGGATGAGGAGAAAGAATGAAAAGGAGTTGGAGAAAGAAATCTTATTTTGAGGGTCAAAGAGTTCTACTGATGAATGTTCCTGTAAATGAAGCAAGATGGTTTCAGAAGGATGTTAACTATGGCCTAGGCAATAAGCTTGCAAAAAGTTCCCTTCCAACCAAGGAGGATGGGAGTTACAAGTCTTGGGGACAAATGACAGATGGGAGAGTGGAAGAGTGTGAACCAAAGGAGAATAGTTTGAGGCAAAAGCTAAGGAAGGGAATGGTGTAGATCAGTAGTCCTCAAACTTTTTAAATAGGGGGCCAGTTCACTGTCCCTCAGACTGTTGGAGGGCCGGATTATAGTAAAACCAAAAGCTCACACTCTGTCTCCGCCCCTCAGCCCATTTGCCATAACCCAGAAGGCCGCATAAACATCCTCAGCGGGCTGTAGTTTGAGAACCCCTGGTCAAAGTAGGGCTACATAATCAAGGATCAGAGTAAGAGTGGGTCCTCTCTGACACCTGGAACACTTGGCATTGTACTAGGATTGAAGCACAACGGAAAAAGAGAATCCATAGGGCAAGCTCTTCAAGGCAGTAGCAGAAATTACATAGAGAAGAGAACCTAGGAAACTTTTACTGCATCAGGAATACAGACAAAAATAAAAGAGCAAATAATTATAGGAGCAAAAATCATAAAAAAAGGGGTCTAGAGGAGATGGGCTGGGGGAGGGGGGAGATGAATGTTGAAGACAGTGAAAGAAATCCTTTTTGAAAAGAGATACAAAAAAATAATATAAAAATTTAAGGAATTAAACTAGTTGAAGATGAGGAAGGATGTATCTGACAAGCTAAGAGGGGGAAAAAGGATGAAAAGACAAGTAAAACCATATAAAAGTAGGAGAGAAAAATAATCAAAACTCCAAAGGGAAAGGAGTAACAAAATGAGAGAAGGGGATCAAAGGTGAAGGGGGAAAAGCCAATAGGTATGAGATCAGTTTTTTGTTGTTTTGTTTTTTTTGAGATAAAATAGCTAAAGGAACATATTGTGTTTATAACAGAAGAAAAAAATATAATTTTTAAAATAATTAAAAACAGAGGAAAAGATAAACCTAACTCTCATCACTTTAAATGTGAATGTATAAAACAATCTAATAAAATGAAAAAGATTGCCAGATAAGTAAGGGGAAAATAAATAAATAAATGAAACATTCTACAACTTGTGGCTTAAAAGACAGGTAAGAGAACTAGGAAAGAGTAGTATCATGAAAAACCTAGAAAGGAGAGCGTATAAAGGAGAAAAGTGTGGTTAATAATGGCAAATGTTGCCCAACTCTGTATTAAGTCTGATAAAAAGTCATGAAATTTAACAATTACATGAACATTGGCAACTTTGGAAGGGCAGTTTCATTTGAATGATTTTAGATTAGAAAGCATTATAAATGATTAAGAAATGAATAACAATGAATATAGATGACTTTTTCAAGGAGGTAAATTATAATGGGGAAGAAATAGGACAACAATAGGAGAATAGGATCAAGTGAGGATTTTTTTTTTTTAAAAGAATGGAGAAGAGACATGGATATATTTTCAAAAACAGGACAGAAATCAGTAAAGAGAAAGTGATTAAAGGAAGTACATGGAAAAGATAATGTTGGGTGTGAATACATAGGGAACTCACATTTTTTCTTTTAAATATAAGAAAGGTAGAGGCAAAAGCAAATGATACAAGTATAGTGTAGTCTTGTAAGTACATCAGAAGTACTAAAAATCAGAAGGTGCTGAAACTAGCAAGAAAAGGATAAGGGTGATGTTAGCTTTTTTTAAGTTATAATGAGGCAAATTGTTTTTATTTTATCCTTTTGATCTCTCCTGCAATCTAATGATGCTTGGAGGTATGATTTTATAACAATTGACAAAAAGAACATAGTTGCTCAATTTTTATTTTGCTTCCATTTTCTCTTCTAAAGAAAATTATTTTCACACTAGAAAAGACAAAATAAAAATGTCTAGCAGGGAAGTGATCCCCAGAATAAGTAGGCAGAGCATGAAAACAACTAGGGGCCTGTAAAGTCAGCAGGCCCTTCTACTCCATCAACAAACAATATTTATTTATATTCTTTTATGTGATAAACACTGTAGCAGGCTTAGGGAGCAGAAATGTAAAGAATAAACCCAACTTTCTCAAAAGCCACATTCAAATGTGGGAGAAAACAAGTATATGCATTATTATAAATAAGAGTGTCTGTCCCCAAAGCTACTAAACTGTTATTGAAGTTTTTAAACCAAAACTGCACCTGACAATTATAGCAGAAAAAAATGATTAAAGAGATGGTTAGTAAACATCTAAATAAAGAAGTATATGCCCTTACCCCATTACAAACCCACTTTCTATTTATTTGTAATTAAATGAAGATTATTGGATTCAATGAATGAGAGGCTGGTGTTAAAAATAAATATTTATTTTCATAGGAAGTTTGCAATCAAAGAGCTCTGCAATTTCTCAAAAATATCTTTGCTCTCTTACCAAAAGTGTTTGTTACTGTGATATAGGAGGTAACTGCAGAGTTCAAGGCAAGGAAAAATTCCCTGTCAATGTAAAAGTCTTCCACATTCTCTTATTCATATATGAAATTGTGCGGACTGCCTCAAACCCTGAAACACTGCAAAGACTCTTGGAAGAGATCTGTAATTATTCACACAAGCTTAATCTTTCATTCACACAGGAAAGATCAAATGGATGAACAATGTCTATTGCCCAGATTACTTGCATTTGGATAGACAATCTACTGAACCTGTCCATCACTATGTAAATTTGGGACAGACGATACAGATGAAAAACACACTGGGCCCAGAGTTGAACAAGAGTACAGAAAATAAATCACAAAAGTCAGCATTTTATAAAATGATATTAAAAAAAAAAAAAAAAAAAAAAACCAAGAGGAAACAATGGAAAGAGAAATCCCATGTAAAACTATAAAATGTGAGGAGCAGCTAAGTGGCACAGTGGATATAGCACCAGCCCTAAAGTCATGAGGACCTGAGTTCAAATCTGGTCTCAGACACAACACTTCCTAGCTGTGTGACCCTGGGCAAGTTACTTAACCCCAATTACTTCAGGAAAAAAAAAGAAAATCTATAAAATGCATAAAATATCTAGAACTTGGTCTGTCAATACACAAAGAATGAATATATAATTAGAAAATACCTTTTTTAAATGAAATAAACAACTGAAGAAATATTCATTTCTCATGATTGTGCTATGCCAATAAATATAATTGACTATCAAAATAAATTTACAGATTTAACTTAACAACTACCATGAGAATCAACATTAGAAAACTACAAATCATTAAGAAAAATGCAAACTAAAACAAGTCCCAGACAAAGTACTATCTTCTATAGGAAATCTTTCTCAAATATTTTTAATTTTAGCGCCTTCCACTTTATAATTACTTACCATTTATCATGTTTATAGTTTGTTTATGCATATTTGATTGTTATCTCCCCCAATAGATGGCAAGAACAAGTACTGTCCTTTGCCTCATTTCCTAAAGTTTTAACTCCCAGAAAATTGGCAAAAAAGAAGGATGGAGCCAAAGTTGATTCCAATGGCATTTGGAATTATTAAATGCAAAATTACTTCTATTAATGAAGATTAACATCTTCTCTGCAATTTGAAGACTTAACTTAGAGCATGAACAAATTCAGTGAGACTTGCACAGGATCACAAACCCAAGTTACATAAGAACTTCTGGACCCAAATTTTCCAGCTTTGCAATCAGCTCTCTATCCCCTATAGTACACTGACTTTCATATGAAGATAACAAAAGATGGAACTAATTGATGTTAGAGAGGTAGTAGGAAAGACAGGCATTTACATAGTTTTATATGTTGTAGACAGAGGCAGAAAATAATTCAAACACTATGGAAAACCCTTTGTAATTGTTCTTTTAAAAGTGATTAAAATGTCATGCCCTACAATTTAGACAACTCAGTGCTATGCACATTCCCCAAGAACAACAAAGAAAGGAAAAAAAGGTTCCATACATGCCAATATTCATATTAGCACTCTTTGGGATAACAAAGAACTGAAAACAAAGTGATAGATATTGATTAGAAATACTAAACAACTCAGGAGGCATAAATGTAATAAGAATACAATCAATATATTAAAAAAAAAAAAAAAAACATGGAGACTTCCATGGTGGAAGCCAAGATGGCGGAGTGGGCACACCTTTCTCTCTGACTTTCTCTACAACACTCACACTAATTATGAAATCCAGCCTCTAAATTAGCTCTGGACAAGCAGAACCCAGAAATATTATAAGCAGAAGATAATTTAGAAAATCACCAGAAAAGGTCTGTTTCAATTGGAAACAGGAGGGAGGCAGCCAGCCAGCACAAGCAGCTAAGTACAAATGCCAGTGCAGAGTCTTGGGGCAGTACAGACTCCAAGTGGCAGAGAATTTACAAGAGGAAGAAGACCAGAAAAGGTCTGTTTCAATCAGAAACAGGAGAGAGGCAGCCTAAAACAAACAGCTGATGACAAATGCCAGAATACAGTCCCAGGGCATTGCTAACTCCACAGGGTGGTGCATGGGGCAATAAAATCTACCGTGAGGAATCTACAGCAGTGTTGGCCACTCTGCCCTGGTTGCAAGCCAGTAGATCAGCAGAGAAGTTATAAAACATCCAACACAACCACAAAAGATCAACAGTGAACCCCTAAATGCCAGAATCTCACTGGGACTTAGCCACGCCCACCCAGCATCAAGAGTGAATCAGCATTGACCCAGCATCAAGAATGAATCAGCATTGACCTAGCACAGCTGAGCCTCTTGGAAAACCTCCCTCCCACCTTCTAAAGGCAGACCTTAACTTTTTTTTTTTTTTTAATGAGTAAAAAAATAAAGAGGACTCTGATGTCGACAGCTTCTATGGCGAAAGAGAACAGATTTCAAAACCTGAGGAAACTAAAGGCAGATTGTCTCCAAATGAAGCCCCAAAAGGCGATATAAGCTGGTCCCCATCACACAAGGCTCTCCTAGACAAAATTAAAAAGGATCCTAAAAGAGAGCTATAAGAAAAATGGGGAAAGGAAATGAAAAATTTGCAAGAGGGTTTGGAAAAGACAACATAGAAACTACCTGAAGAAAAGTTACTACAAAATAGACTTAGTGAAATGGAAAAAGCATATAACTCATTAAAAGATAAGATTTGAAAAAATGGAAAAAGAAAGCAACTACCAGAAAAACAGAATTTGTGAAACAGAAAAAGAAAATAACTCCTTAAAAAACAGAATTTGGAAATGGAAAAAAATTCCCTAGAACAAAATAACTTGTTTAAAAATTCAATTGGACAATACAAAAAAAGTAAAAAAAAGAAACTAAAAATCAAAATTGAACAAATGGAAATGAATGACTCCATGAGACAACAAGAAATCAAACAAAACCAAAAAAAAATGAAAAATCCTTGAGAACTGTATTACTGTTATGAGTATACATTGAGAATACATGTATAATCTGATTTTACAATCATAATATAAAAAAGAAACAAGAGATGGAAGAGGACTGTAAGAGAAAAAAGGGGAGAGGGAAAAGTGGAGGTAAAATGAGGGAAATTACATCTCAGGAAGAGGCAAAGAAATATTATAATTGAGGGAAAGAAAGGAGGGTGACGAATGCTGTGTGAATCAGATTTGGCCCAAAGAAAGAATATCAAATATATTTGGTTTCATCGAGAAACATCTCTCATCTTATAAAAAAGTGGAAGGGAAAAGGGAAGGAGTAGGCTAAATAGAAAGGGGGAAAAAAATTAGTAGGGGAAAGGTATAAGAAAAGGGGAGGATTGCTTGAGGCAAGTAGTGCTCATAAGTAAAATACTGGGGAGGAGGGGAAAAGAAAAAGGAAAGAGAAAAGTATAATTTGAGATTAATAAGATGGCAAAAGTACAGAATTTAGTAATTTTAACTGTAAATGTGAATGGAATGAACTCTCCCATAAAACTTAAGCAGATAGCAGACTGGATTAAAATCTAGAATCCTACAATATGTTGTTTGCAAGAAACACATTTAAAGTGTAAAGGAGAGGAATACATGCAGAATAAAGGTAAAAGACTGGAGCAGAATCTATACATGATATGCTTCAGGTGAAATAAAAATAGCAGGGGTAACAATCCTGATCTCAGATCAAGCAAAAGCAAAAATTGATCTAATTAAAAGAGATAAGGAAAGAAATTATATCTTGCTAAAGGGTACCATAGATAATGAAGCAATATCAATATTAAACATATATGCACCAAGTGGTGTAGCATCTAAATTCCTAAAGGAGAAAGTAAGAGAATTGCAACAAGAAATAGATAGGAAAACTATAAAAGTAGGAGATTTCAACCTTGCTCTCTCAGAACTAGATGAATCAAAACACAAAATAAATAAGAAAGAAGTTAAAGAAGTAAATGAAATACTATGATAGATCTTTGGAGAAAATTGAATGGAGACAGAAAGGAGTACACTTTCTTCTTGGCAGCTCATGGAATCTATTCAAAAATTTACCATTGTATTAAGACGTGAAGACCTCAAAATCAAATGCAGAAAGGCAGAAATAGTAACTGCATTTATTTCATATCACAATGCAACAAAAATTATACTCAATAAAAAGTCAGGGGAAAATAGACCAAAAAGAAATTAGAAACTAAATAATCTCATCCTAAAGAATGAATGGGTGAAACAGCAAATCACAGACACAATCAATAATTTCATCCAAGAGAATGACAGTAATGAGACAACACACTAAAATTTGTGGGATACAGCTAAAGTGGTAATAAGGGAAAAGCTTTATTTCTAGATGCTTACTTGCATAAAACAGAGAAAGAGAAGATCAATAAATTGGGCTTGCAACTAAAAAAAGCTAGAAAAAGAACAAATTTAAAAACCCCAATCAAATACCAAACTTGAAATTCTAAAAATAAAAAGAGAGATCAATAAAATTGAAAGTAAAAAAACTATTGAATTAATAAATAAAACTAAGAGTTGATTTTATGAAAAAACAACAACAACAACAAAATGGACAAGCTGTAGTTAATTCGATTAGAAAAAGCAAAGAGGAAAATCAAATTGTTAATCTCAAAAATGAAAAGGGAGAACTATCCACAAATGAAGAGAAAACTAAAGCAATTATCAGGAATTAATTGACCAACTTTATGCCGATAAATTTAACAACATAAGTGAAATGGAGGAATGCCTACAAAAATATAGATTGCCCAGGTGAATACAAGAGGAAATAAATTACTTAAATAATCCCATTTTAGAAAAAGAAATAAAACAAGATATCAGTCAACTCCCTAAGAAAAAATCCCCAGCATCAGATGGATTTACATGTGATTTCTACCAAACATTAAAAAACAATTAACTCCAATACTATATAAACTATTTTTTGAAAAAATAGGTAATGAAAGACTCCTACCAAATTCCTTTTATGACACAGACATGGTACTGATACCTAAACCAGATAGGATGAAAACAGAGAAAGAAAATTACAGACCAATCTCCCTAATGTATATTGATACAAAAATCTTAAATAAAATATTCGCAAAGAGATTACAGATAATCATCTTCACGACAATACACCCAACCAAGTAGGATTTATACCAGGAATGCAGAGCTGGTTCAATATTAGGAAAACTATTAGCATAATTGAGTATATCGATAACCAAATTAGCAAAAAACATATCATTACCTCAATAGAGGCAGTCTATTTGATAAAGTCCAACACCCAACACTAGAAACAATAGGAATAAATGGACTTTTCTTTAAATTGTCAGTACATCTATTTAAAACCATCAGCAAGCATCATATGGGGATAAACCAGAACTATTCCCAATAAAATTAGGGGTGAAACAAAGCTGCCCACTATCACCACTGTTATACAATCTTGCTAGCAATTAATTAGCCTTGGCAATAAAAGAAAAAGAGATTAAAGGAATTAGAATAGGTAATGAGGAAATCAAATTATCACTTTTCGCAGATGATATATATGATGGTATACTTAGAGAACCCCAGAGAATCAACCACAAAGCTATTAGAAATAATCTACAACTTTAGCAAAGTTCCACAATAAAAAATAAATCCACATAAATCATCAGCATTCTTTTACATCACTAACAAAATCCAAAAGCAAGAGATACGAGAAATTCCATTTAAAATAACTTGATAATATAAAATATTTGCGAATTTATCTGCCAAGGGAAAGTTAGGAATGATATAAGCAAAACTACAAAACACTTTCCACACAAATAAAGTTAGATCTAAGCAATTGGAAAAATATCAAATGCTCACAGATAGGTCCAATGAATATAATAAAGATGACAATATTCCCTAAACTAATCTATGTATTTATAAACTAATCTATTTATTTAGTGCTATATCAATCAAATTCCCAAGAAGCTATTTTACTAACCTAGAAAAAAATAACAAAATTCACCTGGAAAAACAAAAGATCAATAATTTCAAAGGAATTAATGAAGAGAAAAAAAGCAAATGAAGGTGTCCTAGCTGTACCAGATCTAAAACTATATTATAAAGCAGCAGTCATCAAAACCATTTGGTACTGGCTAAAATAAAGAGAAGTTGATCAGTGGAAAGGATAGGTTCACAGGACAAAATAGTCAATAACTGCAACAATCTAGTAATTGACAAACCCAAAGGCCCTACCTTTTGGTGATAATAATTTCACTATTTGACAAAAACTTCTGGGAAAATTGGAAACCAGTATGGTAGAAAGCAGGCATAGACCCACACCTAATACCATATACCAAGATAAGGTCGAAACGGGATCATGATCTAGACATAAAGTATGATACTATAAACAAACTAGAAGAACATAGAATAGTTTGCCTCTCAGATTTGTGGAGGAGGAAGGAATTTCTGACCAAAGAACTAGAGATCACTATTGATCATAAAATAGATAATTTTGACTATATCAAATTAAAAAGCTTTTGTACAAACAAAACTAATGCAGACAAGATTAGAAGGGAAGCAATAAATTGGAAAAACATTTTAACATCCAAAGGATCTGATAAAGGCCTCATTTCTAAACTACATAGAGAATTGACTCAAATTTATAGTTCAAGCCTTTCTCCAATTGATAAATGTATTGTCAAAGGTTATAGACAATTTCCAGATGAAGAAATTGAAACTATTTGTAGCCACATGAAAAGATGCTCCAAATCACTATTGATCAGAGAAATTCAAATTAAGACAACTCTAAGATAGCACTACACACCTGTCAGATTAGCTAAGATGTAAAGAAAAGATAATGTTGGAGGGGATGTAGGAAAACTGGGACACTGATACATTGTTGGTGGAACTGTGAATGGATCCAACCATTCTGTAGAGCAATTTGGAACTATGCTCAAAAAGTTATCAAAGTGTGCATATCCTTTGATCTAGTGGTGTTTCTACTAGACTTATATCCCAAAGAGATCCTAAAGGAGGGAAAGGGACACACATATGCAAAAATATTTGTGGCAGCCCTCTTTGTAGTGGCAAGAAACTGGAAACTGAGTGGATGCCCATCAATTGGAGAACGGCTGAATAAACTGTGGTATATGAATGTTATATGAATATTATTGTTCGGTAAGAAATGACCAACAGGATGATTTCAGGGAGGCCTGGAGAGACTTCTATGAACTGATGCTAAGTGAAATGAACAGAAGTAAGAGATCATTATACACTTCAATAACAATACTATATGAAGATCAAATCTGACAGAAGTGGCTCTCTTCAACAATGAGATGATCCAAATTGGTTCCAATTGTTAAGTAATAAAGAGAACCAGCTACACCCAACGAAAGAACTATGGGAAATGAGTGTGGACCACAACAAAGCATTTCCACTCTGTTATTGTCTGCTTGCATTTTTATTCACCTTCTCAGGTTATTTTTACATTCTTTTTAAATTCGATTTTTCTTGTGCAGCATATAAATATGTATACATATATTGTATTTAACATATACTCTAACATATTTAACATGTATTGGACTGCCTGCCATCTAGGGGAGGAGGTGGGGGGGGGGAATGATGGGAAAAGTTGGAACAGAAGGTTTTGCAAGGGTCAATGATGAAAAATTACCCATGCATATTTTTGGTAAATAAAAAGCTATAAATTTTTTTAAAAATTTAAATTTAAATTTAAAAAAATTTAAAAGAGAAATGACCAGCCTTCAGAGAGGCTTGACTTACCTGAACTGATGCTAAGTGAAATGAGCAGAATCAGGAGATCATTATACATGGCAACAAAAAGACTGTATGATAATCAATTCTGACAGACGTGGCTCTTTTCAACATTCAGATGATTCAAACCAGTTTGACATGTGCAGTGATGAAGAGAAACATCTACACCCAGAGAGAGAACCAGGGGAACAGTGTGGAATACAACATAGCATTCTCACTTTGTTGTTGTTTGCTTGCATTTTGTTTTCTTTCTCAGTTTTTCTTTTTCTTGCTTCTTGATCTGATTTTTCTTGTGCAACAAGATAACTGTATAAATATGTATACATATACTGGATTACTGGTTCGAACATGTATTTCAACATACTTAACATGTATTGGACTACCTGCTAGCTAGGGGAAGGGGTGAAGAGGAGGAGGAAAAAATTTGGAACAAAAGGTTATATACAAGGGTCAGTGTTGGAAAAAGTATCCATATATATGCTTTGTAAAAATAAAAACTTTTTTAAAAACCATCAATGTGAGAACTTCAGAGCAATATAGGAATTAATGTAAAGCAAAACAGAACGAAATGATATATACAATAACTTATAATAATGTAAATGTAAAGAATAAAATTGGATGTTGTATGGTTATGACAACTAAACTTGACTCTTGAGAAGACATGAGAAAATGTTCCATCTCCCATTTTTGGAAGAAATAAGGAGCTGTAGTTATGAAATTCTGTGTATTTATTCTAACATGACTTAGATATGGGAGAGTATCGTTGAATTTTTTAAAAATCTTGATACAAGACTTGCTAAGTTGGATAAGGAGATTATAAAAGAAAAAGCCATCAATAAAAACAAATCATGCTGAATTATATTTCTTTTTTTGATGAAACATTTATTATGTGCCAGGCACGGAGCTAAACATTAAGATTTTAAATACAAAAGAGAAGAGTACCTGCCTTCAAGAAGCTTCTCTAATGGGGGAGATAACATATATAATAGGGAAGACTATTAGTCTAAGGAACAACATGAAACGTATAACAACCCATTGAGCAAGTTAATAAACAAACTCTTCCCTAGGATTACAAGGTGAGAACTCAGGTTGTCTGGGCAATTCTCTAACTCAGAATTCACACCTTTAGTTCCGGCCTTTAGGGGGAGTTTACACCCTTGAACTTCAGAGGAGGACTTTACATATTTAAAGGAGTTTATACCTTTAAAAGGAGTTCTGAAAAGGAGTTTACACAACCTTTAAAAGGAGCAAGTGCATTGGTTGAAGTAATTTTCCCACAAGCCCCTGAGTTCTCACATGCCCCTTTAAAAGGAGCAAGTTCATTGGTTGAAGTATTTTCTCACAAGCCCCGTTGAGTTCTCACTACAATCTCTGCGAGGATAAAAGAGGGAAGCATTGGATCTGGAGAGAAGTTGAGTCTGGGATTGAGTTGAGACATCAGTCCCCAAGGATAACTTAGAGGCGACTGGACCTTTACAACACTTTATAGAAGCAATGATGATATTCATTTAATGACAAAGTTATTAAAATCATAAATAAGTTTTCCTAGACTTTAGCAAAATATTTTTTTTGGGGGGGGAGAAGGTGGAGAGCACTATATGTGATCTAAATGATAATAAAATTAGGGTTTATTTGGAACTGGATTCTAGGTGTGAAGTGCTAAGAACCTGTACCTGAGTGGTGGCAATAAAAAAGGACAGAAGAGGTTTGTATTCAAGAGATGTTGCAAAGGTGAAAAATAACAGGTCTTGGCAACAGTCAGAATATGGAAGAGGGGGGGAGTTGGAAGAGGTGAGAGAATGAAGAGTCAGGATGACTCCAAGGCTGTAAGCCTGAGAACTGAAAGGACAGTTGTACTTTCAATAGGAGGGAAGTCTGAAAGGACAGGGGAGGGAGGAGGAGTTAGAAGAAAAAATACCTCAGTTTCAGATACTTACAATTCAATTTTGGACATGTTGGAATTAAAGAGATCTACAAGACATTAAAAATACCTACAAGGCAGTTGGAGATGTGAGAATGGAAGTCAGCAGAGAAATTATGGAAACAAACAAAGGATAGGAATATCTGAGAATCAACAACATAGAGATAGTAATCAAATCCACAGAAGCTGATGAGATCACCAAGTGAAATAAAGAGTGGGAGAAAAGATACCAGCCCAGAACAGGATCTTGTAAGACACTTATGATTAGAGAGTAATGACCTATATAAAGAACACTAAGGAGCTTTATGAAAGGCAGGAAGAGAACTAGAAAAGCAGAAAGAACGAAGATTAAGAAAAGTCTATCTGGGACAGCTAGGTGGTGCAGTAGATAGAGCACCAGCCCTAAAGTCAGGAGGACCCGAGTTCAAATCTGGCCTCAGACACGTAACACACTTCCTAGCTGTGGTGACCCTGAGCAAATCATTTAAACTCAACTGCCTCAGCAAAAGAAAAAAGAAAAAAAAAAAAAAAGAGGCTATTTGATTTGGCAGTTAAGAAATCATTTGCAATTTGGGAAAGAGCAATTTTGATGGAATAATAAGGTCAAAAGCTAGATGGTAATTAGTTAAGACATAAGAGGGAAAGACATAGGAGGCATCTATTATAAATGGTTTTCAAGGAGTTTAGCTGGAAAAGACAGAAGGGATACAAGATAATAGTAGAGATAGGGTGATCAATTGATAATTATTTAAGGATAGGGGAGACAGAAGCATATTTATAGAAGTTGACAAGTCAGGAAGAGACTTAAAGGGGGGAGGAGGAAGAAACCTGTTAGAGGAAATTGGAATGTTATTGGATTACTTAAGCAGGTTGGGGGGGGGGGTAGTATCTTAGTAAGGGAGCCTCTCCATGAGAGGTGGGGTGGATATAGAGGCAGAACATATCTGAGTGATATGTGATGAGGAAGAAGGGAAAAGAGGAAACTTACAGTGAACAGTCTCAATTTTTTTTTTTTCCCTACAAAATATGAGGCAAGGTTTACAGATGAGAGAACTGAGGAAAAAAGGAGCCATGGGATTTTTGAGAAGAGGATTAAAAGATTTGGAAAAGCTGCTGTGAAGAGTGGGCTAGTGATATGATAATGGACAGTACAAAATGATTGCCAAAAATGAGTAAGACCCCAGTTAAGGTTGTGTGACATAAATATGTCATGGATTCATTCAGAATAGTTGAATGATTTTTCTCCACTTTTGTCAGCAGCAGGTTACTGGAGCATAGGCAGGGGAGTGATAGGAATGATCAAAAGCTGAGACTTGGCAGGGTACAACTAGCAATGTTTTTGGGAGGAGGGAAAGGGGATGAACAAGAACTTAAGAGAAGATGGGGAGAAAAAGGAGCGGCTAGTGCAGGGATGAGAGAACAGAGAAGTCAAGGGATTGGAGGTATAGATGAGAATAGGGTTTGGTAAGGGGAGGCAGATAAGTGAGGTTGGGAATTCTTATACATGGAAGTGATGACATCTGAGTAAGGGCAAGATCAAGACTATGGATATTTTTATTTGTGGAGAGTAGTAATATATGGGAAGTTAAATAGGCTGAGAAAGTGAGTGATTAGGGCAGTTGAAGGTGAGATAATAGTACAGTGAGGTCTGCAAATATGAGGACAGGACTAATGAATACAGAAAAATTGTGAGCCTAGTAATGAATTCACTGATAAAAGATAGGAACTTGGACATCAACAGTTACCAGGATTTTGATAAGTTGGTAAATGTAGTCCAAACTTTCTTGCCTTATTAAAATACGTATTTTGAACTTTTTAATGATTGAGTCACCATTATGAGCAATCAAAAAAGCTAATACAATTTTTTTTAAGCTAGATTAACAGTAATATACAGAACAAGAATAGCAATATCCTACTATATATAGTGTTCTGTGATTAGATCACATATGGAATATTGTATTCCATTCTGAATGCCACATTTTAGAAAAGTTATAAAATAAGGTATGGCATTTTGGGGACGAGGATTGAACAATATGGTATGTTATACCATAATAACAGTTGTTTTTGAAAAGAAAAGACAAGGGAGAGGTGATAATTGTCTTCAAACATTTAAAATACTGTCAAGTAAAAGAGAAATAAGATTTGTTGTGTCCAGTCCGATAGACAAAACTAGGAACAGAAGGTACAAGTTACATAGATGAAGGCTGTTATTTCTAGGCCTTCCCAGAAGTAAAATGAGCTACTTTGTGAGTTAAAGATAGATTACAATTTTGAGGTACATTGAAGAATTATACCTTCTGAGGTATGGCTTGAATAAACTATCCACCTGCTTCTAAGATTCTATAACCTCACTGCAACACTGAGTTGCGAGACATAATTGAGTTATACAATGACTATTTGCTCCTAAGTTTAAATAGATCCAGCCTCTTGGAGGAAGAGAGAAAGTTGAATGGAGAGGAAGAAGGGGAAAGGAGACAAATTCTCTGCTTTGTATAGTTCTTCCTCTATCTTTTCTGCTTTTCTTGGAACTACCAACACACCTACCTCTAATAGTCTTCTCTTCTAATTAACTCCTAAACTGTTTCCAAGTCAGAATAGCAATTATGTTACAACTACATGTGAAATAAAGAAAAATAAATCCTGAAGGCTTTCCTATAAGTGATCTGTATTATCTAGATCTGAATCCCAAAACATGCCCCAAAAAGGGGGAAAGGACCTATTTCTACAAAAATATTTATGGCAAATCTTTTTCTGGTGGCCAAGAATTAGAAATCAAAGGGATACTCATCAACTAGGGAATGGTTAAACAAGCTGTGGTATATGATTGTGATGGAATATTATTGTGCTCTAAAAAATGACAAGCAGGATGATCTCAGAAAAACCTGGAAAGATTTACATGAACTGCTACATAATGAAGTGAACAGAACCAGGAGAATGTTGTATACAGTAACAGCAATACTGTCGAATGAAGAACTCTGGATGACAAGTCATTAAGTCATGCTTTTCTCAGCAACAAGATGATTCAAGACAATCCCAACTAATGATGAAGCATACCATCTGCCTCAAGAGAAAGAACTGATATTGATTGAATACAAACTAAAGCATGCTATTTTTTCACTTTCATTTTTTTTCCCTTGTATTCAAGTTTCTTGTAATATGGAAATGTTTTATATAACTGCACATGAATAACCTTGATTTGGAAAGGGGAGGGGAGGGAGAAGGAATAGAATTAGTAACACAAAACTTCAAATAAAAATGTTAAAAAATTGGGGGGGGGGGGAAGAAACTGTATGAACTTTGTTATATGAACTTTATGACTTTTGGCTACTGAGAGGTCTTTTGCGGGCTTACTTCCTGGTTCTTAATAATGTTACATATAGTTTAGGTTGTCCAATAAATAACTTCCAAAAAAGTCAGATGTTACCATAATTTGAAAATTACTATTAAAAAAATATATAATGCTTAAATTTAAGAAATGGTAGGGGAAATTTTAAATCCTATGTAGGGAGAAATGAGAAATACTAGAAAACAAATACAAAAAAAAGAAATTATGAAAAAAAAAACTGGCACTGTTTCAAGAGCTGCTCTTTTGAATTAACTGTGATGTCCAAATAAGCCATTATTAATTCATATTTCATGAGAAACAACAGAAAATACTCATATTCCAAAGTTCTTTAAGTAAGAAAGATCAATAGTCATTATAATGCTTCCAGCTATTGATTACAGTTTGACTTATTTTCAAAAGGAAAATTTTCAAGAATAGGAGGTAAAATTAAATCCATTTTATTCAAAATAGCAGCCTAAAAATGTTCCCATATTAAACACTCCCTACCTTGGATTATGTACTAGAGAATTTACAAATATCTATTTTGATAGGATACAGAGCTGAAAAAAACTAAGAAAAATAATTTTGTATTATCTTCTTTCAAATCTTCAGCTTAGAATATTCCTCACTTATCATTACAGTTCTACTTCTTGATATTTAATCTAATAAAACTTCAAGGAAGTAAAAATCAAATTCCTTACATTTACACAGGAAGAGTAGTCCATCAAAATTAATGAAGGCTCAAGGGAAATTTAATAAGAAATAATGTTCACTAAGAAAATATTTAATATTTTTTAAAAGCTTCATCCAAGCTGTGAATTGGTCCAGTTGCTCTAAAAAGCAATTTGGAACTATGCCCAAAAAGTTATTAAACTGTGCATACTCTCTGATACAATAATAAGACTACTCAGCTTACATTCATTAAAGGAATCAGAGGAAAAGGACCAATAAGCACAAAAAATTTAAAAGAGTTCTTTTCATACTAGCAAAAAATGGAAACAAAGGAGGTGTCTTTTAGGAAATGACTAATCAAATTATGGCTTATAGATTGTAATGAAGTATTATTGTGCTCTAAGAAATGAAAAAATAAGTTTCAAAAGAAAATAGAAAGACCTCTATGAACTGATGCAGAGTAAAATAAAGAAATTTAGATTTATACAATGACAACACCTTTGTAAAGAAAAACTTTGGAAGACTTTAGAATTCTAACCAATATTACAATAAAGCACAAATTTATAAGACCAAAGATAAAATGTACTGCTCACCTCCTACCAGTGAAATAATAAATTTAAAATCTGGAAACATAATGTACATATATTTTCAAGGTAAGCCAATGTGGAAATTTGTTTTGCTGGACTGTACATATTTATACCATGGCTTTATATTGTTTTTTCTCCCAGGATAATCTTTTGTCTGTAGGAATGTAAAAATACATTTTTCCCTCACACGATTAATACCATACATCTTCCAATTAAGGATACTATAAGGTTAATCAAAACAATGGCATTAGGAAATACAATGATGCACAAAAAGAGGAAAAAATAATAAAACAAAAAATTTTAATCTTTTGAGAACTTTCAAATTTGTTAAAATCTCAGAAACAGAAATACTGTTAAATGAGGAATGGAAAGAAGAGTTTTTTAATTTAAATGATATAAATCAATCAAGTTTTGTATTCTTGGGGCAGGCAGGGGCAAAGTGGATAGAGCACCAGCCCTGAAGTCAGGAGGACCTGAGTTCAAATGTAACCTCAGACACTTAACACTTCCTAGCTGTGTGATCCTGGGCAAATCACTTAACCCCAACTGCCTCAGAGAGGAAAAAAAAGTTTCATATTCTGTCTAGCCCTACACAGTAAATTTCCATTCAATTATATGAAAAAATAGAAAAGCATGTAGTCCTTCTGAAAAATAGTTATTAGATAATGAACCAAGTTAGTTATTACATTTCTTAGGTAATCACACACTGCCACTGGTACTATTATTTCAAATCAATATTTCAATGTTGGCATTATCTAAATAGCAGGGAATCAAAAAACTGAAAGGTCCTTTGCTATTAAGAATTTTTTTTTTTTTTTTTTAGAAAATCTACTCACTTTCTGAATATAAAATGAAATGGGGAAAAATCCATGGGAAAAGAGTTCAAATACTAGTTTATCTTACAATAAAGGACACAAATTAAAATATTTTCTCTCAGACTTATAAATCTTCCTTTGTAATCTGAAGCATTTTAACATTAACTATATTCCAAAACATTTAGTCATATGCTAAATCCAATATCCATCACATTTCAAACTTGTTATGTTATCACATAGGACAACAGCAACAAACTAGGAATTTTCCATTTCATTTTTCATTGCTTACACATCAATTAAGTTAGTACATTAAAGGAAATAAAGTATAAAGATAATTTATAAAATCATTACAAATATGTAAGACAGTAACACCTCCCTAACAAAACACAGTAAATAACTAAAGTCAAACCTTATTTTAAATTATACATTTCAGCACATAAATCAGGGATGTTGGAAGAAAAAGTAGATATAAATGTTGTTGCAATTAATATAAAAGCTACTCCCTCAAACTACTATCAAGTATTAATTAGTAGTCTACACAAGAATTACAAAATCAGAGAATCTCCAAGTTGGAAGGGATCCTGAGAGAACATTTAGCCTAATCCATAACTGAACAAGAATTCTTAATACTTACCTAAGTATGGGTCTCCCAATTTTTTCTTGAACACCTCCAGCAGGGAAATCTACTACCTCCCTAATGCTATTTGGTTCCTGCCTACAGTATACATCTGGTAATATTATAGAACTTACACATTATATTTCTTCCAATGTCTGCCTAGTTTTCCTGCTAGTCCCTCAACAAGGAAATATTTTATTGATATTCCCAGTCACTTAATCAGAAAGAACTGATGTATTATTTTTTTAAAGAATTTAAAAACACAAGATGGGGAGAGAATGACTCCTGGTTCAATTGCTCATTATCTTGGATCACCTTGGCCAAGTCATTTACTCTCCTTAGGCCTGTTTTCCTCATCTATAAAATCTGAGGATGGGATTAGATAAATTCTAGAATCCCCTTCAACTCTAAATCTATGATCCTAAAATTTTAAATCTAGACATTTGAGTGTTTCCAAATAACTGAAAATACTACTAATAGATATTGGTTTAGTAAATTGAAAATTTTAAATGTTTATTATTTCACTTAATCCATGCCTTACACACATACACAAGTATACACAAAGTATATTCTGATTAATCAGAAAAATGATTCTAGAGTTATAATTACGTAAAAGGAAAAAACATCTTATGGGAAAAGTATCTCAATAGACATAGTTTTTTTTGTTGTTGTTGTTGTTGTTGTTTTTAATGTTAAGATATAGCAGTCATCTTAGAGAATTATCACTTTTTAAAAAAATAATCCAGCATATTAAAAAAGCAGATCCAATTACCAAGATTTAATTGTCTAGAAAACAAAGCAACTCAACTTCATTCAATCTCCTCCATTTACGTATCAGTAAGGCAAGAGAAAAATGTAACAGCAGCTATTCAAAAGCAACTATCTTTGGGGTTATTCTACATCAGACTGATTTCTGTTTCTGAAAATGGAAAAAAACAAGTCATCTGTTCCTACCCAGGGCACTGAAGAAACAGTAATTTTTTAAAACAAAATTCCAAAAGTATATCAAAGATAATTTATAACCAGTGTTGCCTTTTCGTAGCATAAAATATGTAAATAAATACTGTGGCATTACTTCTGGGCAGTTACATGATCATTTTATTTGCTACATTTACAGAAACTCAGCTCCTTGTTGAAACTTTAATGCAATGATAAAAACTATAGAGAAATTCAATTGCAAACTACAAAACATTTTGTGAGCCATTAACCAAAAGAGAAATAAGAGACTCATATTACTAAAACTTCCATTATGTCACTGTTTAAACTATACTAGCCAAAAAAAGAAAACCTGGATTCTGTATAGATAAGGTTAGACCCTCCTTTTAAAAAATGAATAAACGTTTTTGAAAATTAGGCTGGCAATTTTTTCATTTAGCTCTATAAGAAAGCATTATTGTTGTCATAATCAATCCATTAAAAGATATTTAGTTTTGTGGTTCAGAATATTTAGTAGATTAGATAGCATGTAACCAATGTAATTAGAGCAATGAAAGCTAACCATAATCTGGACTGACTCCACATATACATAACTCCATTTTTAAAAACTTAAGAGTACCTGATGCTCAAATTTGTAAGAAATAGATTTCATATGACTTCTAATTATGTGGCATAAAAAGAAATTTATATATCTATTCTCTATCTTTAACAATTCCTGTCATCAAGAAATATTGCCTTATTAATTCAAATTGCAAAATTACATTAAGTCTACCATATAAATCATTGTCCAGCACAAAATAAGACTTTATGTATTCAATCATATGTAGTTAAGATAACCATATTTTTCTCATTCTTTTCTGAGGTCAATCTCTTTAAAACTATGTTAAAAAAAATTTTTTTCTATGTTGCTGTTGTATTTTAGTCACAAATTATGGGTTTCCAAAAGATAAAAAAAAATGAAACTTTGGTATCAATTCAAAGACTTATTGTGAGTTTCTTACTTTTTCTGAAGGAGTACAAAAAAATTACTGGGGTGTAAGGTCAAATATATACATATAGTCTAGTCTTGTAATCATTATGCTGTAATAGATACCACTATACAAAACACATGTCTAACCTCATTTCTCTTCAGCATCTCCAGAAGCAGAGGTTTAGTTAGGTTCTAAAACAGGACAATCTCATTTACCCACATTAAACATCAACTTTTCACACAAAAGCAACAACAGAAAATTCAAAACTCATATTTCAAGGTCTGATAACTTAAAAAAAAAAATCTTTCTCCTGGGTGTATACACATACATACACAAAAACCCAAGAGACTTAATCCCAACTGTTTTTAAATATAGGCATTCAAACAACTAAGTTCATTTCTAATACATGTCAATTAAAGATTTTGCATTGAGGTCATTATTTACCCACCTGAGCAAGCATACTAGAGCAGAGGAAGGCAAAAGCAAAAGAAATACAAGACAATGAATTTAGTGATAATATATATATATTCCTATATACATCACATATGTATATAGGAATATACATATTCGTCTGAGAAGTCTCCACCGCTACTATTCAATTACTCTTTTTTTTTCTTTCTTGTAGTTCAGAGCACCCCTGTTCTTGGCTCCCACTCACAGCTAATAATAATAACATTTTTTATAAACTATCAAGGGTTGGGCACCAGGAGGTATAACCAAAGGAGGCAGCCTTGGATGCCTACAACTCCCTTCACAAGAAAAACACACCCAAAATTTACAGTGTCGAGCTTTCAGGGGAAGGCTGTCTTCGAGGGGTGGGGATGGGGGGAGTGTGTGTGTGTGTGTGTGTGTGTGTGTGTGTGTGTGTGTGTGTGTGTGTGTGTGTGTGTGTGTGTGTGTGTGTGTGTGTGTGTGTGTGTAGTGTGTCTGTGTGTGTGTGTGTGTGGTGTGTGTGTCTGTGTGTGTGTTTCGAAAAAAAGAGCCTCGCTTTTGAGAGAGAGGAGAGCTCCTCACCTGCCCACCTCCTCAGCCCCAAAGGGACTGCCCCTGGCCGCCGGTCGTGCCCCCTCGGCGGCGGCGGCGGCAAGCTTCCCTCGCTCCCCAGCTCCCAGGAACTGTCCCGGGCAGACTCCCTAGGCCCGGCCCCGGCTGCTGTCAGACTCAACCCTCGCAGCCGGGAACGGCTTTCCGCCCCGCCGCACAGCGGCCCGGCCCGCACCCTATCTCCCCCGGCCCGGACGCCCAGGAAAACGGCGGCGGCGCCTCCTCCGGGCCCCTCAGAGCTCACTCTTGCTGTCCCCTAGGCTCCGGGCCTCGCCCCTACCCTTAAGTTATGATCCTACGCCCCAGCTCGGACTCCGGGATATGGGGACTATGTGCCCCCCACCATCTCCTGGCGGGGGTGACGTCCTATTCCCCACCTGCCGCCCCCCGCCTGGGCGCTCCCTGGTTACCGTCAAGAGTCCGGACTCCGCCATCCTCCTTCCTCCTCCTCCTCTATAGAAGCGGCGCTACCCAACCATCGCCCCCCCTCCACAGTTCGCCCCGCCCAGTCCCCCCCCTACACACCGCTCCGGCCGCCCCTGCTGCTAGCCCCGCCCTCCGGCGTACAGACGTCACCAACCCACTAGGGGGGTGGGAATGCGGGCTGGAAGTCTGGGTGATCCAGAGGAAACAACTGGCAGCGGCCCTCCAATAACAACGGTGCATTAATGTCCTTACGCTCCCTCTGTACCCGATTTACAATGCTCGCCCTCCTGTCCACTAGGTGCCGCTGCCTTTCTTTCTCGGATCATAGAGGTAGTGTTCTGATAAAAGTGAAGCGGAACTCTACCCAACTTTGGCGTTGAGGCTGGGGCAGCCATTTTTAATGATGGAAAAAAAAGGGCTGGGATGAAGGAAACTATTCTTCCAGCTTCCGGTCTCATGGTTACGCTTTCCCTTCGCCCAACCTTCCCGTTTCCCGGGCAACGGCTGGTAAGTCGGAAAATTGATCGGTAGGTGATAAGCGGGCCCAAGAAAGGAACTCTTAGATGACCTGACGTTCTGCTTTAGACGTGCCAATTCAAACTTTTCACCCTCTGCCTCGTGTGGGGCAAGTATCCACACACTTGGGTAGCGCTGCTTCAGGAGTCTTTTCCCCCTTACCTGGATGGACTAACTAGAGCGTGAGGCCGTAAAACCTATCTCAACCGGAAGTCGTTTGACTGCCTTCCGGGTTGGAAGCCCAGAGAGTTCCGCAGCCGTAGTTCCCCTCCCCCAAGGGGGGCACCCAGACCTAAGCAGGATTGGAACGCCGAGGTAAGGGACGGTCTATCCCGGAGGCTAGTGGGAGAAAGTGGGTGGAGGGAAGCGAAGCGAAGGTCTGGGCTGAACGCGGCGGACCATAGATAGGAAGAGGAGACGGGCGGAGGAGTTGCTGTGCGCCAGCCCAGTTGGATGGGCGGCTCCTGTCTTCCGGTGGTGGGAGGGCGGGTCGCCGCTCCCAACTCCCCGCTTGCCTCCGAAGCTGCCCAGGGAGAGTCGGCCCCGCCTCTCCGAGCACCCCGTTCTGGGTAGGCTGTCGTCTGGCACCGCTCCCCACCCTCTCCGCCGCTGCCTCGGAGTCTAGAGGCGGGGCCGAGAGGCCGCGCTGGAGGACTTAAAACCGTGGGGTGGAGCCTGGACCGTCTCTAAATGACCCTTGTTTACCCCACGCCCGCCCTGCCCGGGAAGGTTGGGTGACGCGCTGTTAGGGGGGACGGGGCGGGGCGACTAGCGGTCTTCCCGTCTGCCGGTTCAGATCTCCGAAGACGACGCTGAAGTCCGGAGAGGACTCTCAGCCCCTGCATCTGCTAACACTGGGGGAGAAGCACTGAAAGTAGTTTTTTCCCACACTCTCCCACGAACCTAAGATTTCGTCCTTGAGTAAAAGTAAACTGAGCAGTATCTTCTCATATGCAGGAGAAAATCCAATTGCACTGATATTGAGCACCTCTTTACGTGCTGGGAGAGACTTAAAAGATTAAGGCTTGATTTGGGCTTTCAAGGGGCTTTGGGGTAGGGGACAGTGCGAAACAGTAAGCACCCTAGGAGTGATGCTGAATTGTGGAGGGCCTTAAATGCTGGGTAAGTATTTTGAACTTTATTCCCTCTAGACTACAGAGAACCATTGAAGTTTCTGAGTTTTGACCAATAGGATTGGCATGATCAGAAATTTGCTTTAGGAAAATTAATCTAGAATCAAGGAAGATTTAAAAGGGTAAAGACTGGAAACCGAGATGAGCCAAGAGGCTAATTTCTGTAGGCCAGGCGTGAGAGAAGTGGCCTTCAGCCACCTTAGTGGCAATGAAAATGAATTTGTAAAAGTATAATTAAGCTAAGATCAGTGACTACTTAAGAGATCCCTCATGTCATTCTAACTTTTTTCTTCACTGCTTTGTCAAACCATGCAGCCCCTCAATCAAGCATCATCTATTTATTTATTTCCCCGAGGCTATCGGGCTTAAGTGACTTGCCCAGGGTCACACAGCTAGGAAGTGTTAAGTGTCTGAAATCGGGTCCTCCTGAATTCAGGGCTGGTGCTCTATCCACTGCACCACCTAGCTCTCCCTAATCAAGAATTTATTAAGCACTTATCATGTACCAGGTTCTGCCTGTGCAAGTAATTAAGCAATTCCCACTCTCAAAGAGCTAACATTTTACCAAAGTAAACAAGTTCATAGATGAGTATATAGAGACTAAATATGAAGAGAATAAGGTCAAGATAAGATCGTGCAAAAGGATATTAGCAGTTTCTGGAATCAGAAAAGAATACATACATATATATATATATATATATATATATATATATATATATATATATATATATATATATATATATATATATATATATATATATAAGACAATACTTGAGCCAAAGGAAAAGATGAATTCCATGAGGCAGAGGTGAGAAGTGAGTTCAGAGGCACAGAGACAGGGAGTGTTCTGAATTAGGAACACCAAGAAAATCAATTTGGCTGTTACCTGGAGTGCAGAAAGAAGAATAAATAAAATGTTAGAAAAGCAGGTTGAAACCTGTAAACCAGACTGTAAAAAACTGTTAAGGGAAAGCAAGTTTTTTTTGTTTTTTTGTTTTTTGTTTTTTTCTTAAAGGTAACCACTGGAGTTGATTAAGTAAAGTAATTAAGTGAACAAATCTATACTGAAGAAAATCACTTGAATACTTGTGTGGAAGACATTATGTATTGCATGGAGATTTGAAGCAGGAGACCCAATTAGGAGGAAAATGTTTAGGTGATGTGATTCTGAAATTTGTGAGTAAAAAGAAAGGAAATCAGATGCGAGAGATTTAGAAGAAATAGAAACAATGAGATTTGGCAAATGATTGGGTATGTGGACTACAATGGAAAAGTCAAGAGTAATTTTAAGGTTATGATATCTGAGAAAGTGGAAGAAGGATAGTGCCTTAGAAAGAGAGAATTTTGGAAGAGAGGTTGATTTAGGGGAAAGGATAATGGGTTCTGTTTTGGGCATGTTGAGTTTAAGATTCTGTAAGCCATTCAGTTTGAAATATATAGCAGCTAGTTAGTGATAAAGCACTGACGCTTAGGAAGAAACCTGCGCAGGACATGTAAATCTGAGTCAACTAATTAGATTCTTGGGGGGGTGGATAAGATCTTCAAGAGATAATAGTGAGAAAAGGGAAGCAGGTTTAGGATAGATCCTAGGTGAAAACCACATTTAAGATGTGATACGGATGAAGTGCAGCAAAACAAACTGAGAAGTCAAGTTGGTAAGAGAACCTAGAGAAAGTAGCGTCAGGAAAACCCACATAGGGGAGAGAATATTCATGAGACTGTAGCCAGTAAAGTCAGTGCAGCACAAAAGTCTAGGACTGAGAAAATTCTTTGTAAACATAAAGATCCAGGATGAGGTTTTGGTTCTTACCACAGAACTATAGACTTTAGAAAGAATCATCCTCTCCCCACCCTCCACCCATTTTCTGTCTGTGAGTAGTCATTAAAATATCTAAAGTTCCTTGGTAGGATTTGTCTATACCTTTATACCTTTCTAATTGAATCCCTAAATCTAACATAAGTACCTTGGAAAACAACTAGAACTCCAAGTTAACTGGCTGACTCAAAGTTGGTCAGGAGGCATTGAAGGTCCTGCCCTATTACACAGAGAACAAGCGATGCACTGGAGTCTCATAACACCTCCAATGCCTTTGTTCAAGCTTTTTTTCTGTGGTTAGAATGCTGTCCTGAATTCCTGCTTAACGGTTAAAGTCAAACTGAATTCCATCTCTACTTAAAAGTTTCTGACCCTCTTCTCTGCTACTTTTTTTTTTCTGCACCCTAGTTATTTGCACGTTCTCCCTTAGATCTCATTTATCACCTTATTTCATAATTCCCTAATCTACTTATCATGTAATATTGTGCATTATAGCTGGAGTAACCTCTCCCTACTAGACTGTTAGTTAACTCTTTGGTGGCAGAGACTTTTATCTATGTTGTGTTATTTCCTCTTTTGTTGAGCTCTGTTCATATCAGAGACAACTATGTTGCAGTGGATATAAAACTGGAGTTTGAGTCAGGACTATCTTTAAATTCCACTTCATCAAGTTATTAGCTGTGTGACCTTGGACAAGTCACTTGACCTCTATCTTAGCTTCATCAACTGTAAAATGGGTCACTTACCTCCCAGAATTGTTGAGAGGATAAAATGAGAAAATATAAAGCATTTTGCTAAATAAATGCTATTATTCATTTTTCTTATTATACATACTGTGTATCCTTAATATTATATACTGTGCATATTGTCACTTAGCTAATTTTTTAAATCCAAAACTTGGGGAAGAAAGGAGGTGCCTCTGGGCAAAAACTAAAACTATGATTTCATTAGTACAGGAAACTCTTAGTAAGGAAGCTGTAACTTGGATTCTTAAAGAGTTTCTAGGGTATTGGAAGTTTAAATTACTTGTCTTTGTTAAAAAGTAGAACTTGACCCCAGATCTCCTAGACTCTTAGGACAGTTCTCAATTCACTCTTCCACTCTACTTCCAGAATTTATGTACAGAAAAATGATTCTTCTTACCTTGATAAGTCACTCTGATCTCATAGAAAATTTTCTGCTCCCTCTAGGATCTTTTTCAACTCAGCTGAATATATTTATTATTTTTTTAACATTTAAATGTATGTCAGATGTATGTGCTGTATCTGTAAAATATGTTTTACAGAGAACTAGCTTGTCCCTGGGGATAACATAGCATTTACTTTTCTGTCTCCACCTGTAAAGTTTGTATTTTCTCCCTCTATTAGCCATAAAAGCTGCTTCCCTTCAGCAAAGTATTCCTTCATTACATTGCGTCATCTCTGGGTGTAGGCAGTGTAGCAAAATGTACTGGTGTCAGCATTGTTTCACCAATTTCTGTAGGACTCTTAGAAGCCTGTAGGCTGTTTTTAAAAGATGTGTGGGCTTTGCAATTCAAAATGTGATGAATTTTGTTATCGGGCAGATATCTAGGTAAACCACCAGCCTAGTCACATTCCAGCTTGGGCAATGATATTCTTCTACCTGAAATTTTTTGCAGTTTTACTTGAGCTTCATATATTTACATATTAAGGATGACCCCTTAGTACTGGAAGTCAGGTTATACTCCAAAATTACCATATCTTATTTAATGTTTAGAAAATGCCAGTACATTTCTGTATTAAGAGCTGGGCAAGCCCCTGAGATGAAACTTGTCACCTTACTCTTCTGTCCTGAAGTTTATAATCTTGAGACTAAAGTCATAATAAGAAAAACACCTGTTTGGCCAGAATATTCTTAAAGAAGAAACATGAAATTGTCTATAATTAAATTTACCAGCAAACCAAACAGGAAAAAATTGTCTGTTAAAAGGTTGGCTAATTACGCTAAATTGGTAAGGCAAATTAAAATTCCCTTTAGGACAATAAAGATGTAATTTTTCACCATTCTAAATCAACTGTTCATTTCATTCAAAGCTTGATTATGATTGTAGCAATGATTATGAAGGAAACAGTAAAAAAAAAAAAAAAAAAAAAAAAAAAAAGTGCTAGAGGCCTGGTAAGGCCTTATACTTGTGTAGGCTGTAAGTGGTACTTGAGCTGAGCTTGAAAACAAGCTAGAGGCTAAGAAGCTTCAGCTTCTCAGCTTTAGCTCCCCTAAGAGGAAAGAGTATCCCAGGTGGAAGAGGAGGAGGGGATGGGGGAAGGAGGGAAGGAGAGAGAGAGACCCCCTATGTAGAGGTGTAGAGATGGAATATATAATTTCAAATTTGGGAATAGCTAGACAAGTCAGACTAATCACACTGAGTGAAGGCATGTTCTTTCAACAATTTCAGCCTTGGAATGAACTCTGTCCTCCCTGAAAACCGAGGCCTTCAGTTTCGGCTTCTAAATAAAGTCCGTAGAAAATGCTATTCATTGGAGGGGGGAGGGTATGATTTTCACCAAGAGTGTAATACGGGTTAAAGTTATATATGTGTTGGCCAAAATCACTTCAAGATTTTCATCGTAGACCCATTTTAGAAGCTAGGCTGTGTACATTTTATTTGCATGAGTCTTAAAGTTAATTAGCCAAATTGAACATGTTGCCACATTATCCTACCAGCAGATAGATGCCTGATAGTAAAACAGAATAGAATCTGTACAGTCTCCAACTGTGTAACATATGAAATCAAGCAGGCTGGTACCAAATGAATGTCAGCAATCCAAATTAAATACTCTGCTAAAAAGGGCATTGTTTGCTGAACAAGAAAGAATGTGATAATGGACAGCACTTTTCTCAGCTACATTCTCTTTACCAGAGTTTTTTTTTGCCATTTCTTCCCTTTAAGTTTGCCACCTTAAAAAGTTCAATGTCGGGGTCTCACCTTGTTGTCCGGGGTCTGAGCAGCCGCTTTATTTAATGTGCAAAGTGACGAAGTGGGAATCCAGATAAGTTCTCCTGGTGGCTGGCAGATAAACAGAAGAGGAAGGAGGTGCTGGAGCTGCTGCAGGAGCTGAGCCCACAGCCTCCAGGCAGGGGCGGGTTTGGGAACTTAGAGGGCCGAGAATCTGCTGCACCAGTTCCGGCTCCAGCCCCAAAGTGGCAGTGCAGGGAACTCAGGCCTCCCTGAACTCCCTGAGAGATAGGCTGGAGATGCAGGCGGCACTCCCTCTCAACCTCTGGGCCCTCCACTGGCTCCCTCAGAGGCTGCAGCCTCTGAGCTGACAACAGAGTTGGGGAAAAGGGGAGTCTGGCGCTTATTATTGTTACTGAGTTCAGATGTGTGACAGGAATGATATATTTGATAAGGAAGAATGTTTTCGATCTAACTGGAGGACTATGGAGGAGGTTATGGAAATGTGAATTCAGAATGATCAGGTAGAAATTATGAATCCATGTACCATCTGTAACAACTTGTGAACCAATGTCTGAATACTTTGTTGCTAGTTTAATTATAGAATGGACAACTCACTATGTACTTCAATGGGATTTCTTTGTATTTTTCATATCATTGCCTGGCATGGTTTATATTTGACTATATTCAACTCAGGGATTTTTCAGAATTTGCTTATGCAGTAGCTTGTTTCATCCAAGAATCCATAACAATATACATTTTTCTCTCAGCATTGTAGGCCCCTACATATACCATTTAACCAACAGGACACCATATATTATGCTGCGGAGGTTTGGCAGCCGAAGTCCTTGACTTATGATCACAGCTTTGTGATTAAGAAAAGGAAAAAAGACTATTATGAATTATGTTTACATAGATGCTTTTAAAATCTACCTTCAATAGTTTTATTACATATATGTTTTGGTATTCTTTAATTTATTTTACATGGCACTTGCATACGTGAAAAAGAAAAAAAATTACACATCATCTTGATCAGCTGGTACTTTGTTTTGTACAAATAGACAGACAATCAAGAGAATCAGTTCCAGAATCCTTTAGAAAAGAAAGGGACATATAATTGCTCTACAGAAAAATATGACAATATTCTTCAGTAGAGAAAATTTCAGATTTGGCAATAGACTTGTCTGGTAAATTTATGGAATGAAATCATCTTTGGCCCATTGACTAGCTATCATAGGACTAAATAGTAATCGTATGCCTATATGGAATGTCTAATATTGTGTAATGGTTCACAGTGAGAGACTACTGGAGAAACTTCTTGTAGTTGATGCAGAACAAATATAAAAATTGTATTAAATCAAACAAGAAAAAAAAGCTGGAGTTTTGTATTTATATGTATATATGAGAGTTTGTTTTGGGAGATATTTTTTATCTCACTGCAATGAATCAAGAGTTTAATTTTTTATTTTAGCCATGTATTGAAGGCATCTTTTTTTTGGCCAGCTCTTAGGTGGTTGTCTTGAATCATTGTTAATCACTACTGTTAATCATTGTAATTAGTGTAGTTTAAACCCTTCTTTCCCTGCACCCCCAATCCTTATTGTACTTTTTCTTAATTTTTTTTCCAGGTGAGAGGTTAGTGTGAGTGAATGTTTTGATAGTTGTGAGAAAAAGATGAATTTCAAAAATATTTCACACGTAGCCTATTTTCCTTCACAGTATGTCTTATTGTTAATAAGAGTGTAATTTGGGGTGAGGGGAAGAAGGGGAAAATTTGGAACAAAATGTTTTGCTGGGGTCAATGTTGAGAAATTTACCCATTGATATGTTTTGTAAATAAAAAGCTTTAGTAAAAAAAAAAAAAAAAAAAAAAGTCATTTCATGATGCAGTTATTTGATACCTTTTTTTTAGTAAGTATGAGCCAAATATTCTATTAATTAGTAAATTATAAAGCATTAAGAAGAGTAGAATGAGTTTACTGTTAGATTTAATTTCTATCAAACTAAGTCTACTGTTAGCTTTTCTTTTGTGTCTACTACTGTTAATCTAATCTAATTTAAATTAATTCATTTAATTAAATAAATTAGTGTAAGTTGCAAATGCATTCTGAAATTCACCCTTCCCTTCCCATCTTTTAACTTCCTTTTGACTTTTTTGTCTGGCTCTTGTTAATTTGTTGTTAGCTAGACTTTTTTTTTTTTTTTTAATGGACAAAAATTTAAGGGAAAATGCATAAGCCTTTTTTTTATAGTGATATTTATGATTCTTTTTCTTCACAATTAGATGGTATGTCACAATGAATGATGTCTACTGGCTAATTGCAGGGCTAGCAATGGCAGTTTTGATTTCCAAGTTATTTCAATTATTTTGTCCAGGTGTAATGTGTAGCATATTAGCAATACATGTATATATGGAAAATTAATAATTTTTTTCACCTCACTGAGCCAGTCCATTTAATTGTCTAATGATGTAGGTAAACACAGTAAAAGGCATTGCCCAATATAGTAAAAATGACAATTCTATCTAATTTACTTATAAAGCTATCAAGACTAGAGAGAGAGATTTGAGTTATCTTCATTGAGGTAGTAATTGAAGCAGTAGGAATTCAGGAAATTGCCAAGAAAGTATAAAGAAAGAGAAGAGCAATAATGTTCTCCAACAATTTGGGAATGCACAAGTCAGAACTAGTATCTTCAAAGGAAACGAAGAAATAGAGGTAGAAAAGAGCTCTGCCTAAAGTCAGAGAGGGAGAGTATATATAGAAAAGGATATTGGAATGTTAAAGTAACTAGGTGAAGCAGTGGATTGAGCACCAGCCCTAAAATCAGAAGGACCTGAGTTCAAATTTGACCTCAGACACTTAACACTGCCTAGCTGTGTGACCCTGGGCAAGTCACTTAACCCCAATTGCCTCAGCCCAAAAAAAAAAAAAAGAAAGAAAGAAAGAAAAGATATTGGAATGTTAGTGAAAGGAAGGGAAATACCAACAGTGTCATATCTTGCTAGAGTTCAAGTAGACTAAAGATTGAGGAAAAAGTTATTGGATTTAATAGTGATATAATTGGTGACTATTGAGAGAATAGTTTCAATAAAGCCAGTTTGCAAGGATTTAGAGTAAGTAGTGAAATGAAGCATTAAGTATAAATTTTTTTTTTGAGGCTCTCATTCCCAATCCACTAAGATCAGCAGGATAATTTCAGAAAGGCCTAGAGAGACTTGCATGAACTGATGCAAAGTGAAGTGAGTAAAACATTGTACACAGCAACAGCAAGATTATATAATGATCAATTCTGATGAATGTGATTCTTTTCAACAATGAGGTGACTAAGGCCAACTCCAATGGTCTTTTGATGGAGAGAGCCAATTGCATCTGGAGAGAGAAGAGTATGGGAACTGAATGTGGATCACAACAGTATTTTCACCTTTTTTATTGTTGTGTGTTTGCATTTTGCTTTCTTTCTCTTTTTTTTTTCCTTTTTAATCTTGAATTTTCTTGTTTATTATGATAATTGTGGAAGTATGTATAGAAGCATTGTACATGTTTAATATATATTGGTTTATTTACCATCTAGGAGGAGGGGTTGAGGGGAAGGAAAGGAAAAGAAAAATTGGAACACAAGGTTTTGCATATGTTTTGAAAATAAACAGCTTTATAAAAAAATATTTTTAGCACAGTGCCTGGCACACGATAAATGCTATAAAAATGTTAGCTAGCAATAGTGGTGGTGATGGTAAAGATCATAGTAGCAGTTGGAGAAAGCAGTTACAATTGAATGATGAGATCACAAGCCAAATTCTAAAGAGTTAGAAGACAACAACAACAAAAAAAAAAAAAAAAAAAAAAAGGAAGGAGAGGCAACAGATAGAGATGGCCTTCTCAAGAAGTTTAGCTGCAAAAAGGAGGCGAAATATGAAACTATTGCTAGTGGGAATGGATCAATCAATTGAAGATTTTTTTTTTGAGGTTATCTTTTTGTTTGTTTTTTAGATAAGAGAGAGAATCATTTTTGTTAGCAGTACCAACACAGCCAGTAGACAGGAAGAAGTTGAAAATAAGTGAGAGAATGGCCTTGATAGAAGAAACAATCTGCTCTGCTTGTGCATGTAAAGGGGTTTGCCTTGGCAAAGAGCCACCCCTTTCCATGAGGCAGACTTAACATTCACCTGTTTAGTAGAAAAAGAAAGCTGCTAGTTTAGAAGAAAGAAAAAGTAAATTTGATCTAGCATAACTTGTTCCTGATGAAGGTGCATTGGCTTTCTGATCACTGATGAGTTTAGTCATTTCTATTTTTTGAAAAGGAACCTATTTTCCCTTGTCTGACCCTATGAGTACCTCTTCCATATTCCATAATCACCAAAGAAGCATTTATTCTATTTCTCCAACGTGTCAGACACTCTGCTAGGTGCTAAATATATAAAAACAGTGAATAAGACTGTTTCTGTGCTCAAAGAGCTTGAATTTTAATGACAACAAACATATATAAGTACATACAAAATAAACATAAAATAAATATACCTATATTCTCAGCTACTGGGGACCTTGAACCTGTTGGATCTCTTGATGTTGGGTGTTCTGAACTGCAAAGATCAAGTGTTAATATTAAGTTCAGCATTGATAGGGAGGTGGGGTACAGGGTAGCAGCCCTAAGTAGAGTTAAATTAGCCCAATCAATCAAATTAATCATTCAACATTTATCAAGTGCCTATTATATGCCAGATACTATGCAAAGTGCTGGGGATACAAAAAAGAGGCAAAAGATTGTCCCTACCATTTAAGAGCTTACTATCTAATCATAGTGACAATATGCAAAAAATATATACAAAGCAGGTCACATATAGAATAAATAAGAGATAACTAAAGTCTTCTAATAATCTGTGGGATTTTAGTTAAGACTTCAAGGAAACCAAAGAAGTCAATAAACAGCACTGAGAAGGAAGAACATTCCAGGCATGTGCGACAGCCAGAAAAAAACCAAACCAGGAGATGGAGTGTCTTGTTTGCCAGGACACTGTTACTGTATTAAAAAGTACTTATCAAAGAATAAGATATAAGAAGACTAGAAAGGTTGAAGGGAGATAGGATACAAAGGGCTTGAATGCCAAACCAAGCATTTTAGGTTTTATGATGGAGTTTATTAAATAAGGATAGAGGGTAATAATGATTGAACTTGCTCTTTGGGGGGAAAAAATTAATTTCAGTGGCAGAGAATATATTAGAGTAAGAAGAAACTTTAGGCAGATAGACGTACCAACAGACTACATCAATAATCAAGAATAAGTTGATTAGGACTTGCCCTAGTGTGGTAACAGTGTCAGAAGAGAAAGTATTTAAAAGATATTGCAGAGGTAACATCAACAGGCCTTGGCAACAGATTTGATGGTTGGGCCCTTACCCCTTCCTCCCTCCCCAACCCCCAGCACATCAAAGGGAAGTGAGATGACCAGAATAACTCATGGGTTATAAACTGAGAGGCTAGAAGGATGCTGTTGGCCTGCATAGCAACAGAGAAGGTAGGAGGAGAAGTTTAGGGGGGAAAATAAGTAAAGCTTTGGACCTATGGAGTTTAAGTTATGAAGATGTCTCAAAGACAGTTGGAGGTTCAAGAATGTTTATCAGCAGAGAACTTGGGACAAGATAGATTTGAGAATCATAAGCATAGAAATGGTAATTAAATTCATAGGAGTTGAATAGATCACCTGGAGAAGTATCCAGAGAGAAGGTAGCCAGAACAGAGTGAGAGGGACTCCTTTTAGAGGATGTGATCTAGAAGAGGATCCAACAAAGGAGACAGAGAAGGAACAGTCAGATTATGTAGAACTAGGAGAGAGTGGTATTCTGAAAATACAGAAAGAAGCAAGAAGGTTGATCATTGCTTTTCAAAAGCTATAGAAAGTTCAAGGAGCATGAGAATAAAGAAAAGACCATTGCATTTGGCCAAAAAATAATAATAATAATAATTTTGGAGAGGTCTGTTTTGTTAGAATTATGTCAAAAATAGATTGTAAGGAGGAAAGAAGAGAGGAGAAAAAGTGAAAGTTATCTATAATAGACAACTAATTTTTTTTTTTTTTTTGAGTTTAACTACAAAGTGAATCAATCAAGCATTTTTGTTTTTTGTTTTTCCAGGATGGAGAGATATATATGGACATGTTTGTGATAGTAGGAAATGAACCAGTGGACAAGAAGAAATTGAAAATAAGTAAAAATGGGGCTAACAGAGGAAAGAATCTGTTGGAGGAGATGGGCAGAGGAATAGGCAGAGGAATATCAGTTTCAGATCCAGTGTATCCTAAAGCATTTTCAAAATCAGATATAATTTTTAAGCATATATTGGTGTTTACAAGTAAGAATTTTTAATTTATTGTATTTATATTACCAGTGTCTAGAACAGTATCTGATCCATGAAAAAAGCTTAATAAATTTCTCTACTTTTCCTTTCCATTTCTTTTTTAGTATGTTCTCCCCCCTTTTTTCTTTCCTTCAAGATCATCAGAATATAGCAGAAGTGTGTCGACTTGTGTTTGTATTTCAAAGTTTCAGTTCTGTTTTGTTCTTTCCATCAAGAATGCTCAAAAGTCTTATATATAATCAAAGGTTCATTGTTTTCCCTCTAGAGAATTATGCGCAGTCTTGCTTGGATGAGTTATTCTTGGTTAGAAATCTCCATTTTTTGCCTTTTGGAGTGCTGTTTTTTAAATTTTCCACTTTTTTATAGTGGTAGCAACTAAATCTTGTGTGATCTAATACTTGAACTCTTTCTGGCTGCTTACTGGAAGCTCTGGATTTGGGTTATAATGTTTTTTAGAATTTTCATTTTAGGGTTTCTGTCAGGAGGTTACTGATGGATTTTTCAGTTTTCACTTCACCCTTTCACTGTAATAGATATGGGCAGGTTTTTTCCATGATTTAAAAATATATTTATGATTTCTATTTTATTAATATCTCTTCCACTATTCCATCCCCATTGAATAAATTAAGCCTTCCCCCAAAAAAAGCAACAAAATGTTCAATATATTACTATATTGTCTATTAGAACAAATTCCCTTGTTGCCCATATCTGAAAATTCTTCTTTCTGCATTTTAAGTTCATCACCTCTCTGACAGGAGGTGAGTGGCATATTTCATCTTCATTTTTTTTGGAATTGTGGTTTTTCATTGCATTTATCACAGTTCTAAAAAAAACCTTTCAAAGTTTTTTTTTTCTCTATATGGTTGTTAATCATTGTATAGATTGTTTTCCTAGTTATGCTCACTTCAGTGCACTTCAGTTCATAGAGATCTTCCAAGGTTCCTGTGTAGCTGCCCATTTCATCATCTCTTAGCACACAATATTATTAGTCTCCAATTCCTTTATACGTCTTAAGAGCTCTTTATTGAATATAATGTTTATTGCATTATGACCAGTGAATTTTACTTTTTCTGCTTTTCTCCATTTTTTGAGATCATTATTCAATACATATTGAAGTTTTGTAAATGTGCCCTGTAAGTTTAATGTACATTTCTTTATATTACCATTGAATAACCTCCAGAGATTTGTCATAAAGTTCCATTTGGGTCCTCTTTTCATGTTTATCTTTTGACTAGATTTGTCTAGATCTGAAGGAGAATATAGTAAAGGCTCCTATTTTAAGTTTTATTCTCCATTTTTCCAATTTGATTTATTTTTCATTTAAGTAGATATAATTTCATTGGTTGGTCTGTATATTAAGTAGTGATGGTAATTGGCTCTTCATGGTGTCTTTAAACATAGGGTAATTTCTCTGTATTTTTTTAATCTAGAATTATTTTCAGTAGTCTTCTTTGAAATAGTGGGAAGATTTTTAGTTCACTTGAAACAAAGTAGATTTTGCTCTAGCTCATTTTAACTTTGTATGGATATTTCATTTGAAGTGTGGTTCTTGTAAATGACATACTGTCAAATTCCACTTTCTGCTGTTCTTTTTGATTTTCTTTATGGTTAAGTTCATCATATCCATATTCTGTATTGTTCTTTTCTCTAAGTCATAATCATCTCTTGGGGAGCTTCTGGAAGCAGCCTTAGTTTCCATTCAGTTCAATAATCCCAAATGCAGCCAGGAGTTAAAAGTCTTTTCTTGGGTCCTATTACCTTTAATAGAGGCCTATCTCTCTCCTTGGTTCCAAGAGCTCCCTCCGAATCTCTCCAGCCAGCTTCATTCAGCCTTTCGTTCTCCCAATGTCTCCAGTCAGCACAAAGGTGGAAGTTGGAATGAATCTTAACTCTGAATCTCTGGGAAGTCCTCCTTGGTCCTGAGAGCTTCTTCCTTATATGCTACACACCAATCATTACATCACTAGGAAACCATTATTTGTTGTAGGATTAAATCAATGCTAAATTAGATTTAACCATTGTCTCCTCAGTTCCACTCAGTACCTTGTTTCAAGTTCTGGCCCATAACATCTCCTTGTAGGATCAGATCAATCATACTGAACCATGCTAAATTAGATAATTATTGTCTCTATCTATTTCAGTGACTTAGCACCTTGTAAGAATCCTAACAATATTCCAATTTGTGATTGTTAATTTTGTGTTGTCTTGTACTTTTTTCTCCTTTTTCTCCATCCTCACCGCTTTACCGATAAGAAGGTAGTAGAAGAAAGGGAGTTTTTCTGCCATTTATGAGCTTATAAATGGAAGTACCTATTGAAGATCTTCTCTGGTCCCTTATTCTGTTTTTGCTTTCTTCCTTCTCATTTAATCTTCTTTCAAGTTCTCTTAAATATTCAGAAAGTTTATTCCTTTGTTATGCTCACCCTCTTAAATTCCATTTCTACTTTCCCATCATCCCTTTCACACCATTTCCCTTTGAGTTGAATATCTTTACCAAAATGTGTAGGTGTGGGTGTGTGTAGAATATATGTTATCAATATATCTGTTCAGATAAATGTTAGATTCATGGATGCCACTTTCTCCCATTCTTTCCTCTGTAGCTATAATCTTTCCTTTTTATCCACCTCTTATTTGAAAAGTGATTTTCCTTCCTTTCTTCCTCCTTTATTCCCTAATATAATCTCCTGTTTCTATTTTTTTGTCTTTCAAGATCATTAAAACAAAACAAAACCACATATAGGCTCCTTTTTACCTTTATGATCTTTAAAGATACCAGCATTCTAAACATTATTTCTTCTCCTAGTAGTAATATATAAACAATTCATCCCCATTTATTCTCTTTAAATTATAAACAAAAAGATATCCCTTTCTATTTTTCTCTTGGTTAACCATCATTTCTATGTCAAATATCTACTCTGTTCTGGCCTTTTCATCAGCAATACTTGGATATCCTTTATTCCATTAAAAACCCATTTTTCACCCCAATGGGATTATACTTAGTTTCTCCTTATCTTTAATTGTAAATCTTTATCCTCTTGCCTTTTAGGATGTCATATTCCAAGCTCTTAAAAAAAAAATGGCAGCTGCTGTGTCTTGTGTGATACTTATTGTAGCTCCTTGGTACTTGAACTTCTACTTTTCAGGTGCTTGTATTTTTTTTTTCTTTGACTTGGAACTTTTAATTTTAGCTGTGGCATTCCTGGGAGTATTAATTTTGAGGTTTATTTGTGCACATGACCAGTGGATCCTTTTTATTTTTACTTTAATCTCATGTTCTAAGAGTTCTGTTAGTTTTCTTTTAAAATTATTTGAAAAATAGTATTAAGATTTTTTTAACTAATAGTTTTAGATAGTCCCATGATTCTTTATATTATCTCTCCTTGATCTATTTTTGGGCAATTATTTTTTATACATTTTTATATTTTTTTCTATTTTTAAATCTTTTGTTTTATATTTTAGTATTTCTCATTGTCTAATGAGTCATTTTCCGTTTAGCCCATTCTAGTGGATCATTTTCTGTTTAGAGCAGTTCTTTTTGGTTTTCTACCACCTGTCATAATTTGCCATTCTTTTCTCTCTAGCTTTTCCATTTTTTATATTGTTTCATTTCTTCTAGTTATTCCTGCAGTCTGTGTAGCCAGCATATTTTTCCCCTAAATTTTTACCTTAGATAGTTTGAGGTCATGATCTTCCTTTATCTTTTAGGTATTCTCAGTAGTCAGAGCTTTCCTTGGTTTGATCATCTCATCTGCCTCTGTGTCTAAACTGGAGGTGTTAGGGGAATGGGGATGACTGGGGAAAGTATATTTAATTAAGTCTCTGTAACTGAATGGCATAAGCAGGGCTGGATAGTGGCCAAAACCAGGCTTCTCCTTCAAGGGAGTTTGATGCTGTTCTACTGCTGGGCCTGCTTGGCTGCTCCTTCTTGCCATAGAGTCCAGGACCTTACTCTGTATCTGAGGTCTTTTCCCTTTCCTGCTGGGCTCAGGCTGGAGGGCCTACTCCCACATTCAACTTTCACAACAAACTTTGGATGTAGAGATTATTCAGGATGTGTTTTTCCTAGGGCTTTTCTCCTACAACTAGACTTAGGCAAATAGAACCATTTCGGAAGCCACATGGAACTTCTTAGGACTGCTTTCTTACAAGTTGGGCTCTTGTAGCCATTAGCCATGGGTTCAGGCTTCACTGATGGCCCTGGGCTGGTTGTAAGATGCTAACATAATATTAGACCTACCTGATTTCTTGAAATATGGTATCTAGAATTTTTTTTTTTTAATCATGATTTTCAAGTAGTACGATAGTTTCTAAATTCTCTCCTCTTAATCTATTTTCCAGGTCATTTTATAAATCTTGCACTAAGGTGTTAACTCTTGATTCAAATCTGCCTTCTAAAACTCTTCTAATTCTTTTTTCAAGCACCCTTATTTCATTTGTGATATGGTTTGTGGTTTTTTGGTTTTACTTTTTAACTTTTGTTCATTTCTTGTGGTAATTCTAGTTTAGTCTATGTTTTGCTTTGAGGTTTTGTTTGTATATGGTTTTGAATTATTTCCTTATTCTGGAACTTTGTCTCAAGCATCCTTGGAACTATAACAGTACTTTTTATGGGAATCTTTTTTTGTTACTGTTTACTTATTCTTTTATTTTCTGAATTGGTACTTTGTATTAGGGTCACACTCTTGTACTTCCACAGGGGGTATCTTGGCCTTGCATGATACTATTTTGTATTCCCTTAGGGTCTTACTTTCTCCAAATATTGAGTGCTTTTATTCTTCAGGGATCTCAGGGGAGGCTCAGGCCAACTTTCAGTGTGCCCTCAAAATCAAGGCAAAAATCTGATTGCTATCCCTTTGGTCTGTACTTTTCAAGCTCCTAACCCCAATTTGGGTCTGAGTAATAGGCTATGCTCTGATTGGAGCTCCAGTAGACTGCTACTGGCCCCAGCCTCTTTCAACTATTTGGAAGATTACTGACTCAGAGCAACAGAAATGCAAACTTCCCTATGGTGTATGCTCTATACTTTAGTCACTGAAGTTCAGGCCTTATCTGAATACCTTACTTGACTAGTGAATCAGTGACATATAGTACTATTTACTCCTGTCTCTTCCTGTTCTTTTCTTTACATATAGCTTCAAGCCAGACTGTGCTGGCTTTGCTAGATGGGCAGCTCTTTATTTTCCTGGAACAAAACTGCAGATCAGCCTCATTGCCCAACGTTCTAAGTCTACATTAGGTCCACCACCCAACTGGAGTCAGAGCTATAGAGCTGGCAACCAGCTCCTGTTCTTTCTTCCTGCACAGTTAAGGCAAGTACTTGCTGGATCTATATCTATCCTTGCTTTGAAATACACAAGCAGGCCATATCTTACTTGGGCTCCTGCCTGTGTCCTCTGTGTATGTGCAAACCAGCTCTGAAGTTAGAAAAACACAACTGTTTTCTGGTTCCTATTCCTATTCCTTAGGCTGGAAAAAAAATAATGTATTTTCTCCTTTTATTTCAAACTTACTCACACCCTCTACATCTTTTACCCTCTCCTCTCACCACTCTCACTACTTTAACACTCTTAGATTTTGGAGGGAGTAGTTGTGGGGAAAACTAGACTATGTTGTATACTCCTGCTCCATCATCTTAATCTCCTCTAATAGTAGACATTTAATAGATATTTTTAAGAGCTTATTAGTATATGTGCTGGGTTGAAACAGTATTGTTTAAGAATAGCTCTTCGTAGACTAGGAGTGATTTTACTCAACAAAATTAATAAGAGACCTACGTACTTCAATAGAGAGATTATAAAAGGAAAATCAAATAAAAGACTGCTTATAAAATCAGAAATTCTACGTAACTTTAATTAGAGGAATAAGGACCCCTAAAGACTATAGACTGAAACAGTAATTCCATAATACACAAATCTTTTCTACTTAGGTTGTTTTTCCAAGACTTACCATGTTATTTGCCATTTTATTGATAATCATTTGAAATAACACTTCTCAAAGTTAAATCATTTAAGTCAGATAGCTGGTTAATAGCACAAACAGAACTGCTTTCTAAAAACTATGTCAAGTTCAAAGATTGTACCCCAAATATAACTTTTGGAAGTTTTGAACTTCATATAATTTGTTTTATCACAAAATAAATATCTGTATGCCATGAAAAATGGATTTTCCTGGCATCAAATATTTTGGCATAAATTTTTAAAAATTTTTAAAAATCTTTTGAATTAACCCCTATGTCTTCAGCATGTTACATATTAAGCGTCCCCTCTAGAACTACATGTGGATCTAACTCCATTATGCCATAACATCTCATTTCAATCTTCATATTAATACAATTTCCCATAATAACCCTATCAGAGAACAATTATAAAACCACAAAACAAACCAAAAAAAAAAATTGTCTCATTACCCAGACAAAAGCAAACAAATCAGATTAGGCTGAATTTTGATAAAACTAACTATATTTATAAATCATGCCATCTCTTACATGTGACATTTTAGGCTTGTGAACAAGCCTTTGCTATGGTATTATGCTGGTGGTATAAAGATACCTAGGAGCTTACATTTTTTTGGGAGAGATAGACAATGCATCTGCAAGTTTAAAGAGAAGAAATACAAAATAAATATAGGTTGATTAGGGAGAGATAGTATTAGCAGAAGCAGTGAAAGACTTCATGTAAAGAGCAGTGCCTAAGCTGAGACTTGAAGTAATGGATTCTGCAGATTGCAATGCTAAACAAGAACATTCCAGGCATGGGAAAGAGTGCCTCTGCACAATCAGGAAAAGGAGAAGCAATTGTTAGGACCCAACAATAAGACCATTTTGACTAGAATAAAAAATTAAGAAAAGAAGAGCAGATGTTAATAAAATATACTAATGCTAGAAAGAGAAATAGGAGCTAGGTTATATGGATTTTAACTACCAAAGAAGAATTTCTTTGATCCTAGAGCATATTACAGCCCCTGAAGTTTGAGTAAGGTAACAGCATGGGCAAATCTGCAATCTCCTTTGTGATATCAACTTTCTGGTTTGTTTGGTTTTATGTGTTGGTTTGTTGATTTTCCAAAAGGACATTGGATTTGGTTTTGAATTCAGAAGACCAGGTTCAAATCTTAGTTTTACCACATACTTCTTATGTGACATTGGATAAATCA
The DNA here is from genome assembly GCF_048593235.1 of Sminthopsis crassicaudata. Classification (NCBI taxonomy): domain Eukaryota; kingdom Metazoa; phylum Chordata; class Mammalia; order Dasyuromorphia; family Dasyuridae; genus Sminthopsis; species Sminthopsis crassicaudata. The sequence goes on along the minus strand of NC_133618.1, from coordinate 586,397,201 downwards.
CTTCTCTAGGCCTCAGTTTGAGGAGCTAAATGATTTCTAACTCTTATTCATGATCTTACTTTAGTGAACTTATTCTTATCCATCCACCTTCTTAACCATTGTCATGATAAGCAATAGCTTCTATCAGTGAGACAACTAACCAGAGCAAGGTATACAGTATATATTCCTAGAATGGAATGAAAGCTAAATTGGCTAGGAGAGAAATCAAACTTATTAATTGGCCAGCAGGACCACGTGCTACTGAGTTAACTAGCTTTAGGCAGATGTCACTAAGAAAATAAGTACCAAAATCACACATAATTTGTTATTTCTGGTGATTTAATCTAAAGTAGGTTTTTAAGTAAATTACCATTATTTTATTACGACAGTGATTGTTTAAGTTGTCATTTCTTATGACCAATTGACTTATTTTGTTTACAAGTTACACACTCACTTGGGGGGAAAAAAAAGAAAAACATGACTCTCTCTTTTCCACAAATTCAGAAACAATTTGGAAAGGGAATGGAGTACAATAAAATAAAATAATTAAGCAAAAACAAAAAAAGGAGAGAAGCCATGCACTTAAAGCTAATTACACTTGACTAGTGCTAAAAGGCAAGGGGCCAAAGTCCAAGTGATTTTTAACCATTATCAGGATTTGAAGATGTGAAAAGAAAAGGTGATGGATGCTATTCCTCTGTGTGCCATATAGCTAAGAAAACATTTATTAGCCCTTCTCTTGCCTAAAAGATACCTGATCTTCTCAAAAGCCAAGCAAATTGTATGGGTAGAATGCCCAACTTGAAGTCAGATCTAGATTCTAATCCAACACTTCTGACTAGTTGCATTACCATGAGCAAGTTATATAATCCCTCCAAACTTTAGATTTGTAAAATGGTAATAGTAATATGTATAGTACCTACCTTTAAGAAATTGTTATAGAACACAAAGTGAGAAAAAAATCTTAAAGAACTATAGAAATGGCAGGTGGTGGTGATGGTAGCAGCCAAGAAGGGAGTATTTCATTATGCTTGACCTCCTCTCAGATCTCGGTGATATTTCATTTAAAGCACTCGAAATTTACAAATGTGTAAAGAACAGTAATTATTTCTCTTTTGCCATAAACTTGCTATATGCCTTAGCCTAATTATTTACCCTTTCTGATCCTCTTCAACTAGAAAAAGATGTCAGCTGCAAAGAAAGAACATATTTACAATCCATTTGTGGAAGAGAAAGAAAATATTAGAACTTCTACATATAGTTTTTATCTAAAAATTTTTTTAAGAAATTGAGCTCTATGCAGATTGATATTCTTACTTGATTTGTGTGTTACATGGTCACATATCGTATTATGATATATAAGCTATCCTGAGAGAAGAATGAGAACTTCACAGAGCAGAATGTCAATAGTGGTGCCCTCATTTATTTGTTCACATTTGGTAATTTGTGATATATTGCACTTTCTATGTTTTTGGTCAGATGGATTTATAGATTATATTATCTAATTTTAACTAAACTAATCCTCACCAGACATTCATGTAGATTTTACAGGATTCCTTTAAAGAAACCTTAAATTAATTATAATGTTAGTAATTTAAGTACAAACAATAAGATGGTTGAGCTGTTTTCTGACCCTGGTACTAAACCTATATCAACTATATTACCAGGTTTTACACACACATTTACAAATTGTATGTACTACTGTATTAACATGTGATATATATTTTAAAATACTAAATAAATTTAAAAGAATGAAATGAAATAACTAAAATCAATTACAAAAGTTTGTAAATCTCTGATCTAAGAGATTTCTTTAATCTTAAGCCCCTCCTAGATCTAGCATTTTCTGCTTTTAAGAGGTCTGCTAATTTACACAGCTGCTCCCTGTATTTAGTGAAGAAAATCTCTGCTTTCTTTGTTCTACTTCTTTTCTCAGTAGTTTTTTTTTTTTTTTTTTTTTTTTTTTTACCAATATAGTAGCTCTGCTACTTCCCTATTGCCCACTATGCTTCTTTCTTAAAGACAAATAGACTTAATGAAAAACAAAAGGCATGTTCACTTTGTAAAAAGTATGAGATCTCAGTTTTTGTTTAAGGCTGACCTTACAGAGAAAACAATCTTTACAAATATTCTGTATGGAATGTGGTAATGTATTTAAAAAAAAAGAAGAAGAAGAAGAAGAAGGCATCAGGCATAGAAATGATTAAAGTTATACTTTTTATTTTCTGTTACTCTTATATAAATGTATTTAAAAGCTTTTATTTGTTCAGTATCTGGCAAGTATATTAATAAGCAGACATTTCTCTTTCATATGGGATTAAAATCACAAAGGATTGTGTGCCTCTTATCTGAGGACCAGTATCAGCTTATGAATTTTAGAGCCACAGTTAATCTTGAAGCATTCTATAAAGTATTAGAGAATTGTGATTTGAGTAATGAATAAAGTATCCATTTCAGTGAGATCTTAAATCTCTTTTTTAAGTATGGGAATGGAGGAATGTTTACTTATTTTTAAGTCCCAGAATACTCCATCTGACTTTTGCTTGGTGCCTCATTATAACTATCTGGACCCCATTATTGTTTTCTGAAAAACAATTTTTTTTTTTTTTAATGAGGGGAGAGGAGGGAAAGAGGATATATTATTTATATAGTGCCTTAAAGTAAATGTTCCACTTTAGGCACCAGACAGTTACAACAGTTTGGCGCTTTTGTGCATTTAACATTGGATTTATCCCATCTATTTTCGAATTTCTATATTTTGCCATTCAAGAGTATTTTCCATTAAAAAAAGTCCCTTCATATAACATTATCCCATGAGTTGAGTGACATCATGCATGATCAACTGTACATTTCCAGAACTTTGGAGCCAAACAAATGGAATTAGCTCCATATCTTGAAGTTACTGTAGAACTATAGCCAAGGAGCAAGGACCTATGGAAGCATAACTATGTCCTCAATAAGAAACTGTCAAATTATTGTTTAAGAGTTCCTTGAGCATAATGGTAGCTTAATACATGCTTGCTTATTGAATTGGAGAGTATTAAGTTTCTGAGTAGCCAACATGGCTACTATGCCCATAGAGCAGTTTCAGAGGAGCTGCATGACAAAAGCTCATTACCTTGGATAATCTGGAGAGAAGGTGAAAGGATTTCTTTCTGTTCTAGCAAGAGAGTGCTTTTGGTCTTGTTCCCCTAAAGTCAAAAAGGAGAAATGTTGTTTGTTGGTAACATTTATGTTTACCTAAATTATCTCCCTCTTTTAACTTATAAAACTACTCAATATCAGGAATGATTTTTTTTTCCCATTGATAGAAACATGATGGCAAATTGTACAGTATGACTTACTGAAAATGAAGAAAATACATACTTTACAAAAAGCAGCTACGTGGGAGATAGTCTGACTATACTGTACAAAGTACATGGCCTTAGATCTACTCATATTAAAGAAATTTTGTATTGGGTTGGAAAAGATCTATGAGGCCATCTAGTCCAGCCTACCCCCAATTCTACTAAAAAGTCATCAAGCCTTTACATAAAAATCTCCAGTGATGGAGCGCCTATTCACTCCTTTCTGAAGCAGCCCTTTTCACTTGTGAATACTATAGATTGTTAGAAAATTCTTCATAGTAACAAGCTCAGATCTGTCTCTTGTGCAACTTCCACTGATTGTATTTGTTTTACTTGGTTCTAAATGGACAATCTCTTCTATTTGGCAACCTTCAAATACTTGAAAATAGTAAGGTATCTTTACTCCAGTATAATTTTCCCTGGTTCCCTCAACCAATCCTTTTTTGATCCAATCTCCAGTCCCCTGATCATTCTGGTCACCACCTTCTACATGCTATCTGTTTTGGCAATAACTTTCCTAAGTAGTAGCCAGAATTGAATATAATATGTCACATAGATATATCCTGTATAGTCTGACTAGATCAGAGGAGAGCAGAACTATCATTTTCCTCATTCTGGATACTTTGCCTCTTTTAATTCAACCTAACATAACATTTGCTGTGTGTGTGTGTGTGTGTGTGTGTTTTTCACTGTTTCACTGCTAATTCTGTTCACTAAAATCTTTATATTTTCTATGTTTCCATACAAGTTTTTTTTCTTTAACTTTTGTTTGTTTTGGTTACATTTCATCTTACTAGATTAACTGTATCATACTCTCAAACTTTAAGAATTTTAAATCTGTCATTCATGAACATGGATAGGCATGTTCTTTTTAAGGAGTTAAGAGTCTAGAAGACAAGATAGGTAACTAATCATATAGTTAAAATAATTACAACCATGCAAAAAAGGAAATATGTTAAAGGTTTTAGCATCAGAAAAGTAAACTGAGGAATTAGAAAATAACTGCAGAATAGAGTGAACATCTTGGAACAATGCATCTATTGGTCTTAACAAAAGAAAATAAAGTCATTCCCACAGTATTTTCAGGTTTATCTTCACATATGAAAAGTCACGGATACCTTAATCAATTAGGGTCTTTAATTACTAAGAACAGCAATATAGAGTAAAATCACAAATATTAATTTTGGCATTTTGTCCATTGGGTATTATGGAAACGGACACGGAAAGTAGTAGAAAAAATGTATTTTATGTAAAAGAACCAATTTTTCCAAACATTCTAGTAGCCTTGTGCAAAAAATGTTTAGCCATTCATGAAAATAGGACTTTAATTAGGAAGACAGACATTTCTGTTATACATTGTATTTGGAAGCCTTTACAGAGATACAAGATGAAAAATAAGAGTCATTTGAGAGGAATGACAAGGACAGTTTGATTGTACTATAAGAGGAATAATGGATGAAAAGGTAAAGTGGATCCAGGTTGTGAAATTGGATCCAGGTTGTAAAGGGCTTTAAAAGCTAAAGTTTGCATTTGGTCCTAAAGGCAACTGTCACTCATTAGTTTTATTAAGAAAGCTTGTGACATGATGAGACTTGCACCTTGAGGAATAATTACTTCTGACAATTCTTGGAGAACAGATTGGAGAGGATAAAAGTTCTTAGGCAAGGGGATCAACTAGAACATTATTGCAGTTTAGGCTACAGGTAAGGAGCTACATACAAAAGATGTGGAGATAGAAATGACAAAATTGAACAACTTTTTGGGTTTGTGGATAAAAGACAGTAAAGAGTCTAATAAACTATCTAGATTAAGATGATACAACGCTAACCTCAACAGAAGTCTGTTAGGACAGAAAAGAGGTGGATGAATGATTCGCTTTGGGACACATTTAATTAAGAGATACCAAGGGAATAGCCCATTTGAAATATCCATTAGGCAGATGGAAATAGAAAGCTAGCATTTATGTAGGACCTACAACGTTTGATAGGCTGGTCTGTTAAATACTTTATAATTTCATTTGAGATTCACAACCTAGGTGCTATTAACCCCATTTTACAGTTGAGGAAACTGAGATAAACAGAAATTGAGTGGACTTGCCCAGGGTACAAAGCTATTAAGTGTCTGAAACTAGATTTGAACTTAGGTCTTTCCGATTCCAGCCCCAGCAACTCTTATCCATTATACCATCTAGCTGCCTCAAAGATACATGGATTTGTAAGCCACCTTCAGAGAGATAATTAAATCCACATTGGAGCAGATGAGTCCACCAAGTGAGATTATAGAGAATAAGAAAGCATAGGACAGAGTCCTGCAGTATATTCACACTTAGGGGGTATGAACATGTGGGAAGGTATATGTTATTCACCCAGCAGCTTGTGGCTGAATTTCTAAAATAGGTGCTGAAGACCCAGAGAAGAAACACTGGGAGGGGAATGAAAATTGTTAGCACTAATATCTGTCTGCCCAGGTTGCATGTACCTTCGGATTCTAATGTTTATTGTGCAACAAGAAAATGATATTCGCACACATGTATTGTACCTAGACTATATTGTAACACATGTAAAATGTATGGTATTGCCTGTCGTCGGGGGGAGGGAATAGAGGGAGGGAGGGTAAATTGGAAAAATGAATACAAGGGATAATATTATAAAAAATATATATATATATAATAAAAAAAAAATAAAAAAATAAAAAAAAATAAAATAAAAAATAAAAAAAATAAAATAAAATAGGTGCTGAAGAAATAGTTTTTGTTCTGGGAATGGAAATTGTATGGCCCTGGCACAGAAGGGGTATGAGTAGGAAAGAAAATCAAAAGGACTAGGAACAGGTTCACTTGGTTATAGCTAACAGGTGAGTGGAGAGCACAGGCTCTAGCAGAAACCAAACAATCCTAATAGCCATTTTAAAAATCACATCTTTAACGTATTCCTGTTGTGAAGTTGAATAGTAATGTTGCATCAGTACAATTAAGCCTCAAGAAAAGGGTGGAGCTTTCTGGTGAGACCTTTGTGTACAAAAAGTTACCTTCAGACTGAGGTTTATATCAGCCTTGTCAAAGATCTTTGTAATGCTCGTGATTGTATGTATTAGTCTGGTTCAATTAACATGCCTTTTTAATGATGTCTGATTAAAGCAAATTAGCTTAAAAGAATTTTATCTTACCACATTTACACATATTTTTGTATGCCTTAAAAGTGAAAATAATCTTTTAACCACGCTTAACATTCTTCCTTCAAAATTTTGATCGTATAGCCAGTAGAAATGTGTTTGTTTTTCCTTGTCATAGGGCAAGACCAATTTTACAAGATGGATGATTGTTTGTCCCCAGATATAAACATATCAGGATGTTTGTCATCATTCATTTCTCTTCACCAAAATATTCTCTCTTAGCTCTCCTACTTTAAATCTCTAACCATATCAGAGATGCTGTTAAGATGGAACTGTAGCAATTATTTGTCTTCCATTTTCTGGAATTTGGTGATACTTTAGAATCACCTTTACTTTCAAATTTAAGATCTGGGGCTTAAATATGCTACCTTGTAATCATTCACAAATAACTTTCTCTCTGAGGCAGATGCAAAATCTGTGTAGTCAATCTTTCATTTTTAATTGAAAGTTTTCATTGATACAAGATATTGTATAAGGAATGATAGATTTTAGGAATTGGAACTTTCAGTATAACTTTGCCACAGAGTAGGCCTCAACTTTGAGATTTTGACTTGATGACCTCTGAAATATGCTTTGTGAACTTGTTCCCAGGAAAATAACATTAATGTTTTTGCTCTATTCAAAGGAAAAATAAAATACAACATACAACAATTCTGATAAAATGGCAGAAGTGAAGTCAATGTTCCGGGAAGTCCTTCCCAAACAAGGTAATAACATCATTACCTCCCATCAGTTACTTATTGGCCCTTACAAAGTCATAGGTGTTTTTTTTTTTTTAAATAAGCACTCTACATTGATATTCTTCTAGTTTTCTGACCATATGATTTGTTTCCCACAACTGTTATTACAAAGTTTGCCCTACTTGCATTATTTATCTGGGACTTGTCTATCTATAAAATTATTGGTCTGATTCTCCAGGACCCTCTCTAGTCATAAATCCTATGATCATAAAATCTTTACAACATTTTTAAACTATGTATCCAAGTCCTATGATCTATATACATTGCTTCTAATAAATAGGTGGATATGTGTCATGTCTCCTGACTCCTTTAACTCTGAAGTCAGCAATCTTTAAAGGCACAAAGCATTTTTTTTGTTGTTGTACAAATGTGGCTTACTATGTAGAGGACTGTCTTTGGGAGTCTGGAATACAGTTCAAGTTTTTACATGTATTTTGTGACCTTAGGAAAAGTCATTTAACTTCTCAGTACAGCTTTTATAAGTTTGGGGGTGGGGGGGAAGGAGGGAAGATTTCAATTCCCTTTATTATGCTGCTAGTTTTAAACCTTTGGATATCCTTTAATGAGAGAAATAGGGATAGAGACTAGATTCAATTCACTGAATGTAAAATTTGAATTAAAGTTCCTCCTTGAATGCCAAAACTGTCTTTTCTATTTATCTAACAAATGTGGGTGTGGGTGTGTGTGTATGTAAAGCTAATACTTCATTCATTCATTGTATAGGGAACTCCCTTACCATCTATATAAATTGGTGGCAACTTTGCAATTTTTGTCTTGTCAGTTGCCTGTTCTAGAACAAGCTGAGTGACTTGTCCAGGAAGATACCTGTGTGTCAGAGGCAAGACTTTAATCCAGGTCTTCTGGGTTGGAAAATTTTTTGCTCTTATCATACTGCTTCTGATTCAAATTTCCTGATTCAAATGGAATGCAGTATTTTTAAATTTGATTCTATAAAGATATACTAAATACAACTAAAGATCCAAAGTGATTTTGCAAGGAAGACTTTCTCATTTTAGATTATCATCCAGGTATACATATCCTAATCTCTGGATAGCCTCTTTAACTAAAAATCTAATGGAGTTTTCCTGCCTGAAACAAAAGGAACTAACTTGTTCAGGTCTGCTAGCTAGAGTAGCCCAAGGCCTAACTCCAAGTCAGCACTGCATTTATCTACTGTAGCATCCTGCTTCACAAGCCTAGATTTTCACTTGTCACAAAGGTTAATAAAGAATAGGGACTTTTGACTCTCCCAAATCAATAACTAGTTTTGCACTTCTCTATTCTGGAAGAGTTTCATCTCTATGGGTGCTGATCTCAACCATGCCACTACATATCAGCAAAAATCAAACCAGACTTCACATAAAACACTTGCCCACTGGTGATCCTTAATCATTTAACTAGACCATAGGGAATTCCAAAGCCTCATCATACTTATGTATTGTGAAAATGCTGTGGGGCAGCTTCACTGCCAAACTCAGTTTTAAGTACAAAGCCAAAAAGTTCCACTACTTTGCTCTATAGTCTATTAATGTTTATTTCTTCTTTAAACTTAGGACAGTTGTCTGTGGAAGATGTGGCCACCATGGTGCTGTGCAAACCCAAACTTTTGCCACTAAAATCTCTGACTCTTGAAAAATTAGAGAAAATGCAGCAAACAGCACAAGAAACTATTCGCCAACAGGAAATGGCAGAAAAGGAACAGCACCAAACAAACCAATGAATAAAATTTATTCATCAATTTTGTTACTTTCATTTGATAGAGTTTTTCAAAGTAATTCACATTTGTTAACTAAACCTGTAATTTTTATTAAAGTCAAATCAACATGGTGATTAAGCTTTTATAATTCTTCTTAGAGACTATGGTTCAACTTATACTTTGGCCATATTTTATTTTAATGTTTGTTCTGTGTTAGGAGTTCCTGGAATTAAGTTCTGCCACAAAATTGCGATTTATCTAAATGTTATTTAACATTCCTGTTTTTTATTAATTTTAGAGCCCCAGCAACCCATAAAATGTGTAATTTCATGAAAACTCTATACATTGGTCTTTTGCATGCTAGATCAAGACTAAAAAGTTTATTTTTTAAGTGGCTGTTTTTTGAGTGTGCATATTTGTTTTTCAATGGAGTATTGGGGAAAGAAAAGAAATATTTCAAACAGAATTATAAAGATACATAAGTACACATCTATACACACATTATGTACACGAACACACACACATATATATGTATATTTTTAAATGCATTAAAATCACATGAAAATAAGCTTTTTCTTTTTTTAAGGATTCATGTAGGAATCTGAAGCAGAGGGAAAACCTGAATTAGTTTTGTGAAACAATTCATAATAGATTTGTTTATAAAAACCACCTATATTTTTACACAATATTTTTCAACAGAAATTATGGCCAATATTTCTTGGCCAAGAGGAACAAAATAAATGTAACAATATTCTGAACAATAAAAGGCTATCTGACTTTTTTTTTTAATACATATGTCTTAGCATGCTTTAGACTTTACCACCCACATTTTAGTAGTCATCTTTACAAATTTTCAATTCTAACACAGTAATGGTAGAAAACGGAAATGGGGAATTCTATTTTTTTTTTTCTTTTTAAATCATTAGTCTAACTACACAGTAGTTTTTTAAAGTGAATAAGAAATTAAAATATGCTACAGATAGCCTAAGAACAAGCTGTTACTCAGTTCTAAGCTAATGAAGAAGTAACTCCATAATTTATATCAATAAAAAAATTAAGAGTTCTGAATATATGGAGTTCAACTTGGTACAGAATAATTTAAAGTAGGCCTTTACGCCTTGCTACATAATTGGACTGAGTCTGAAATTACACAATGGGCAAGCAGTACTTTCAACAAAGATTAAAAAATAACACCTATAATACACTTGGCTTTTGTTATTTAACAAAGCTAATGCTATATTTCTATTATTGCAACTTAAGAACTCCAATATTCTGAATTATATTCTCATGCAAATTTATAAATACGTGCTTTATCTACTCCTAGGTCAAAATTAAAATGTTAGTCAGACACGGTTTCCAATGTAGTTTCCTACATTTGCTCTTTTCTCCAACAAAAGCAGCACATCATTATGTGATGAGAACATACTGTTTGCTTTTAATCATTCACACATTTTTAATTATTTGTTAATCACAACGATAAAAGTTTTTATATAACTGCTAAGTTTGTTAATTTTGGAAAGCTGATTATTTCAGACTTTGAAATTCATTTAGTACATTAAAAACGTCATATGCACAGTTTGAGTCTTTAAGATGTTTTTAAATGATAACTTATTGGAAGGTCTCTAAATAAATTTATCTTAATAAAGACGCAAAAATACTGCTTCACAAATTTTATTTTGTAATACATTCTTCCAGAACCTGGTTCATTTTTCCAGTTTTGTAGAAAAATAGATGTTCCAGCCACCATTTACTGAACTGTCTAGTCTTTAAGACCAATCAATATGTTCCCTGGAAAGATGAATAAATCTTATGACTAACCCATTTTTCTTAAAATTCTTTAAAACAAAGAAATAACCTTTTTGTTCTCCCAAAGCACAGTATTTCAACAGCAGCAGCCAACATGGGGTTTCAGCAGCTTAACTTTACCCCCTATATAAAGCTTTGTATAAACCAGTGATTTTACTACAAAAACACTGTCCTTGAAAGAAAGGAGTGGCAGTCAGACATCAATGCAAAACTTGGAATGATTAGGTCATAAACATGGCACTTATAAAAGGGTAGCTTATTTGAATATACCACTTCAGAGTGGTTATTGTTCTGTTCCCTCAACTTTTATACCCACAAAAAAAAAAAAGAAAACTCTTAAAAAAAAAAATCCACCTTGAATGTAAGTTTATAAAACTATATCAGAAATGCCTTGTACCCAAAACAAGTGCTTAAAAAAAACTGCTAAGCAACTCTTACAATTCAGATATATTTTTATAACATCTAAGGCTGCAAGAGTTCTTATATTCAGTAGCTCTCTGGCTTAAGACGACCTCCATCTCCTTCACTTACAAAGCGCTTTCTGCCCCTGCAAAAAACAAAACAAAAAAAAAAAAACCACACAATCACAAAATTAAATATGAATTCTGATTATAGCATTTCTATATATCTAAGACAGCAAAAGAACTCCATCTTTTGGCATATACTACTTTTTAATAAGAGGACAAAGGGAATCATTTTTCTAGCAATTTCCTTTAAAAATTTTTATGTTCAAATTTTTTATTTAAACTGACACTAAATTTCATTTTCATAATATATAAATGGAAAGGTTATAATAATTTTTATGGAATTAAGTATTTGCAGCCTAAGAAAGATAGCTTTCTTATGGACCAATTAAAAACATACTAGTTACCCTGAGAATCAGGGTGGGGAATCCAGAAAGTCAAACTTCATATGTACAGATAAATTTGCTTTTTGCTAAATCACCTCTAGAACAGAAAAGGCCAACAGAAATATTGAAAGTAAAGTTCAAAATGAAGAAATCAGCAGTAGTTTAAAAGGGATGTGGATGAGACAGTTCACTTTTTTTCCTTTGACATACCCCAGGAATAGAGACTGCTGATTACATATAAAAGTATAAGAAAGTTAGTGTACACTCACTAAAAGTTGATAGTACGAAAAGGCTGCTACTAATAATACAACATGTGACTAGATTTGGCAAGAATTCTGCAACTTTCCAATCCCAAATTTTTATGAATGTGAAGAAAAAGCTGTGATACATCAACCAACATTTAGTATTAAAAGGTTAACAATTGAAGTTTTACTGGATTCTGTAAAAATCAAACCACTGAATTTAGCCTAGACTCCTTTCTTTACTCTTCCCCCTCTCGCCATTGCCCATATCACCAATTAGGATTTCTTCCCAACCTAAAATTAGGGGGAATATGATCTGGATATGCAGCAGGAAGATTTCTAGTATTCTCCAGGATTTAAGTGTTTAAAATGTTCCGTTTATCTTAGAAAATACTCAGATCTTTAAAAGAACTTAGATAAAAATTAAGTAAAAAAATGTTCTCAACTTATGCTCCCTCTAAAAGTTTGATGATTATCTGACACAAAAGCCAACATCTTATAATAAATCCAAAACACACTTTACTTCTAATTGGAACTGATCCAACCACACTTAATTTCAAATACTTATTTGCAGCAATGAATTAAGTTGCTTTCTGTCATTAGGGTACCACTGGCTATCTTTACCCAAAAGCAATAAAGAAAAAATTTGCTCACTTTAGGAACATATGAAAAAAAAAGCCACTCAAGAGTCTTGATTCTTAAAAGCACTAAATGAAGCAAAGCACTATCAATTAGAACTGATAAAGCCTAATCAGATGCATTCTCCACAGGCTTTCATAGCATTAAAATAAAATTCCTCTTAAGACAAAGGATAATTTCAACCCTTTTATGACCTCAGAGGGCATACAGTTGTACCCTTGAGGAGGTGGCATAGAATTACAACCTTACCAAGATTATAGTCTTTCTTAGCCTCCTAGAATATATATTGCAGCTAATACTTACACATTACATAAAGGAAAGAAGCAATTCAAAATACCTTGAAGGACAAAGATCTCTGAGTGGTTTGGAAATTATTCCAGCTTGAAAACATTCTTCTACAAATCTCTCAAGCACAGAATATGAATGTGGGACATCCAGGTTAATGTCTGGTATTTCACTATAAATTCTTTCATAACCCTGAAACAAATATGATTTAATCATTACCTATAGAAATATTAGTCTAATACTAGGCAATACAACCCACCAGCAATCATCAAATAGTATTTAAGGGCAAATGCTCATTATTTAAACTGATATAATATGCTCCTTGGAAAATAACAGAAAATAGGTTTCTTTTTAAAAATACTTCCATCAAATTCATGCTATTTTCAATTGAGACTTGTATACTGAGATCAGATAAAAGTCAATGAAAATGGATACTTTTAAAATAATAGATAATATTATGTTAGTTAAGTAATGCTTCCCATTCACCCTATTGTTTTCCAGAGACTTGAAATTTTTACTACCTGAATAATAGAAAGCAACAGAAATTAAAACATTAGTCAAATTATTTCAGTAATACATAAAACATAAAGGAAAAGTGTATAAGATTAGGAAGATTTTTAATAATAATAAAATGTTTAATGTATTACCTATAGACAACACAATTCTTTATCTTAAGAGACAAATTATTTTAGATTAACAGAGTCTATATCTAAATAACTACACAAGAGGTAAATTGAGCCTTCATCAACTGTCCATAATTACAGTCAACATCCCAATCATAAAGACAAAAGAGCCTTACTATTAGCATAACTAGCACTAGAACTCTTAAAGGTGATAAAAAATCTTTTAAGACAACAGAATACTTACTCTCTTCATTTGGTCCACAGTAATGGTAGAAGATTTCCAAAGGGATTTTAGTAAATCCAATACCATTTTAAATGTGCTTTCTCCAGTTGATTCCAGAACCATCACAACTGCCTAAAAGAAGTGCCGAAGTTTAATCAATAATTTGAATTAGAAAGAAATCTTATGAATTTTTCACAAAAACCCTTTTCCCATCATCTACATGAGAAGTACACATTGTCCTCAGTATTAAACAAGAATTAGAAAACAATTCTTCTTTCTAATTACTGTTGTTAGAAAATATACAAATTAATAAAGAGAAAATAATGTCAACATTGTCTAAAAAGCTTAATACTTATATCTTGAAATTTCATATTAGTCTTACTTCATACACAAGTTCATGGTGAAAATGAGGTACTTCTAGTTCTTTAAGGCAATGTTCAGCTTCAGATATATCTCCGGAAAGTAAATATTCTTTCAGCAGCATGTCAATCTGTTAGATTTAAAAATCATCAGCTATGTTACTTTTTTTTTCTAAAAATTGACTTTGCCTACAGTCCTTTTTTTAAATGGTATTTACTCCATAATATAGCAATCCAAATCAAATAAGAACAAGTAAGGTTTCTATATGGGTGAAATTTGAATAGAATTTTTTTTTTTACAATAAAAAAAGCCTGCCAAATCTAATAAAAGAGGTGTGGGAAATGGAATATAACTATGCAGTGACTTGGTGATTTGAAAAAGCCATCAATATTTAATTAAATAAAATATTTTACAATTTTAAAAAAGACATCTATTTCATTGTATATTAGTTATCAAATAACACTAAGTGTTTGTTACAATTGCTGTTTTGGTGGTCTTCATCTTTTATGGGGGTGTTATGTTTAGCGAGTGTAGATATGTGTATGTACTCAGAAAAAAATTATAAACCACCACTAGAGGGCATTAAGCTAGCTGCAGTCTGACATAATGTAGTTGGCACTGAAATCTTTCACTAGTAAAAATAAATACTAACTACAGTATACTCACAGCCATGAAGAAAACGAAGTATTTGCAATGCATTAATAGGTAATATTTCCATATAGCTTTTTTCCACTTAAATGATGATGATGCAATACATCTACAACTGCCAAATGACCAACCAACAGAATGTATTGTAGGCAACTCAAACCAAAACAGAACTCATTATTTTTCTCCTAAAATCTACCCTTGTTCTGAACTTACAGGTTTTTATTTAGAGCACCACCATTTATTTATCCAGGAAATGAGGTTTGTAATCTCAATACTACACTCAAGTCATTCTCCCAAATCAGTTGTCAATTCTTGTTGTTTATACTCCACAATATATGTACTAGAATCTGTCCCCTTCTCAAAAGTTTATGCAGCCATCATGAGACTACTGAAAAGCCTCTTAATGGGTCTTTTGGCTTAAAGTCTCTCTTTACTCTAATTCCTCCTCCAAACAGCTGTCAAACAATTTTCCTAAATAAAAAGTCTGACCATGCCCCTAAGTCAAATAAACAGAAAAGGAGGAGAAATAAACAATGACTCCCTATCATCTAGAGTATAAAGTATAAACTTTGGCTTTTAAAGATCTTGCAAACCTGGCCCCAATCTAACTTTGCAACATTGTTATACATTACTTCCTTCAGGTACATCAAAATGGCCACCTTGCTATTCCTATTATAACATTTCCAATCTCCACTCCACACTGCACAAAATGGCCCCAATTCCTAGAATACATTCTCTCACCTCACCTTCACTGCTTTAAAGGCGAAACAGCCTTTCTTTATTGGTAATTTCAGTAGGGGTTAGCAGGAAGCAAGAGCAACAGAGTGCAAGAGCAAGTGTATGTGCACATGCCTGTGTTTCTCTCTTCATCTCTATGGATTCAAATCACCTTCACCTTTAAAAAAAAAAACCCTTGTTTCGTTCACTCGTTCATCTCAGCTTCACCTTCAAGATGATCTTCCAGATCTACTCACCCAATAGTTTGCTATTGTCCCTCCCTCCCCCTCCTACCTTTTCAGTTTTAATTGCACATGAAAGTTCCCAAAACGAAGAGACTTTCTGTATTTATATGAACAATGCCTGCAAAGCACTTAGTAGGTATTTTAATAAACACCTGTTCAATTGATGTGCTGGTAGTAACTAACAATTCATCAAATTGAAACTTTAGAGGTTGAGAAGAATAGAAATGACAAAGAGACTTAAGAATTTAGGAGGCAACTCCTGAAGCTCTTCTTGGATCTTTGTAAAATGTCATCTGTAAAGCCTAAAATAAAGTACTACAAACTCTATATACAACCAGATTCAAGTCCCTTAACTGTTTTTCTTTGTTAAAATAGAATACTCACTTCCCCAAGAACTGAAGGGATAAGATGGGGAATAATCCCAAAAATGAATGACATAAAACAAAAGATATCAATAGAATTTTTTAAATTGGGCATGAATGCTGTTAATACCTTTACAATTTCCCTACTTCACACAGTTGTTCTAAGAATCAAAAGCATAATTTGCACAAAGCTCTTTACAAACCTAAAAGATACCTAAAATATACATATGTGTTTATATTAATATAATACATGTATGTTGTGAGTGTGTGTATAGATAGATAGATATGGGTATAACATATTTTATATATAAATGCCATTGTAAAGGGCTGGAACTCTGAAAAGGTGTACTTGAATCAAGGACAGCATAGTGCTTATTATAGTTAAGTACCTACTCAGTGTGAAATAATGATTCTCTATGTAATGGTTGCACATGTTCAGTGTGCTGCAGTGATGTAATCATACTGAGATATTTAAGGGAGTCTTAGACACAGAAGAACTCTCTCAGCCACAGACACAGAGAAGACTCCAGATTCCAGACTCCAGATTCCATCTTTGATCAATCTCATGGTGGCCCTCCTGCCTCCTTTATTCATCCACTAAGACCAAGGATTCAGGCTGATCCCAACGTCCTCCAGAGATCTAGCTGACATTATATGGCATTATCTTTCAAGAAGTTCTCCTACAATTTGTTATAAAAGCACCTGACTATAAAGTTATAGATTTGTTATCTTTAATGACACAGGCCACTCTCCAAAGCTTCCCATCTAAAGGAAGTTATATAATGAACTGCCCCATATGAAAAGTATTGTGTTATTAAATACAACTGTTTGTTACTAGAAACTGAAATGAAAAGAAGAAAAATAAACAAAATTTAATCTAATGTGAAGAGCCAATGCCATACAAGTCACAAACACTATATTTTATGAGTGAAAAAGCAATGCTTTAAGTATCCAATAGCCCTGTTATGTCAAAACACATTTCTTTGCATGTAATCCACACTTAAATTGGATTATACAATTCAGATTTTGAGTTCAATGGCAAAAAATTATTTTGCTATAATAAAATTACAATCCTATTTAAGTCAAATTTTCTAAAGACAAAACAAAAAGATACAAAACTAACTACAAACATAAAAAATTCTAAGCACTAATCAAGGGCTAATCATATGTGAAACTTAAATAAAATGTCCTCCCAATAGGACCAATTTAAAGTACAAATACTTATTACAGTAACTTCAGACAATACTCAACATTCTATTACCTCTTTAACAAGATGATTGACTGATTGTTGTCCACCTCCAGAGCCCCATACACTATCTTTACGTTTTCCACCTTTTGTCATGCTCAGAAGCACTGTAGCCCTGTCCAGAGCAGCTCTTTAAAAAAAAAAAAAAAAAAAAAAAGTGATTAAGACAATTCATAAAATATGAAATTTTTCAAATTTAAACAGTCCTATGACAGTGAAAGGAACATTATGAAACAGATGAATATAGAAAATACATTTGTATTTTACAACTCTTGATTTTCATGCTGTTTTTCAATTTTATAGATATCACGCTTAGAAAAAAAAAAAGCTATATGATAAAAAGAATAAAAGATTATATTACAAAATAAAGTCATGTTCTAACCAAAACAAGCAAAATTCGTAATTTTAAGTAACTATGCAAAAAGGAACATTTTTTTTTCTCATTGTTGGAGGCCATTTCATTCTAAGATTAAGCAATTTCAGATATACAGGGAATGTCTTGGTCCAAACTAGAGTTTCAATTTTATTTAAGAGAAGCTCAAACATAATATAACAGTTCCTATGTATCCCTTCTCACTTGATATTAATTGGATAAAAAAAAAAGTATGTTGGACTCTACATCAAAAAAGTGGATATAACTCATATCTATATTAAAATAAAAATTTTAAGTAAAACTTTTTAAATTTCACCTTAGTGGTTTCAATGAATTGGTAAAAAATATAATAGCACAGTCTTCTGACAATGTCCATAATTTATTATTAATTGACATTTTAGTGAAAATTCAAATGGGCTTTCCACTGTAGTTTAAATTCTAAATAAGAAAACTAATGAGAGCTTACTTACCGAGCTTGAACACAATCTACAGTTCCTTTGTAGCTATCAATGTAGGTATTGCATAAAATTCCATCTCCAACAGCTCTAGCAATAAACTGCCCCACCAACTATAATGGAAAAAAAGAACTAGATAAAAATTTATCAAATAAGCATTTGTTCATCAAAAGCAATATCTAAATTATTAAATTTTAAAAAGATATTTCTCAATTATACAATGAGTGATCAAAACACACGCCATTCTCATCCTTAAGAGATCAAACAAAATTTCAAGTTAAGATAGCCAACAGTAATTTCTTGTTGAAATAAAGAAACAGACATAGAGAAAAGATTTAAAAAGCAAAGCAAGCACATACTTGTGAATAAACTTAGTTATTATCTTTTAAAAAAAAATAAAAAACAACATAGGAGAATGATTCCAGCCTCTCCTGTCTCCTCTAGCAGTTTTCCCTTATAATCATTCACTCTGGAATGATTCTATTAGCTTTTTCATTGCTCTCTACAAATAACCTCTAACCTTAAAAATAATAAATCACTTCACTCAATCATCTCTTCAAACTATCAACCTACATTTCTCTTCCCTTCCACTGTCAAATTCTCAAAATATGCTAACCAGCCATAATCCTTCTCTTAATTACTCTTACACAGAATTTGAATTGAAGGGACCCCAAAAGCC
Source organism: Sminthopsis crassicaudata (assembly GCF_048593235.1). NCBI lineage: Eukaryota > Metazoa > Chordata > Mammalia > Dasyuromorphia > Dasyuridae > Sminthopsis > Sminthopsis crassicaudata. The sequence goes on along the minus strand of NC_133618.1, from coordinate 586,378,515 downwards.
ATCTACTTAATCCAACCTACATGCATTACAATTTATTTGGCAAATAATACTCATCTTCCTCTCAGACCTCCAAGAGAAAGAATAATTGCTTCTTGAGACAGCCTTTCCACTAATGAACAATTCTGACTTGTTAATCCCATGTAATGTGGCTTCCAAATGTATCCTTCAACTGGAACTGTTCTCTAGAGTTACCAATGATCTTTTGTTAAATTCAATGGTCTTAAGCTTCAACCTTCTTGACCTCTCTGCAATACTTGTTTCTACTCTTCCTCTCTGTTTTCCTGGCATTGCTTTCATGGTTCACTTGCTACTTCTCAAGCTACTCTTCAGTCTTTTTTCAGAACCATACAGTCATTTATAAGACCTCTAGGGCTAGAAGTCAGAGACCATCCAGGTCCATCCCCAACTTTTACTGTTTATTATTAAACGAAGGTTTTGGAAAGCAAGTGACTTGCCCAAGGTCACAAAGCTTTTAAATGGTGGTTGATATGGCAAAAAATGGGCAGGGAAGGGGGGAACACATGCCCAACCCACTGGAGAATGAAGTACCTAAACATAATGGCATATTAATGCATGGTTCTTTAAATTTCAGTCCAGACCTCTAATTTCATTAACATATGAAACTCCCTGTGAGACAATCCTCTTTAACAAAGCTGATTGCCATCTCCCTAACAAAATCTAGTGAGTTGCTGGATAAGGGAAGTTATTAGAAGTTTAGCAATTTATCTAGTATCACAGAACCAAACCCAAAGTTAGCTCTTCAACCATAATACCAAATTTATCTCTTATACAAAAAATTTTAAATATTAAGAATTAAAAAATATATATGAAGTAATAAGGCTAAATCAAAAAAGTATGGATAATTACTATAAAAAGTAACAATATCAACAAAATCTAAATAAATGGAATGAAAAAACAGATATAAGCAAACTTATTGCTGTTTTAATAACTATATCTTAAATTTTTAAATTGAGAATTTAGCTTTTATCCAATTTTTTTAAATCGTACTTAAATTTTTGCTGCAGAACCCAGGTCATCTTTAACTCCAAGGCTAGCTCTCCATCCATAATACCAAATTTATCTTATACAAGAAATTTAAAATATTGAGAATTAAAAATTTTATATGAAGAAAATGATATAACAAAGTAATAAAACTTATTGCACAAGCCAGTTGTATTACTTTAAATGTATTATGCCACTCCAGTGAATAATTTGTCAAGTGAGTTTACTTTTTAGCTAAACCTAAAATTCACAACCTAAAATTTTGGTTAAACCATGTAGCAGTTCAATAAGATGACATGAACAGTATGCATGACATAAACAATATTTATGTTACTATAACACAAGAAACATACAAACCTGTGGTGCTCTGGGAGTATCTAATGCTAATTCAGGTAGTTCTTTAAGCAATTTATCAAATGATTTTTCTACATCATTTGTGCTGACAACTGTCCCACAAAGGTCAGAAAGAAGCTTAGATGTCATTTCTCTATGACTGGCCTTTCCCTCCAAGGCCAATGACACTGCTAACACTGGTACTCCACTTTTCATCTCACCAAGATTTAAATCTCTTAGCATTTCCTAAAACAGAAAAAGTATTATATATTCTATAAAGTCATAAAATATTCCATATTTTAAAATCAAGCTTTAAAAACAAAGCAATTCTTAAGTATAGAACAAAATTCTGACTCAATGACTAATTTTACCTAGTGAACATATTTTTCCAATATCTATTCTATATCCATTAATCAAGTTTTTTTGAAATTTTAATGAAAACTCAGTAGTAAACATTCCTATACTTGCTGAAGCATCTGAAGTGCATTTACAAAAACTGCAAAATAAGTGTTCTGATGTCTTCTAAACTCAAGATAATATTAGCTTTCTCTCTATTTAGATATATCTATTGAATCAGCAGTAACCAAGTTTATGTTACATTTTTAGACACTTTTATACTGTACATGCCCTTCCTCCAAAGTTTCCTTTCAATTGAAAAATAATTTAGATCATAAAGTTCAAAAAAATGCTTCTTTGAGGGATGAAGTGGGAAAACAAACTATATATTCTATTAAAAAAAGAAAAGTCTATCTGATAGAACAATTTATTTTTTAAGGTTGGTTTAAAAGATAATTTTTCTTAATTTTGTCATGCTATGAATGATGGCTATATTAAAACCACAGACTACTAAATTCTGAAAACTGTTTTACATTTGAAATATTTTTCTTTACATCATAAAAGCCAAGCAATGAAAATTTTTTTAAAAGTCCAGCAACAGGTTTAAATTACTATTTCAAGGACTTATTTTCAGGACAAGATGATATAACATTCAGCTGCAAATAACAGTTTTGGTGAAGACAGTTATTAAAAAATTGTCTGGTCATGTAATAGCAAACTTTTATGTAATTCCAAGCCCTCAACTAGTCAGACCAATAAGAGCAAGGGAAATGTAAATGAATATGTATATGAATGTATATGAATACAAAGTCTACTCTTCAAACTGTGAGTTATTTCACAATATGAATGTTTCCCTCTATGAATACTGCTCTAAACTTACCATGTAGCTTCATGAATAGCTGATGCTAAAAAAAAAATACACTGCTTAGTGTCCCAAGGATAAAGCAAGATAATATATGTGAATAACAATAAACTATAACACACTATTTAAATGTAAGAAAATGTTATTTCATAATCTGATGCTCCCTAATATTAAATAAGTTATATATGTAAATTTTAAACATACTGCAACTTCATTAGTATCTCCATGTTCAAAATATTCTTGTATAATTGGTGTTAAAGTCTTCTCAAATGCTCTTTCATCCAAAGGCAGAACTACTGTTTCATACACACAGTTTTCCTGGGGGAAAAAAAAAAGTTGCACATGCCTTGAATCCAAACAAAATATACATATCATCAAATTTATACTACTTGACTAAAAAATACAACAGGTCAATAATTATTCCAATTTGGGATAAAATAAGCAGTTTAATACACCAGCATTATAGTGGGGGGAAAAAAACAGGATTTGGAATCAGAGTACTTGTATTTCAAATCTTAGTTGTCACTTTCTATCTAGGACAAGCCACTTCATTTCTATGTCTCAGCTCTTTTTCATCTATAAAATCAGAGGCACTGGCCTACAGGACCTCCTTTTCCATCTCTGAATATAGGATCCTACAACTCTATTTTAATGGACTCCAAAAAGTAGATTGTTCGGATGTCTTTTTTTCCAAAAGTCTTATCTAGAGTTAAAATTATTAGCCATTATTAGGCAATCCTCAGACACCATAAAGACAAAATTAAGGCAATATAGCTACTGTTTTCATTATAAAATCTTTCTTAAAAAAAACAATAAGTGGAAAAGGACCAGAGTTTGCAAAATGATTAAAGACTTTAAAACTCTATATCATAAGCATCATTTTCAGATCTCCAATTGTGCAGATGGTACTAGGAGGCTTTTGTGTGTTTCAAGGTGTGGTTCAAATCTGAGATTCAGAAAGAAACTAAACTAACTCAAAAAAAAAAAATTAGTTTCTGAGTTAAATTATACATTAAGAAAAAACTTACTTCCCCTTTTTGGACTGGTTTAAGTTTGAACCACAAATTTTTCAGAGACTATGTTTACTGAGAAGACTGTAGTAAAATTAAAGGAACAAGCCAGAAGTTCTTGTTCCTGCATAACCTTTAAGTGTATTTTTTTACTGTCTTAAAATTATTTGCATTTCTAGTCAATTTTAGTACAGACAGTAAAATCACAAAATCTACCATTTACCATCTACTTATTTTAACTTCCTTTTTTTTTTTTTTTAATTTAAAAGGATCAGTTGCTTTCCAGGAATATGACATACAGTCCAAGGTAATATGAAGACTATTAGGCTCGAGTCAGGGGACTGTTTTAGTCTCACCCACCAATTCCAAGCACTAACTGATTAGTGGTATGATTTTAGGCAAATCTCTTAGCCCTTTTGGGATTCAGTTTCTCATCTATACAGTAAACTGGAAAAGACTTAATGAGCCTATTAGGTACATTTAAATTCTATAATTCTACAAAAGTTACAAAAGCAGCCAATTTGAATCATGTTACAAAAATTATACTCCATAAATTCAGGGATCTATTAAACTGTAAGCTAGATACAAGCTGTCTGCCTTGCTTTCTTTCTGAGTCATAGTTAAATAGATGCTAATCAAAATGTTTTAAAAAGAAAAAACTAGATTATTTAACTTTTATTAAGTCACAGCATCTCTGGACCTCATTTGAAAGTGAGAAACTTGAATGCAACAATTAGAAAGGTTTCTTCACTCTTTAATATTCTTTGAATCTAAGAACACTAAAGGCATCCCTGCCCAGAGTTTTTAAGACAAATGGAATTAGCATATGAGCATAATTTTTTGTTATATGTAAATTAAATTATAATTGTATATTTTAAATATAATATTTTTCTTGAGAAAGAATATCTAAGAAAATTCTATTTTTCCCATACATAAAATGCATAATGAATCCAATACAATAAATTATCTGAATTTGACATAAAATAATAAGAGTAGTTATTTTATATCACTTTTGATTTTTAATATTTTAAAATAAAAACCTCAAATTTAATAACTACTAAAAAAAAGTTAAGTGTATGTTAAATCTTACCAAAAAAGTCTGTAATGTTACAAATTAGAAAATTTAAGTGGATTTCTCACTGACCTTAGTCAATCCATATTTGAGTACTTAAATATGTAAGAATTAAATTGCAATTAAAATAACAGCACTTTCAGAGTTGTCAGTATATGCATAATCATCATTTTTCAAAGAAGCTAAAATCCAAAAGTCCAAAAACTTTAAAATTTCCACACAAAAACAGTCTTTTTCTCCTCTCCAACCAGCAAGGAAAAAAATTTAAAAATAAGAATGTTTACAAGCACTTATAGGTGATCAGCAAACAAATATAAAAGTGAGTGTCCCTGCTCTCAAAAAGTTTACACTATACCACCTAGTCTTCAAAACTAATTTAGTCTCTTCAGTATCAATATCATTACCAAAGACTATGACCAAAAGAAGCCAAATTATTCAATATAATAGCAACTATTTTAAAATTTAACCCAATTTGTTTAAGTAAAGAGACATTTACATCAAATAAAATTATTTTAAACAAACATAACTATAACACACATTAGTTTGAATAAACATTTTAATTAATGCATCTAAATGATTAACATTGAAAGTTATTACATGTTTGAAATTTCTGTGTGAATTTTTTTTGTTAAAATTACAATTTTTAAAAATGTTAATTACCTGGTCATCATCATAGTTAGGATCTTTTACATCTACTTCTTCCACATCATACACCTGACCAGGAGTACCCCATACACCTTTGCCTCCTGCTCCACCTGATATAATAAGTTAAAAGTTGAGAAAGAAAAGAATACTGCTTTTATCACATATGAATAACTCACATACCATCTTAATACTACTCACATATATTGTAACTGAAGAAAGACAAATAAGCAGTGTAAGAATCAGTTCAAATATATTTGGCAAAAATCATATTATTTGGGAAGGTCTGTCTGTCTTTCTCTTTTTCTCTCTCTCTCTTTCACACACACACACACACACACACACACTCACACACACTCATACATGTTAGGATCAAACTTTGACAAAAAGTCTTATGAACCAGAGGTTAGGTTCAAGCCTTCAACATTGAAATAAATAAACTGAAATGAAATTTTCTAATTCAATTTTATTCAATTCAAATCTGATCCATCTTCAAATAAGTAAAAATAATTTCTATGACTTCTTTGTGCAGTGTCTCTTTCCTCATTGGCTCTTAGATTTTTTCTCTGTATCTTTTAATGCAAATTAAGTCAGTTCTAAATTATGGCATCAGAAATTTAAAAATGATAAACTACTAAATATGAGACTTATTTAAATATGAATAATTTCAATGCTCACTATTTTTAAAGCATGATGTATTATTAATTTCATTCAACTCAACAAACATACCCACTATTTATGATACTTATGCAAAGAATTAAAGATGATATTGAGGGGGAAATGAAATTTAGATCACATATGCTCTTCATAAAGTTTAGGTCTCTAAAGAGAAATGGATGGATTTTTGTACTTTATCAATACAGTGACACCAAAAAAAAAAAAAAAGTTTTTATCTGAGCTAAAACATATTCTAAGTTGTCTCTTTCCATTTCAAAATTACTTTTATGTACAAATCCATCAGTATAATAAAGTCTTAAAAGTTGCTCTTCTATGTAAGTTTATTAGAATGTTTCCCTCCCTAGGTTCAAAAGTACTAATTACAAGAAATAATCCTCAGTTACTTCTAGGAAAACAATTATTTACTATGATAATGCAAAAAGTAATCTGGAAAGTAATTATTTAAAAATAATCTAGATTGTAATTATTTGTTATAATGATGCAAAAAGTAGACTATGATGTTACTGATAATTTAATATTTGTGTTGTCTACTTTCAATCCCAGTAAATGGTTTATACCAAGAAAAGTCCCTCCCCCTAGTTCAAAATGGTATTGAATTAAGTTCTACTGTGTGATTCAATCATTCCAACATGAATTGCAATTCATTAAAAAAACTTCAAGAAAAAGATCAAAGTTGCAGTCCACACCATTTGCAAACAGGTAAAAACTTAATTTGCATTGAATTTACTCTAATATATGTGTCAGATTAATATGAATAAATAAGTATTACATTAATACATTATGTTATAGACTCATGTGAACAAGACCAGAATGTCAGTAATCTGGCCTGTGAAAATAGGAATACACCAAGCCAGTTTCTAATCAATTTTTTTGATAAGACATATGTAGAGCTAAATCATGATGGGCAAACAATGTTACATAAAGAGCCTATGTCCCTTTTACACATAATGCCCAAGATATTCATAGCTGAGAGTCATGCACACCAGCAATATAAATCTTAGAAGAGTATCTATAGTATCTAATATAACACAATAGCATCTAGTTTAAAGCCAAATATAAATTCAATTTAACTTTGCACATTTCATAAATATATATGCCCTATGTTGGAGTTAACATATATTTCTATCACGTTTAATATATATTGGACTACTTGCCATCTAGGGGAGGGAGTGGGGGACGAGGGGGAAAATTGAAACACAAGGCTTTGCAAGGGTTAATATTAAGAATTATCTATGCATATGTTTTGAAAATAAAAAGGTTTAATGAAAAAAAAATATATATATATGCCCAAGATGACTAAATAAACAAGTTTTAAAAGCAGGCAGCATTCTGCTTATTGTATATTTATATAACAAAATACAAAAAACACTTCTTTTTATTTCATGCATCTCTCTTACTCTCAGGAGAGTCAGAAATACTAGGAAAAAACAATGTTTTTCTGTCATTTTCCTTTGAACTTAACCTCTCACACCAACCTTTCTTTGGTAGTCCCCTTCCTTTCCCAGATCGAGAACGCCTGTCCAGCAACTTCCCCTTTGGACTGGTTGGTACAGTAACTCCACTTCTTAGGGCCTCTCCTCCATTATCACTAACAGAATCTCCTCTCCCCGAATCCCGGGAAGAATTCTTTCTCAATCGTCTCTTTGCTTTTGCATTAATTCTAGCTTCATTAATGGAGGACGCAGGAATCCAATTTCCATTTATTTCATTTTTTATTTCTTCAGTCCCAGCATTTTCTTCATCACCAGAAAACAGAGAGTCACTTAAATTATCAGATTCTCAAAGAGAAAATAAGAAAAAGAAAAATTCTTAGTGTATTCTTTAAGCTTCCATTACCAAAATAGTGACAGCTTTAAGACTACAAATAACTGAAAAAAATGGATCTTTTTCCGAGTTGCATGCAACATATATTAAATCTCTTAATTCCATCAAATAAATTTTACTAAAAGAAACTTACTATTCATAGTCTTGTTCATGTCAATTTTAAGCATCATTTCTAGAAGAATTGGTTATAGATTAAAACCAATTATAAAAATCATTTAAATTTGAGAGACTGAGGTTAAGCATGTAAATAGAGATCCTGTGAAAAAAACCAGTGAGGAATACAAACTATATGGAAGTATCCTGGCTACAGAAAAATGAATCAATGAAGAAACTTACACATTTGAATGTCTGAAAATAAAAACAAATTAAATTGTTTTTGAAGCCTGTAAATGAGGCCTCCATGGATACAAATACTTCTGATGGTATCTGGTCAAATACTGGTAAATTAAACAATTTTAGTAAATCATTCAGAGTCACTGAAAATTCAACGAAATGTCAACCCGCCTGAAAAATGACTTACAGTAATAAGCCAGGTACTCTGATAGAGCTAAACAAAATAATCTAGCTACTAAATGAAATTTCAATGGCTCTTTAACACTAGAAAGACCAGAATTTAGGAACACCTTCAGACTAAACCACATCAACAGATGGTGCATTTTTTAAATCCATTAGGCAGAGCAAATAGAAATAGTAGGATAAATATTTTTATTTCAAATATTACAATATTATTTTGTCATAGTAACATAAAATTATATTACACTAAACTATACAAATGTGCATGTGTGTATGTACATATGTATATGTTCTTATATATATGCATATATATGTATTTATAAAAAATTTTGTTAATTGATGCTCCTAATACTTTTGGTGATAATTACCTAAAGTCTAACAACTTAGCTTAGTAATCTACATTTTTTTGAGATCCTCTAGAATGTACTCACAATCTAACTCACTAATCTTATCTTCAGCAATTACATGTAAAAATTCCACTTGTCAAAATAATTTACTCATTATTCTTCAAATATACCAGTGCACTCCCATCTCAATCCCACTCAGCAGACCCTTGCTAGAATATCAGATTCACTACATTCTACTTATCCAAGTCCTACTCTTCCCTAATCAACATCCAATTAAAGTCTCAAATCTTTCATGAAACTTTTCTTGACCACTCTGACACGAGTTCCTTTTCTGAACCAGAATAAGACCAACAGCAGCACTTCAATTCATTGATAATGTACCACTAATCTGGCACTATTTATATGCCAACTGATATTGCTGTTTATCTTTTACATCTATATCCAATCCCCTTCTGCCACTTTGTAGACCCAGAACACAGTCCTATAAAAATAGCTCACATCATCTAGCTTATTTTTTTTACATTAATCCCCAAAGGTGGTAGCTAATTATTATCCCTTCTTTGCAGAATAAGAAGTTAAGGTCCAGGGAGAATGACTTCAATTCACAGTCACAGAGCTAGCAAGTATTGGAGCAATGGTATCAAACTCAATAGAGACCTCTCCAATTGCAAACTGACCTAGAAAACCACAAACTACCATTATATTTTGTAGTTTTATTAATTTTATTAAACATTTCCCAATTATATTCTAATCTGATTCAGTGTCAAACTCTATAAGGCTTTATCTTGTACCCAATCTTATGATTTTAAATCCAATATTCTTTCAATTAGTCCATTAACTGAACAAAGATCCCTCTCAATAGATGTTCATTAACTATAATGAATACACATTTAAGTTTTTATAACATAGTTTTCCTGAGCCAAACTAGTTGACCATGGTAGTTCACTCAAATCATAACTAATGACTTTGATATTTTAAAACAGGGCTAGGTAGCTATATATTAATTTTCCCAATAGATTTGGACCATGGATCATATTTGGATAATGAAATATTTTAAAACCTTTTTTAAAACAACCATACCATCTAGGATTGTGACATTTTTATAATGTGTAACCAAAAAAAAAAAAAAAAAAAAAGGTCTAAAATAGCAGAATTATAAAGCTGAGTTAAATGGGGCACATGCTAACAGGTAAGCCAAAAATCTGCAATTTTCTACCCTGTCTTTACCCTATTTCTAAATATTTACCCTAATTTCTGTATTTATCAAATTTATGAATCAAGAAGTACCTATTGTGTACTCAGCATTGTTAGTATCTTATAGTTTATAACTTTATAGTATGTTTGGAGAAAAACTAGTGTACATAAAACAGAAGACAAGTACTAAATTATATGATATAAACTATAAAAACAAGACTTCAGAGACAGGAGAGATCAGCATAGACTGGAGAAGTTAGAAGTAAAGAAAAACTACTACTAAAGACAGATATGGGATAAGTAAAAAATCAGTTAATGGGATGAAGATATGTTTAGTTCTGGGCATAAGTTTAATTTGGGGTTATAATAGGACATTAAAGTAGGAAAAGTAGGCAACTGAAAATAGAAAGATATAGTGAAGATGCCAGATCAATTGGAGATGCAAATGTGGAAATCATTAACATAAAGATGAAAGTTGAAAGAGTAAAAAAAAAAAAAAGGAAGTCAGGAAACAAGATTATAGACTACCACAGTTACAAAACACTAGAAAGAAAAGTAGCTACTTGTTAAATATTCAAAGGAATAAAAGAACCAAGAAAATTATGATATGGAAGTAAAGAGAAGAAAACATTCTAAGAGTAGATGGTTCCAGATAGATGAATAATACACATAAAACATAAGGTGTCCATTCTTCAATTAAGCAAAGCTGCTCAAAATTAATCCTGGGGATGATGTTTGAACTATTCTCAGGATTACAAGGAAAAATTTCAATTTTCATATATTGTATCTATTTTTCATTTATATGTTCTTGTCCTTCAACTTTTTTATCTCCATTTATATCCCTATATCACAATGCTTCCACATATGTAATTTTAGTGTCAATTTTATAATTGCATATGTGTATTGCATATATTTTTATCCTGTATCAGTTACTTTTTTTAAGGTTTAACTTCATTTGCATATATTATAATTTTATGAAAACAGTAACTCATTGATCTGGTCTCAAGAAAACCAAAAGTTAAGCAATAGCTTCATTAAAGAATGATAGGATTTCAAAATAGTTTTTCTTCAACATTCAAACTGATATTCTCTCAGGAATATCTAAAATGAAAAAGATCAAAACAGGGGTCCATTAGCAATACTATTACCAGACCAAAAGTCTCAGTTAATCTTATTTAACAAACTTTGACCAATCTCAGAATGACTAAGATGACAGGAAAAGATAATAATGCTGGAGGGGATGTGGGAAAACTGGAACACATACATTATCAGGGGAGTTGTGAACTAAGCCAACCAATCTGGAGAGCAAATAGGAACTATGCCCAAAAGGATTTCAACCTATGCACATCCTTTGATCCAGCAGTGTCTCTCCTGGGCCTGTATCCCAAAGAGATCATTAAAAAAAAATGAAAAAGGATCCACATGTGCAAAAATATTTGCACCAACCCTTTTTGTAATGGCAAGGAACTGGAAACTGAATGGAGGCCCATCAGTTAAAGAATGGTTAAATGAGTTATGATATATGGTTTGTTATAGATTGTTAAATCTATAATAGATTGTTAAATGATCAGTAGGATGACTTCAGAAAGACCTGGAGAGACTTACATGAACATCAGTGAAGTGAGTAGAACCAAAAGAACATTGTACATAGCAATAGAAAAGAATGTGATGATCAACTATGATAAACATGGTTCTTTTCAGCAAAGTGGTAATTCAGGCCAATTACAATAGACTTGTGATAGAGAGAACCATTTGCATTCAGAGAGAAGACTATAGGGACTAAATACGGATCACATAGTATTTTCACTTTTGTTGCTATTTGCTTGCTTGTTTTTTTTTTCTATTTTTTTTCTTTTTTGATCTGATTTTTCTTGTGTAGCATGATAAATGTGGAAATATATTTAGAAGAATTGCACATGTTTAACTTTTTGAATTACTGGCTCTCTGTGGGGGGGGAGAAGTGGGGAGAGAAGGAGAAAAATTTAGAACATTAAGGTTTTGCAAGGATGAATGTTGAAAACTATCTGTGTATGTATTTTGAAAACTAAAAACCAATCATAAATGTTGGCCAAGTTATAACAGAACAACTTCAAAATTCTGCTATAGGACTAGTCATATTGAGTCACAATTTAGTATAAGGTTCTTAGTTGGACCCTGTATATGATGATTTTGTCAAAAGCCACAAACTATGTGAAAACTAGATTCCTCCAAAATCAACATGTGTATATAAAAAATTTATATATAATTTAAATCCTTAAAATCTGATATTTTCTTCCAAGTGGACATTTTTTCTACTTTATCTAGTCAATATATTAAAAGATAAATAATTCTAAAAAATAGCATTCCTCTTTAACATTAATTATTATAGGAGTTTTTTCAACTAAAATATTTTCCTAACTCACTTTCATTAAAATGGCAAGATTTATATGAACGGATGCAAAGTAAAATGAGAAGAACTTTGGGGATCATTTTGCACAGTAAGAGCAATGTTGTAATGATAATCAACAATGAAAGATTTGGCTACTCTGACCCCAGAGGACTCATGATAATAAAATGCTATGTACTTCCAATGTGGTGATGTGGTAGTTGTAAACTTGAATTGAAGATGAAGTATGATTTTCTCACTTTTAGTTTTCTTGCCTTTTTAAAAATATGGCTAATATGGAAATATGTTTTGCATGATTTCACATGTATAATTGATATATTATTTGCCTTCTTAGTGGCTGAGGAAGAAAGAAGAAAGAGGAAAACATTTTGGAACTCAAAATTTAAAAAGAAAAAAGTTTGAAACATTTTTAAATGAAAATTTAAAAAAAAAAAGTATAGCTGTACAGTAGCTGGGACCTTCATTTACCCACATCAAAGCTGTATATGCTGCTTTAAAAAAAGCTGCACATGCAAGTTCTAGAAAATAGATTTCAAACTCTCTATAGAAATTTCAATATTAATGAAAATATAATGATGAAAATGACATTCAAAAAAAAATAAATGAAAAATTTATTTGGTATTATGTACAACCAAAAACATCATTGCAACTTTACAAAATCTCTCCAGTGAAAACTACAAAAATATTTTAAATCAACAACAAAGAGCATCTCTGATTACTTTGACACACGAATAAGCTAATAAGTAAACATCTTTATTCATTCTTGTAATATTCAAAATGAAGTTATTTCTGAAAGCTACTAAAACATTATGAATAGTTTTGGGAGATTTTTTAAAAAGAATTAATGAAAAACCAAGCATATTTTTCTAAATTAACCAGAACCTATGACTATATATGATTTTTTTAAAATCCTGTCTTCCTTTATGTAATGTTCAATATACTAAGAGTTTATCATTAAGAGATAAGATTATATGAAGTTGATAAATAGAAAACTAGGGAACCATATGATTTTTTCCTTATTATGAATTTCCTAGAAATTCACAAAATAGCTCAGTCCAAAATATAAAAAGGAGTGGGAAGGAACAAATTTCAAAAATGGTATTTTCTTAAATTAAATAATTGATAGCCCCAGTAAGTAAGAGACAGACATATATCCCATTTTCATGTGGTATACTTGGGTTTTTCTTTTGTTTTTTGAAAATTAAGATCATGTTATTATCATTCTTTTGTACAATACAATTTGGGCCAACATAGTCTCACAAAGTACAGTTGAAAAATCAAATGTTATCTCTTACCTGTGGGATGAACATTTAGTACTTGCTCATTTTCTACTTCCATCGTTGCTTAATTACACTTGCACTGATTAGACAAATAGATGGTCGTTTTTTGGGCTTTTTTAGTATCTATTAAAAAGAAAATTAAGTTTTGATATTATCTATTAGTAATAATTGAAATCGGCTCGGTTTGCTAAACATTTGAAAACGGAATCACAATACTTAAACCCTGTTAGGGGTTCACTTTGTTTTCAAAGACTGAAATCAAATACTTGGTAGGATAGTATTATCCTGGCAAATCCAGCTAACATTAAAAGTGCCCAGATTTCAGCATGAATTGGACAATCCCTTTAATCTGGAATAAAATGACAACAACTGCACGCACTTTTTTTCCTCCCCCCAATACCACTAAATTTCAAAATTTCACAATTGTAGAAAAAGATGAATGTTGTAAGTTTTCCTCAGCAGTAGATTATGGGAGTTTCTTTAAAATATAATTGACATTCTGGTATAAAATATCTGGTATAAAATTTTAGTATAATACTTTGACATTATCAATTAAAGTTAGATTGAATCTAATTTTTCTTATCTCTCAAATAACTGTTATAATCTATTATCATTACCAACAAAGTTGAAAATCAGGTGTATTTTATACATTTTAGCAAGAATGCAAAAGCCTAATGATACTTGTATCAATGTTTCAAAGGGTTTTGGAGAAGTATCTAAAGAGTTTTAAAACTCTCAATACTTGGAAGCTTCATTTAAATTAATTACCATTTTTTCTTCATCAATTATATAAACTAATCTTGTAGTGAGAAAAAAACTGAGGAAAAAACACCAAAATGCCAAAAATCATATTTACATCAAAATCAAGACATAATAACTGGAGTGTACAACCAAGAGGGGTTACATAATCTTCAATTTTTCATATAAAATCTAGCTTATAGACTGACTATTCCTATAGCTTTACATACAATATGCTTTAATTATTTAAGCATATTTTAATATCAGATTTGCATAAAAGTAAAAAATAACTCCATTGAATATTATTTTTTCTTCTAATACCATTCAAATAGTTACCTCATCCAATCATTCAGAATTCCCCAGTGTTCTGAAGCACTAGTATTTTATTAAGAGTGTTCACTATGTAGTTCTCACAATGGTGGGGAATCCAGATTGGCTGTTTAGTTTGTGAGGTTACTTTCTTTGTTCCTGGTAGAATGTTCCATTACAATCATTCCACTAGCAGTGTGCTCTCCTTTTAAAAAACAAAATGCACACATTAATGAAGCTTCCTGATATATAAGTTATGGACACATACTTATATTGGTTACAATATAACCTATTGTTACTCAGGATAAAGAATGTTGTATCATTTCTTAAAGAAATCAGAAACCAAATATGCCTTAAAACTACTGAATGTTTTAATTTCAAAATAGCAGATATATTCTCCTTAAACCTAAAGAAAATATTAACTAGCCTAAGTAAACTAGCTTCTTATAAACAAGTTATAATTGTCAATTAAGGAAGAAGCAGCTCTATGGCTTCAAAAGATGAATAAAATGAATGTTACTCTTTAATTTCACAAAAATTAAAGGATTCCATCACATATAGCCACTTTTTAACAACATGACTGCCAACACCACCACATTAAAAAAAAAAAGAAAATATAATTTTTACAAAGATATTTTGTGCATATAAATATCCTGCAAAGATATAAAAGTCAACAAATGTCCTATCTTGTTGTCTCATGTAGAAGACTATCATATTATGTGCCTCTGTGTCAAATAAACTAGACATATATTTGGAAACCCTTCGTCCCATTGGCTTTATGTACAATAATTCATTTGAATGTTGTCTGCAGATTCTTGATCCAAATACACACACATAAAGAGCACTACACTCAAATCTCAAAGGCTCTGAAATGATCAGCTTCCCTACTCAGTAGCTGGATAAATAATCTCTTCTTGAAGTCTGTTTCCCTATCTTTAAAAGGTTTAGGATACTTTGCATTAAGTAAGGTTCAAATAAGATAATGTGTACAACTCTTAATATGAACATTATCAGTATCTGAATATGACTATTTTAAAATTAAATGAATGCATATCTCAAACTCCAAATTTTATTTCCCAAATAAAAAAATCTGTTTTTGAGGTTAACTGACAAAATGATTAAAATACACATAAATTATCAGACTGTTGTAAATATATGAAAATTTGAAAAACATAATGCTTTTGGTCACTAAAAATAGCATATTCACTATTTTAAATTACCAAAATATTATGGAGACAGAATTAAATTATCATAATGAATATTAATTAGCATATTTATCTATTATAATTGGTCCTGTTTAGTTTAATTAACATAGCAAGAATTCCTGCTTCTTTGAGGAATGATTACAATAAAAGATTCAATCACAATTGACACCACCACTTGCTACTCTCTGAAAAAAAAAATAGTCTAGGGTCTTATGCCTAATCTCTATGATCAGTATTGTGTATGTTTTAAAAAATATTTTCTTTAAATATACATTTAAAAGATAAGTTGTCTGTTTCTAAAAACTTAAAAATAATTTGGCCTAAGATTCTGAACCCCACATCCTCAATACCAAACCACAAAATTGAGGTTTTTCTTTTTAAAGGTATGCTTACCTGTCATCTAAAAACTACCCTACTGTTTGTAGGGTAAGAAAATGTTTCTACAATGTTCTACATAGAAATATAAATCAGTTTCACCGCTAAGATATTTCTGAATTAAAAAAAAAAAAAAACAAAAAAAACGGAGAATACTCTATTCTTACTTTTTTGCTAAGAAACATAAAAAATCAATATTTAGAACATGTATATATCAATTTAAAAATTCTTTAAGTTCTATCAAAACTTTTAACAAACATTTATTCCCAAGACCTTTTACCCCACCCCCAAATCCAACTTTATTTGGTTAAACCATAAGCATCTTACTGATGCACAATCTGTGGGAAAGACTAGATGGTATTTTTAGCACTAATTTCTATCTCTTTGTGTTATGGATATTTGGGGGGAAAAATGACCAAAATCATTCCAAAGATGCAAAGTTTTATTTGGAAACTGAATAAACCCATCTTAGCACAAGGTTAAAGGTCCAAATGCAAATAATCCAGGAGTCAATATCTGCAATGTTCAGATTTTTAAGGCAAAACTTAAAAAACATTGTCACTTCCAATCCTTTCCTCCCTCTCTTGTCTTCCCTCAAAAAAAAAAAAAAAACCAACAAACAAACAAAAAAACTTTTCCTGAAACTTTGAGAAACAAAAAATAATTCAGTCCAAAGCAGGGAACCATTTTAAAATTTAGCTCCATTTTAAAACATCTGCTCAAGAACTTATCTACCAACCTCCTACACAGCCACCAAAAATTAATGAGATTGTATTTGCAGATTGCTTTGAGTTTTAATTTATTAAGAGAACTAGCATCTCACAGAAATTTATATTGTGATAGACATGGTTCCCAATTGCCTTTATTTGCATTGGTAGATGAGATTCATTTTATTTTGCTTTTTTAAAAAGACATTAAAAACTTTAGGAAAGAGAGATCAAGCATTTACCTTCTTTGAACACATCTGATATTGCTTTGACCCTCTCCTGTTCCTAGCCCTTATTTCAGATAAATCTCTTTCCCCAGCAAAACCAAGGCCTATCTCTTTCAGACTTTAGATATCAGGCATCCCTTTTTGAGAAAAAAAGTGAAAATTCTCTTCCCTATCTACTTAAAAGATTTCCCACAAATCCCTAATTTATGACAAAACCATAGGACCCAACAGCAGGCTAGTCCTTTAAAGGGAAAAAGCCCTAAAGGGGTATGTCTCCTCCTAGATGCTAGGGTCTGAAGACTCTCTCTTTCTACTCTTGCTGTAAATAGGATATGAGAATCTACAAATAAAAGGCCCTCTGTAGATGGTTTTCTTTTAAGATTCCATGAAGGAGAGGAGGAGAAAGAGGAAGAAGAACAAGGTCTTCCACTAAGAATCACAATCTTAGAACACCCTCTCCCTAAAAATTGATATAGGGGGAGGGGAGGGTTAGAAAAGTACAGGCATTCACTCAAATACAGGACTTCTTCAGCAAAAAGGATTGATCCTTTTGGGTTACCTCTTCATAAGGAAAGAGTGGCTGTAGGGAAAAGAAATTCTTTCCCCTCTAATTGGGGGTGTGTGACAGGGAGAGTGAAGAGTAGGGAAAGGAGTCTCTCTTACAAGAGGGCCTGGGAGGAAGCCATGAGAGTGCTCCCCTCTAAGAAAGACTGGGAAATAGGAAAAGGGGAGGGGTGCTCTTCCCCTCTAATGAAAGCTGAGACAGAAGCTTTCCTTTTTAAACCGGGGTTAATAACAGAGGAGAAAGGTCTCCCCTCGAACGGGAGCTGGGAGGGAGGAACTCTTCTCTACAACAGGGGTTAGGAAATCGGGAAGAGACGCACCGCCCCCCGCCCCCCACCCCCCAGCTCTCCCCCGAGGAGCTGGAGGAAAAGATTAGAATCTCCTTTCAATTAGGGTCTGAAAAGAAGACCTTCACTTTAAAGACAGCTGTAAAGGAGTACGGCTGGGGGGGAGGGGGTCTCCCCTTTAACAGAGACTGGGAGAGGAAGTTTCCCTTCTAACGGGGGCTGGAACGGAGGAGTCTTCTGTCTAACGGGAGCTAGGGGAGAGAAAGGGAGGGGTCTCCCTTCTAACGGGGACTGCGGGGGAAAACGGGGACCTCCCCTCTAATGGAGGGATGCTTGGAAGGGAGAGAGGCTTTCCCTCCTCGTGGAAGCTGGAAGAAGGGGAAAGGCTTCCCCTTTTAACACAAGGGCTGGGGGAGTGGGGAGAAGGTTCTCTTCCTCAAACGGGAACTTGAAAGGATTAGGGGGGCCGGGGTCTGCCCTCTAATGGGGGTTGAAAAGGGAGGAGGTCCTCCCGCTGATAGAGCCTGGGAGAAGGAAAGATCCCCCTCTGACCGAGGGGGGTGGAGGAAAAAAGGGGGTCTCCTTTCTAAGGGAGCTAGAAAGGAGAAGGGGGTGGAGGAGAAAAAAGGTATCTCCAACGGGTGCTGGGAGGAAGAAGGGGATGTCTCCCCTCTAATGGAGGCTGAAAAAAAGAAGGGTTTCTCCTCTAACGGAGGCTGGAGGACATAAAGGGAGAGAGGAGGGTGAAAGGGAGACTAGGGGTGCCTCCTCTAATAGGGGCTGGGAGAAAAGGGAGAAATCTCCCCTCTAACAGAGGCCGGAGGAAATAAGGGGGTCCCCCTCCAACGGAGGCTAGAGGGAAGAAAGGGATCTCCCAACTAACGGGGATAGGAGAAGAAAGAAGGGGGGCTTTCCCTCTCGGGGGGCGGGGCCCTCTCCCCAGAGCGCTTCGTGGCATGGGGGAGGGAGAGTGGAGGGAGGCGGGGAAACCAACCTCCCCGCAGTCGCCGGCGCAGTCGCAGTCGCAGTCGCAGGGGGCCAAGGGGCCTTCCTCGGGGTCTCGGAGGAGGGGGGTGGGGTAAGGTTCTGCAGGTCCGCAGCTCGGGCCTCCCTGTCCTTAACGTGCGGCCGCCTCAGCCAGGGAGCAAAAGAGCCTGCCGGCCGCCCAACCGATACTAACCCCTCCTCGGGCCACCGCTGCCGTTCGCACCGCTCCCGCGCCTCGCTCTGCCGCCGCCTCCGCCGCCGCCGCCGCCGAGGCTGCTGCTACCGCTGCCGCCTCCTCAGCGCCTCTCTGGCCTCTCTCGCTCTGTTTGTTTTTGTTTTGTTCTACCCAGTAACACGGGGGCGAGAGAGCCTTGCTGATTGGTCGTGGCGCGGGGGTAGATTGTCCAATAAGAGCGGCGGAGCGAGGAGTGAAGGAGAAGGAGGGAAGGAGGGAAGGTGGGAGGGAGGAAAAAAAGGGTAAGAGCTGAACGCCAGAGAACGATCCGTAGGCGCATGCGTGTCTCATATCTCTGGAAAGGAAGAAAGGAAAAGGAGAGGGAGAGCGAGGAAAAAAAGTGGGGGTTGAGGAAATGAAAACTAACTCCAGGGAGACCTGGGTAGAGGAGGAAGAGGTGCAGGGGTGAACGCACTGTGGGCTTCCAGAGTTCTGACTTCTGAATAAATTTGCTTGGCTGTTTCTTTTAAAGCTTCTCCACCACTTGCTGTTTTTGCAACATCTCCAGCTTCCCCCTCCCCCTTTTCCTTCTTTTCCTGTACTCAGGTTAGCGCCCTGGTAACTGCCAGCTTCTTTCTACACAGGAAAATATCATCTGACTTCTTTCTCCCTTCAGGACCTTTAGCCCTCATTCCATCCCTCTCCTCTCCCCTGAATCCGCCCCACCCCCCCACACACACACCATCCTCCGAAGCACCCGGGAATAAGCCGTTCTTTGGGTCCGCGAAAAGAGATTGGAAAGAGGAGAGGAGACATATTTCCTTAAACGGCTGGACCGTGCGATGCCATGGAGAGAGCATTCTGTTTTTAATCAGGTTCAGCTCTGGCACTTAATCTCTCTGGGCCTCAGTTTCTTCTGAAAAATGAGGGGACTAGAATAAATAAATTAGAAGGTTTCTAAATGTATGCTTGTGTATTTCTTTAAGCCACCTGACACAAATTAAATACCCCACTTTCGTTTTTTCCTTTCATAGGAAATCAAAGAATCTTAGCCCTGTAAGGGAACTTTAAAGCGGTCCTTTCAATTCATAATTACATAAGAATCCGTAGATTTTTATTTTGTTTTGCTTTTTTTTTTTCTCATGCTAGAAAAAATCCTTAAAATCATCTAGGCCATCATCCCTCATTTAATAAAGGAATCCTGAAACAGTCCTTGAAAAAGAAGTAGATTTGCTCAGGAAGAAGGAAATAGAACTAGGGTTTCTTAGTTCCCAGATCAAGCTCTATTCCCATTAGACTGTGATGTTTCTTTTTAGTTCTGTCCAGAACAGTCTTGGAATTGGACAGAGTGCCATGTTTGGTTGCATAAGGCTAGCTAGATCATAGAGTGCACAGGGAAGAGTGAAGAGATTGAAAAAGTAGAAAGGAATCAAGTTATGTAAAGCTTTAAAAGCCAACAGAATTTTATAATTTTTTTCTTAGAGATAATAAATAGGAAGTTGCTGGAGTTCAGTATGGAATGACATGGTGAGACCTGCACTTGAGAAAAATCATTTTGGCAGCTGAGTGAAATTCTGGTAGTTGGAATGGAGAAAGATTTTAGAAAGGGAAACTTGTTAGAAGACTAATAAAAGAGACCATGCAGGAGGTGACTCTTGGGTTGTACTTGCATGAGTGGAGAAAAGGCTTATATAACACATGATGTGAAGGTAGAAATAGGAAGATTTGGCAACAAATCAGATGGGTGGAGAGTGGCACGGAGCCTGTGAACTCACATAACTGGGAGGATGGTGATGCCCTCTGAAGTGATGAGGGCGTGGGGGGGGGAGATAACGAGGTTTAACTTGGGAGGAAAAGAAAATGAGTTGTTGTGGACCTGTTGGCTATATGAAGGATGGAGCAGAATGGGAAGTTTTGAGATAGGGAAATTAATTAGGAGGCTATTGCAATGATCCATAAAATCAGGAGATTGGGCTATCAGGTCTTTAAATTTCTTTTCTATCTTAGCATTGTTTGATTGTATGTGAGATTCAAAGGAGAGATATGGCAATGCTGAGAGAAGGTAGGTAGTACTAGTGTCAGATAAAAAAACGGGTCTTAGATTTCATGGGAAAATTTCACTTGATAAGCATTTTGTGACTCTCACTTGACCTGGAAGCTTTCTGCTTGGCAAAGAGAAGACAATGTACCCAATTCATATTACAAAGGCACTTTGGATATTTGTTGGTGAAGAGCGTGCTCAATGAAAATGCTCAAATAAGAATAAGAAATAAGAATTGTTATCACTATCCTCAGAACTGCCCAAATGACTTTTCTTCCCCAATAGCCTTTTCACTTAAACAGATCATTATTTGAGAAAGTAAGGTAACCTCAATAGCCATTCCTTAAAAGTAAATGTTCTGCTAGGATTTATCTTCAGCCCTCTTCTCTCCCTACACTGTTTCCATGGCAGTCTCATAGATCATTAGAGCTGTAAGGGAATTTAAAGATCTTAACCTAATTCCACTTTACAGAGGAGGAAAAAGCCTGAAGAACTGATTTGTGCACAGTCACCGTTAGTAAAATGGTCATTCAAATTCAACTCTGCCAACTTCCTTGGTTTTCATTCCATTTCCTTCAATCATCACCTATATACCGCATTCTCCTAGATCAATTACACAAACATGTTGATTCCCTACTCCACACCAGACACTGTACTAGAAGCTGAGGATACAAAAACAAAACCAAAACAGGTCCTGCCCTCAATAAGTTTACATAGTAGGATATGACAAATTCCCAATAAATAAATGAGAAAGTCTGTAGTAAGTAATCTGTATCTCCATCTCTGACTTCTTTCCAAATTTGTTACCTTCATAACAATCTCTTTTTCACTTAGTTGTCCCATTAATATCTCATATTCAAAACTTCTTTTATTTTCCAAAAAAATTCCTCTATTCCTCTTTACTTTCAGAAAAGTTAACCTCACAAATTAATTCATTCAACTCTGGGGCTCACCCTTGAGAAGATTTGCCTGAAGTGTTGATCAGAGTAAATAAATAAAAAACCTCACTTGAGCTGCTTCTTATCCAGCCAACCCATCAGGACACTCAATGTTATAATGTTCTTCATACATCAAGTACTTCAGAATTGTTCAATTTAATCTAATTCTTTACTTATTTTAAAAGAGTAAGGCATTCATATCACTATTTGGCAAATAAAGAAAATGAGACCCAGAATGTTAAAGTGGTTTTTACTACTACTAAATAGCAGGGCCGGGAACAGAAATTGTGTCCCCTGAACCCTGGTTTAGTGATCTTTCCATCACATCATGCTGCTTCTCTTTAATAAAGGATTAAATATTTAAGTCTACTAATTCATCTCCAATATACAGTGAAAGCAGTCCTAAAGAGATTGGTAAGTATGGGAAATTATCTAAAAAGATTTTTAGAAGTTATGTTACCAGGGTCCAGGACAATATTTAGGAATTTTTCTCAAAAGCAAAAAGTAAAAATCATAAAATAGTGTCATCAAGGTCCAAAGAAGTAATCTTATATTTAAAAAATAAAGTTCTAAATGGAAATAAAAGCCAATAAGCTTTAATTCCCAATTCATATTTTTCCCTGCTACTTCCTTTTTTTTTTTTAGTATATATACTATAGCAGTGGTATCAAAACTTACCTAGAAAGGGTGTGTATGGAATAGCTACTAAACTATGCAGGAGAATCACTGAAGGCCTTATACTGACCTAGAAAGTCACATATTAGCATTATCTATTTTAATTTCATTTTGTTTACCTTGTTAAATATTTTCCAGTTACATTTTAACCTAGTTCTGGCAGCACTGAGGAGTGTTGCTGGCCACAATGCTGCTAGCAAGCCATGTGTTTAATACCTCTGATTTAAAGCAAAAATTTTCCTTACAAAATCAAGCCTCTTTTGCTATCTTTGGGCCTTTGGGACAGGTCTAATTATGACTTCAATATTTCAATTAAAGATTTACTTCTCAAAACTCTCTTAAAGAAGCTCATGTCCATAACCTGATTAAAATTCTTTCATCTGTCATCCTAGCCCCTTATAATGACAAAATCTAACTTACTTGTTTTATGTGATTAACATATTACCACACCTTACCTATAATTACATTATATAAACTTATAGAAGGGTTAACCTACTCACATTCTCCTCCCTCTGGTTCATTATCACATCTTGTCCCACTTAGTCCTTCTCAAAAAGTTCTTCATGTCCTCTGATTCTCAGGCAATCAGAACATGTCTCATTCTTTCTCTAATGAGCTAAAGCATATCCCTATTTTTTAACCAGCCACTTGAATCAGTTAGTCACTGCATGAAGTCTTTTCTTGCCTCTCAAAGAAAACTAAATAACAAGGTTCAAAAGAGCTTTTGAAAACAGAGTAAATTCTCTGGTGAGAACAGCTTCCTGAAAAAAAAAATTTTTGAGGCTCACTATGAACATGGGGCCCTCTCACCCTGGATAAAAAGGGAATAAAATGGGATTGAGGATTAGGAGAACAAATTCTTCAGGGAAACACCAATAGGAACAGGAGAACAGAGAAATGATTGAGGAATGCACAGAAGACAGAAGAGAAACACATAAAGAAAAGAGAATTAATTGGAGTAGTTAAACTATTATGGTATGGCGATGGGAAAACAACAAAACTCATGGCCAAATGGAAGAGAATAACAAGAAGAAACTGTTCATTGTTAAATAAATGTACTCTTGAATTTTAAAAACTACTTTGTACTATTATAGGTTATTCCATTCTTTATCCAAAATTATAAAAAAAATCATGAACTACAAATGATGAGAGAGGTAAAGGAGAATAACTCTGATGACATAGAAATAGAAAAAGAAATAATAACAATAAATCTCATCACCATTTATTTGTTTTCCTTACAAACTTCTCTTAAAGTAGTATTAGGACCATTGTGGGCTTTAAGCCTTTTCCCTTCTTCAGGGTGTTTATTATTATGCCAAGAGAGAGCACCCTATGCCCATTTCTGAGTCTTTTGTCAAACTCAGGGCCCAGAGTATTAGAATGTAGCACATTAAATTTGGCTAATCAAAAATAAGCAGATAGACAAATAAATCATAATTACAAATTAAATAATCAAATTCCATAAGAAATTCTGAGGAAGACATAGTTGTTAGTGAGGTAGGTAAGGAGTATACCTTGAAGATTGTTTAATTCCCCTATAATGCTCTACTATATATCCATCAATCATGGATTTATCTAAACCCCTCTTGAACTTATTTAAGAGAAATAACATGATATTGTAGAAAGTTCATAGAATATTAAATGACAAATTTGAGGGTATGCTTTTCCACTACTAGCTCTTTGGCTTTGGAAAGTCACCTTCCTTTTTTGAACCACAATTTCCCCAACAGTAAAAGGAAGAGGTTTAGATGATTTAGAAAATTTAGATGATCTCCTGATACCAATGGGGGTCCATTTTAGCAGGAGTTTACTAAACACAAAAAAGTGACTTAAGAGAGTCCAGTGCTATTTATGATAGGGTATAAATCATTATCATAGATCTTCTCCCTAGCTGGGAAAATATGATTGACCACCTGTGATTCTGAAAATCAGCCAGTAAGCTCTCATAGTCATACTTTGTCTCATACTCATGTTCAAATGCAGAGTGAAATCACTGAAGTTGGTAAGTAGTCAGAAGAATTTTCCTGGGACTTTAGGCCTGAGTTTTTAAGTAACAAGTATGAAATTTCTGGGGAACTTACACAATCAATTGGGAAGTAGCCCTAGGGGGTATTTTAAGAGATGATATATAAGCTATGTGGTACATGAAGTCTCTGCATTATGAGGATAGGAAGCTATATAAAAGTTTAGCAGGCATGCATGAAAGATCTTTGAACGAGAGTTAAGAGATTCTAGTCTTGGCTTTGTTATTAATTCACTATATGTCCTTTGAGAAGTTCAGGGTCTCAGGATCTCAGTTTCTGCTTCTGTAAAATGAAAAGGCTATACTTGAATGATCTCTAAGATCCCCTTTAACTTTAAAATTCTATGAATAACAGAGTAGCCGGAGCTACATCACCTTACCTTACCTCTTTCTGTGTTCAGTTTCTTCATCTATAAAATGGGGATAATTATACTTGTACTATCTACTTTACAGAGATATTACAAGTGAAGCATTCCACAAGTTTGAAAGACATTATAAAAGGGAGTTATTATTATGCATAAATAATGTAGTCATATTCCCAGGTTTTCTGAGACAGTCTCATTTTCAAAGGTGATTGTGATAATGAGGTAGGTACAATGAAAACTCTATTGTGAAATGATGTGTTCTTATCTGGGGTTTGAAAAATATGGCCATATCTATAGATGAATTTATTTATCATCTTGTAGTCTATGGCTCTTTGTATCTATGATCCATTTCAGTTTCTGATTTTCTTTGTCTTTAATATGGTCAAGCAACTCTGACATGGGAATAAATTGAAATAATATGTGAAAGGTTTTCATTTGCTTCATCTCTTAACAACCTTACTTTTTCTTTGTAAACCTTTTATTCAGCCTACTTCAGCAGTTCTGGGTTCCATGAAACATGAAAAATTATAGATAAATAGTCAAAGTATATGAAATAGGCAATCCGCAAATTAAAAAAAAATGCAAAAATATATCAACAAACACAAAAAATTCTAAAAGTCACAAATAATAAAAGATAAAAATTAATACAACTCTAAGGTTCCACTATAAGCTTAGCAATAACAAAAAATGGCAATTTTGGTGGTACTCATGAGATAACAAGGACATTGTTGGTGGAGTTATGATGTGCACCAACCACTTTGGAAAGTTATTTGGAAATATATCCCTAAATCACTAAATTGCACATATGCTTCGATTCATTCTTATTGTATACTTTGCAGCATAGTATAGTGTTGACCTCTTTCTCCTCTTGAATACTCTCTTCTCTCTGAATTTTTGTGATATTTCTCTCTCTTGGTTTTCCTACCCACCTGACCTGTCCTTATCAGTCTACTTTGTTGTATTTTGATTCATGTCAACCAATCAATCAATACACATTTATTAACATCTGCCAAGCACTGGGGATACAAAAAGAGGCAAAAGATAGGCCCTGCCCTCAAGGAGCTTATAATCTAATGGAAGAGACAACATGCAAACAAACATATATATAGGCTAAATAGGAAAGAATTAACAAAAGGAAGACACTGGAATTAAGAAAAGTTAGGGAAGATTTCCTGTAGAAAGTAGGATTTTAGTTGGAAGGATAATAGTTAGAAGTCAATAGGTAGAGTGGAGGAGAAAGAATGTTTCAGGCAGAAGGGATAGCCAGAGAAAATGCCAGGAACCAAAAGATGGAATGTCTTGTTTGTAAAACAGCTAAGAGTCTAATGTAACTGGATGGAAGAATATGTGTTGGCGAGTAAAATATAAGACTGGAAGGGGGCAAGGCTTTGAAGGCCTTAGAATGCTAAATAGAGCCTTCTGTATGCTCTGGAAGCAATAGGAAGCAACTGGCATTTATTGAATAGGGGGATAACATGATGAGACCTGTATTTTTTGGAAAATCATTTTAGTGACTGAATACATAATGGTTTGAAATGGGGAGAGATTTGAGACAGACATATCTACTAACAGGCTATAATCAA
The DNA here is from genome assembly GCF_048593235.1 of Sminthopsis crassicaudata. NCBI lineage: Eukaryota > Metazoa > Chordata > Mammalia > Dasyuromorphia > Dasyuridae > Sminthopsis > Sminthopsis crassicaudata. Next base: position 586,351,837 of record NC_133618.1, on the reverse strand, counting down.
GGTGTGAGATGATAAAGGCCTGCACTAAAGTGATGGCAGCGTCAGAGGAGAAAGAGAGCATATTTGAGAGATGTTGCAGAGGTAAAATCAACAGACCTTGGAAACAGCTTGGATATAGGAATGAGAGATAGTAAGGAATTCACAATGACTCCTGGGGTGCAGAGCCTGAAGGACTGTAGTTGTCCCCTACAGTAACAGAGAAGGTAGGAGAAGAGGGTTTAGGGGGAAAATAACAAATTCAGTTTTGGAATGTTGAATTTAAGATGTCTACTGGACAAACAGTTTGAAATTTCTGAAAGGCAGTTGGAGATGGGAGGGATGAGGTCTGCAGAGAGACTAGGGCAGGAAAAGTAAATTTGAGAATTATAAACATAGAAGTGATAATTAAATCCATGTGAAATAGTATAAGGAGAAGAGGAGAGGTCCCAACAAAGCATATTCCCAGATCCATTTATCCAAACCCAGTCTCTAATTTCACACTTCACAAACTGCTTGTTGTTTTTCAAAACTGGATATTTCACAGGCAGCTCAAACTCATCAGGTTCAAAACAGAACTCATCTTATTCCTAAAACCCACCTCAATTATGAACTTTCCCATTACACAGTACATAATTTCCGTTTTTAGTCAACTAATATCTTCCTCTATTTCTCAATCCATAGATCTGATCAATTACCAAATCTTATCGTTTCTATTTCTATAATATTTCTCTCATAAGTCCCCTTCTCTGTACTCACAACAGCCATTAACCAAGTTGATTGATTGATAGATACCATTACTGGGCATATACAACTAGGAGATCAAAAACAGATTGCCTCAGGTAATGGATGTATAGACACAAAACTTATGTATAAACTTACTTTTTTGTTGTAGCAAAGAACTGGAAACAAAATACCCATTCTTCAATTGGAGGATCACCAAACTATGGTATATCAAAATCATGAAATATTGCAGTATTAGAAATGACAGATGCAGAGGAACTTGGGAGGATTTTATGAAATGAGCAAAACTAAGAGGACAATGTGCAAAATAACCACATTAACATTAAGGACAGTTACTTTGAAAAACTTCAGAACTCTGATCAAAGCAGTTACCAATTATGACTTTAAAAGCTGGACAATAAAATATATCTCCTTCCTCTTGGGAGATGGGTAATGGTACAGATTGAGACATCTTTTCAAATCTGGTCAATGTTGATGTGCTTTACTTGGCTGTATTCATTTGTTACTATATTAATTTGTTCTATTAGAGCAAGGCAGTAAGTTCATGGGTAGTAACAGAAATAACAGAGATACCCCCAAAAATCTCATATCTGATGAGTATTAATAAAAACATTTTAAAATCCATAGATGAAAATAAAAAGAAATTCAGAATGGGATACAAACAGGGCAATTTTGTTACTATCTTGTTCCATTTAACATATCCTTTAAAATATTAACTATACGTTACAGAAATTCACATTTTCACATGTTCTCTTTTTTGCTTCTTTGTATATTAACATTTCTGCTGATAATTATTAAGGTCATAATACTTTCATTAAAAAAAGAAACATACTAGAAAATAGAATTATGTGGCAATCCACATGATCCTTGTCAACAATGAGCATATGTAGAATGTAAGCTCTTCTGGGAAAATATATGCCACTAAAGGAAAAGAACTATTTTGATCTTTGTCTTTGAATCCCCAGCAAATGGCATAGTGCCTGCCTAGAACATGAAAGCTGCTTAATAAATGCTTGATGAACTGAATGGTACATGAAAAAGGATTAAGGCAATGTTCTATTCAAACTATGGCTAGAGTTCTTCATCACATGTCTAGCAGGGACTTCATTCCACTCTCTACCTAGAAAATTGTTGCACTGACATATAAGTCAATATAGGATGTCAAAGCTAGAAAGAACCTTAGAGATCCTTTAATTCTACCGCCTCATTTGATAGAAAAGGAAATTGAGACCTAGGGAAGGAGTATGACTTGATTAAGATTACATATTAATTTAGTGATATAGGGCAGGTCATGTACAATGGATAAACAATTATCCTTTGAGGCAGAAAGAAATGGATTCAGTCTTTGCCTTTGACTTATAGAGCAGGAGCTAATCTTCATTGCTAGAATTTCCTCACTAGTAATTCCTTACCCTGATGAGGCAACAACTATATTGATAAGATCACAGATCTGGTACAAAAAAAGAAAATTTGTGACAGAACAAGAATTCAAACCCAGCTTTCCTGGATGTAATTTCCCCTATATCTCATCACTAATTAATTAATATCCATTGATTCAGCAGAAGGCATTATAAAGTAGAAAATGTATGGATTTATCTAAGTGTGTGATTTTGAATAGTTGTTCCCCTGCTTTTTGATTTGGGGCCCTCAGTTCTGAGAAGCAGCAGTGACAAAAAATGAAAGTAGCAAAAGCCTCACATATGTCCCAGCAGAGCTAGAAGCCACAGAGCCAAAGTTTATGAAGGTGTTTAAGAAAACAAACGAAAGTATTGATGAAAACAAAACCCTTACTTTGGGGTATGATAGATTGATTCCTTCCCAATCAACATTAATTATTGAACCCTCACTTTTTATAAAACACATAGTACTCATTTTTTAAAACTATGGGGAGATGAGACACAAAGAAAACATGGCTCTCATAATCTATCTAGGAAGTCAGCCCAGATACACAAAGTATAGAAAAGTTATAAGGAATAGGACAAAGTTTTAGAATTCTTTTACTAGCTCTCTCCCCTCCCCCCACCAACCAGAACTAGATTCTGGCATTTCCTTTCTCTAGTGTTTCCTGGTCAGTATCTTTCTGAAGGTAGTCAGAATTTTATTTTCTTTTGTCAGTCAGTAGTTGTTTAATCCTGTGATTGGCAGATGTGCTTTGTGTGTGCAGTCTAGTAGCTGCTGTTTTTTGGAAAGAGAAGATACCATTCTTTCCCTTCAGAAGGTTAAAAACATGTTGTTTATGATGAAACACTGCTAGCTTGTCTCCCAGACTTCCCCTTAAAATTTCAGATCTCTTTTTATCATCTTCCACTTCAGGAGATGAGGATTTTTGGAGCAAGACCTTTTGGCAAATGAGAAAAGAGGTCTCTTCTTCCCTTTTCCTAGTCTTGATGGCCAAAATAAACTTCCTGGCTCTTTCCAGCCTTCAAAACCTGCTGCCTGAAAGTTGAAGTTGAAGAACATCAATTTCCCTACAGGAAGAGTTTTTCAGCATTGTTTGGGTACCTACCTTGCCCAGTTTGTTATGAAAGGACTCAGTCAGACCTAGATCTGAGAATCTTATAAACATGCTTTCTCTGACCTCGCAGATACTACCCATTTAAATGTCTGTCTTCTCCTTACCCTGATTGAGAATAGAGCCTATTTTTGGGACATCTATAAATCAATCTAAAATTAGGATTGGATTTGTGAGACCATCAAACAGGAATGAGTCTGGATCTATGTATTTAAGATTATAAATGGCAGCTGATGGCTCTATGTGGCATAATCTTTGATTACTATTGATTCATTGCAGTCAGTGGTACCTTGGAGACTATGAAAAATTCTGAATCAACATGAGTTTCTCTAAAACAGACAGTGTTACACTGACTAATGGTAAACAGTTTTCTTCCTTTGGAAATGTATAAAGGGCAGTATTGCTAAGACTTCTTTAAGTCAAAATCATCAGTATAGAATGAGTCCTGATGAGAAACTTGGAAAAGGGGGAACTTTCATATGCCCCAAAATAGGAAGGATGAGATCAGCAACTGTATCCTCTGGCTGGGACAATCCTGCCTGCTCTGGAGACACTACCATAGACTCATCCCCTTAAGCTTCATAGAGTGAACATTCAGATATAAAAAGACTCTTAGAGATCATCAGTTGGCTAACAAGAAATAGAAGAATCACACTAGATTTTCAAAACTTTCCATAGATTCACATGGATCAGTCTGTTTTTTAAGTTCTATTACTGCTGTCCATAGTTTTTTATTTCTCTGTTACACTTCCTCAAGTGAACCTCATAGATATTCATCTTTTGAACTAGAAGCAGGAAGTAGCTAATCAAGGTTGAGAAAATGAAAGGTATTCGAGTAAAATGTAATGATAGGCTTCAAAGATCTTTACTATTGCATTGGCCTTAACTATATTCTTTTAGTGGAGGAACTGACCTGCTTAAGAGAGTGTTTGTCAGTGGTCTACAATTTACCTGTATGAGCTAGATTTTACTTAAATTCTCTGAGAAACATAGATCTATGTTTTAGGAAAAAAAGGTTCTTTGCAGATAGTTTCCATACAGTTCTGCCATTAAAATATTGACAAAAGGGGAGAATGAATATAAAAAATAATTTTCCTGGTACCCTTCAGCAAAAACTTATGATTTTAAGGGGCAAAGGTATAAGGACATTTAAATATAAAAAGGGAGGTTTTTAGATGCAAGATAAATATTCTACATTTCAGGAATGTCCTGAGGTTTGGATATCTCAATTGCATATGAAAAAGCCAAAAAAGTCAATGAATTGCCTTGATCATACAGGTGGTGGTATTCCTCCCTTTGTCCCAAGCCACTGAATAAAACCCTACAAGATTTTTTGGAAGTATAACTAATTGGATTGGGATTTACCAAAACTATAAACCAAGTGAGAATACCTTATGGAGGGAACAATTTTAGAACCAGGAAGTATTTTTGAATAGGAGAGACTAGACCGCTCTTATCCATGTCTGAAGCTGACAAACATCAGAGCTGGATTTGAAGGGAGATAAGGATGTGCTTCTATCAATCATAGGACCAGGCCTAATACCCCAGCTGTAAAAAAGACCTGTAACACCTGACCAAAAATAGAACCACTAAACTATTGCCAAAGATGATAAAAGATCGGAGATGCCCATCAAAAAACAATCCCAAGGAATCCAGCAACAGCTGCTCTACAATAAAGAGACCTGCCCAGTGATGGCTGGTAGCAGCTGTTAAATGATAGACTGGCCTGCTTGGCCCAAGCCATCAGGAGCCCAGTTGCTGAGTGAGCCCAGCCCAGAAGTAGTATTTCAAAGGCTGTCATGGAGAAGAAGGATATTTGTTCTGTTTGACCTGAGAAAGCAAAGTTAGAAGTTACAGATAGAAGTTGTACAGAGGCAAATTTCTTTTTAATATAAGGGGAAAGTTGATAATTAAGCTTGTGATTAGTTATATTAAAATAAAGATGTGATTTCATGGGTCCCCTAAAACTGATCCACAGATCCCTTGGAAGTTTAAGAACCCTTGCCCAAAAAAGAAATACTCTTTGACAGCTAGATTGCAGCTAGGCCAACCAAAGGAAATGTGGCATTAAAACCTGATCTGATCTAATAGTGGTGACGGGGCAAGGATGGCATAAAAGAAAGTGCATTTCATCTAGAATTAAAAGATCTAAGTTATATTTCTGGCTTTGTCAAAAATTTGTGTCATCTATGGCAAGTTACTTCACTTCACTGCTATATGTATCAATCCTCTTATTCTTCCCTTCTTGATTTTCTATTGCATTTTCCATAACAGAGAGAATTTATCCTATTTGCCCTTGTGCTTCCTACAAGATTTTACATATAATAAACATTCTGTAAATATTTGTTGAAGAAATGAACAAATAAAGGGTGGAACAGAATTCTCTGAGCATCTATTTCCTTATCAATAAAATTGATGGTCATGTCATCAATTTTACTGACTTCAAAGGATTATTGTGAAAATCAAATGCAATAATGGACATGAATGGTCTGAAAGCACTATGAAAATGTAATTAATTATTCAAGAAATAAAAAGAAAGATTGATTAATATCATGGTGTCCCAGAGGAGCGACTGCTTAAGAACTACTATCCTACAAAATAAATTTACCCAGTTGTTTGTCCATAATGTTAATCTATTTTTCATTCATTCTTTTATTTGAGGTGTATAAACTAAGAGTATGACTTGCTTCTCCAGACCCAGGGTCATATTAAATTTCTGTCGTTATAGTATCTATAGTATCTTGTATTAAAACATCCATTAAAAAGATATTCAGAGTGGTAAATTGAAAAAAAAAATCCTAGCCTGCCAACCCTCGGATATGATGACTTCTTTGATCAAGAGGTAAAACACACAATCCCAGGAGTTCAGGTTAGAACCCTAGGTGTGGATAAGAGATGCTATTAGTCAAACCCAGATTCCCTAAAAAAAGTTGACAGGCCAGGGGAAGTCAGTTCTTCAGGAATGAGAACAGGGAGGTGCTTGTCCCTTTTTCTCTCTTTCCCTACAAAGCTTTCTGAAATACTGTGTCTTTTCTCAGAACTTTCAGGTGGCTATCTGATGGTTTGTGCAATATTCATTTATGACTAGCCAGGGTAGGGAGAGAAGTGAAGGGGAGGAGAACATGTATTTTGGTTTCCTTCAACTGACATTTGTTATCTCATTGTGGTTTGTTTTGTGCAGTGTTAGTTAATATTTATACAGTACTTCAGAGGTGAAGGATATCACAGGGCTCTGAAGTTCAGGGCTTATCTACTCTCATTTAAAACAACACTACTCTGTCTTGGGTGAAAAAGTCTCTGGTCAGAGAAGACAAGAAATACTGGAACTTCTTGATATTTTGTTAGATTATACTTCCTCTACCATCTGCATCTCCACCTACATCTATTCCTTTGTATCCCATGCAATTTTAAAGAATATTTTCACATATATCTTCCATATATTCATGATATGTGGAAATATTCATGACACCAGAAGGCTTCTTCGATGTATGTATATGTGTTATGCATGTACCTATATATGTATGCATATATACATAGATGTATATCAGGCACATATGCCTCTTGGACTGTCCACTTATTGTTTCTCCTCCCCTTTACATGACTAATCCAGCTCTTTTTCTTCAAGTAAATCTTTGAAAATGTCATTTGAAAATGCCAATTCTTCATTGAAAGTTAAAATAAAAACTATTTTCATTGACCATGCATCTTTCCATTGCCATTGGGTTATATATAATTCTAATTTTCCCTAAATTAAGATATTTCACAATCTCCACTTATTCTAGTTATAACTAGAATAATAATTTTATTCAAAACTTTTCTGACAGGAAACAATTTTGGGATAACTGAAAATTCTGCAACATTTTCTAAATTTTGATGACATTAATTTCTTCCTGATACTCAGTTGTTAGCCCAATTAACTCTAATTCTTATCCCACTTATTCAGGATAAATACATATTGGTGAAGTAATTCAACAAATATGTCATAATCTTTGCAATATCAATATGTTTTTTATCCACTTTATTTTTTCACTGTAGGTTTTTAGACCAGTTTTTTTTTTTCACACTACTGTGTATTTTAAAGAAAAATCACTGTAGTATTCTAGGATTCAATACAATTAGTATCTCATCTTGTAAATAGAAGAAATTAAAGAAACAATTTACAGAAAATTCTTTATCTGTTTGAATTCAGTTCAAAATGTTTACCACAATACTAAAAAATACTTTAGGCAAATATGTTTTGTACCTCATTTGAAAGATCACTTTATTCAATGACTTCCATAACTAGATCATAGATTTTTGGATGATTTTAACTTGTTCATGGATGACACCATATTGGAAGTGGTAAAACTGAGACCTATTGTTCTGAGGACCATTTTCACACTCTTGAATAATCTTATGACCATTCTTCTTCCCAAAAGGCTAGGATGGCCTAAGACTGCAATTCTTTAAATTTCAGCAAATATTCTTAATCATCCATTGTATGCTGACACTGAGGTAGGTAGAGGTAAAGATATGAAGACTTATATAGTCACTATCCTTATGAAACTCAGGATCTTACTTCTCTCTCCCCTCCTAGAATGTTTGCTGACAATCTTAGCTCAGAGCTCCCCATTTGGTCTCTTACCTTTGTACACATTTCTTGGTTATCATATCTTCCCTGAAAATAGACTATCTGTGTTAGTTCTTTGAGAAATAATATATACATAGGAAATAAACTTATATGACTGAAAATTTGGAAATGATTATATTCTGGATAGCTGTCTTACTGGCAGAGAATTGGGAGACAAAACATTTGGGGCTGTGAAGACTGTGAAGTTAACTCTTCTGAAAGTAATATATGTTTGTGTATTTATATATCTACTTATATATGTACAGATATACAGATACATGTATGTATATCCCCATTATAATTAAAATCTCTGTATAATAAAAGACTTCTTATCCATAGCCAACGATCCAGTTACTCCAAGCCAATATTTGCTATATGACAGTTCCAACGTAACCAAAGGATCCCTTTGTAATGGCACATGACCTGTAACAGCTTAGATACTGTTTTGGTTGAAAGAAGAGGCTAAGACTAGATGAATTATAAATCTTTTGCCAACCACATGATTATGATGTCATTTAACAACTATGGCAGCTTGTTCCACCAAACAGCCATAATTCAAGGAAGTAAAATATTTTTTTTTTTTCTTACCCAAGGTCATTGGCTCTTTTCATGCATAAAGTAATTGAAGTATGTGTCACAGAGATGACCTGAATTATCTTCTGTTGAACTCCTAAAGAGCTGAAACTTAGGGAACATCAGAAAACTCTGAGTCATTATGCATTTCAAATATGCAAACACACAACTCCCCCACTCCCACTCCCCAAGCATATCACCTTTTTATGGTCCAGAGCAAGTTCACCAGCAGTCTTGTCCTAGAGAATGTGGGTAAATCCTTGAAAGGTGCTGATTGTTTGTATTTACAATAGGAACAACAGTTGTGCAATATGGTGTCCCAGTCCTGGCTTTCTAAACATCCCAAAGAATGTCTGGAAGTGAATAATAAGTCATGGGCTAAATCAGACCAGAAGGCCTCAAACCTGTTGAGGTAGGGGAATATCTACCATATGCATGTGAAGACTTCCCCTGGCAGAATGGGCAAATAAGAACAATTTGTTCTTACAGCCATGAAGTCAATTGAAGCAGATGCTGGGAAGTGCTTAGAGCTTGGCCAAACATCAAAGATGCGGAGGTCATCCATTGCACCCCAGGATATCACAAGTCATCCTGACTTTTGTATGACTTTGGGCAACTTTGCTTTCACTTAAATCTAATTCATGTGAAAGTTAAAGACAATACTTCATAATGTCACTGGTCTTCTTTGACAAACATCAACCACAATAACAACAACAGAATAAATAGAGGCTCAATAACATTTTCTTTTCCATCTTCTTTCATCTAATGATTTCATTTGATACTCCATAGAAAACAAACACCCAATACTTTATCACTTAGCACAGAAATAGCATAGGGTAGAAAAAGCTGAGACATAAGAATACTTTAAGCAAAGGGAATATATTCTGAGTGGATAGTGGATTTTTTTTTAAATTCCTGACTATTTAGGCATTTACTAAGATTCCTGAAGCCCATAAACTAAAGGAAGATATTAAGAGGGACCTTATAGAATCAAAAATGGTTCAGGAAGACTTTCATATTTAAAAGAAAAGGAGATATTCTATAAAAGCTTGTTCTAATGATATAAAATGCAAGAATGGTTTGGAATGAAGTATGTATGAATTCTGGAAGTGATTGATTTCATTGCTTGACATTTGTGCTTCTGACCAACGCATATTCAGTTTTTCATGAAAGGGAAATACCCCGTTATAGACAAACTGGTACAATCCATTAGTCAACAAGCATTTATTAAACACTCACCACATACCAAATATTTCATTAGACATTGGATATACAGGTACAAAAGTGAAAGTCCCTAACTTCAAAGAACTATTTGATCCTCACAACAACCCTCTAAGATACATGTGATTATCCCTGTTTTATAGATGAGGAACTGAGTTTGAAAAGTAATTTGTCTAGGATTACACAGCTGAGAAGTATCTGAGAAGGGAAATAAAATCAGGTGTTCAGGATTCCAAGTCCAGCACTCTAGTTACTATGTTATATGACCTCATGAAAGGTCTTTTGAAGGAGGTGACTTGAGCTGGAATCTTAGAGACCTATGAGTTCCAAGAAGTGAAAATAAAAAAAAAAAGAAAATTCTAGGCACAAGAGACAACTAATGCAAAGTTCTGTACTGGAGATCAGAAGCCCTGAAAGTCCCAATTCTTCATCCAAGCCAGTTATTCTCTCACCATGATTCACAGATAGGAAGACTTCTTTTGACTTTGCTTATGGGCTTTCTGGGAATTTACCAAAGAATGTATTTGGAATTGCCCAGTATTACTTTGAAGAAGGGATCTTTACAAATAAGGTGTCTGTGAAAAAGAAAGTCAAGACAGTGTAGTGTTGAAGGTGGCTTCACAAGTAAGAATTGCCCAGAAGGTTTAGCCCTTACCCTTTACCTTAATCAGGAGAAAGATGCATTCGTGAACTTTGTCCCTCTCACACCTTCAAACTCTCCACTTCTTACTTTTTTCAAGGAATAGAAAAAAAGATTTACAAAATTGCCAAAAGTTATGATTTAACAGTTTTTGAAAAGGGTGAACATAAATGATTAATAAGCATTTTAAAAGTTGTTCAAACCTCTAATGATCAAAGTCTTTCATATTCAAACACCTTTAAACTACAATATTATAGCCATGAAATTATCAAATTCAATGCTGGCAAGTTAGAGGAGAATTATTGTATTATTGTTAAATCTCTTAAGTGAATGTACATTTTTTTGGAGAGTAATAATACAAAGTACAGTAGGATTTACAAAATGATCATGTCCTTTGACCCAAAGATATGCTAAGATGAAGATAATGATGACAATGATTACTATCACAGAGGATACCTTTAAAATTAAACCATATGTCAAAGATTGCAGAATGGCTGATTAAATTGTGACTTATTGATATAACTAAATACTATTGTACCACAAAAAAGACAACCATTAAAAAAAAAAACATAAAATAAGGTAGAAAGACATATTAAGTAATAATTAATAAAAGTGGTAGAATTAATAGAAAAGAAATCTGAGATGGTGATTATTCTTGAGGATGGGGCCTGTCATTTTTCTTTCTTTGTATGCCCAACTCCTAATAATACCTAGCACAGAAATGAGCAATTAAGAAATGCTTGTTGATTGATTGGTTAGAGAGTTGAGTGCTGAATCAAGAAAACCTGGATTCAAGTGCTGCCTCTGATACATCCTAGCTGGGTCACTGCAAACAAATTATTTAACCTCTCAGTGGCTTAGGAAGTTCTTCAAGGCTATAAATTGCAGATCTGTATAGTTTTGAGGCATTTCATTCACTACTAAAATCATAGATCTAAATTTTGGGGAAAAACTTGAAAAAGAGACTATGAAATGGAAGAGTAAATAAATTAACTAAATATTTTTTGTTAAAGCTTCTAATTACTTTTTCTCATCAAAATATAAATAGTTTGAGTTTTTATTTGGGTTTTGGTTCCATATGGTGTTTATTTGTTATTTAAAGTTATTTAAAGTTAAGTTGTTAAAGTTAGATTTGTTATTCAAAGTTAGATGAATTTTTAAAAAAGGAAGTAGAGAGTCATAAATAGCATTTGCTATAGGAAAGGAGTTCCTCTCGTAAAAGAGGAACTTATTCCTAGTGCTGCTCATCCATATATTCACTCAATAACGTTTTTCTTTATAAGCATATATAAGGCACTACAGAGACAAAAACAAAACAAAACAAAAAAAAAAACCAAACAGTCCTTGTCCTTAAGACTAGGGAGATACAACAGGGAACCAAGAACTTTCAAGTCTATGTCCTTGAGAACACTAACAAGAAGTTGGGGGGAAGGAGACTGGTAGGGAAGGGGTCAGGAAAGGTTTCTCAAAGTTAGTACATGAGCTTAGCCTTGAAAGGAATTGGTTATTCTAAGAGGTAGAAGTGAAAAGGATGTGTGTACCAAGTGTGGGGACAGTTTTGCAAAGGTTATGGAGAAGAAAGATAAAATATGTGAAATGACAAACAAAGCTATAGAGTATGTAAAGGGGCATGGTACAACGTAAAGAGTACTGGCTCTGGAAGGAACCTGAGTTTGAATCCCATTTTGTCACTTTCGGTTACTTAACTCTTTAGGGTTTCAGTTCCTCATCTGTAAGATGAAAAGACTAAACTTCATGTAGTCTTTAAGGTCCCTTTCAGCTCTCAATCCATGATCCCATGAATAATGTGAATAAGTCTAGAAAAGATAGCTAGAGTCAAATAAAGGGCTTTGAAAGGCAAACTGAAGAGATTATTCAATATCTTGGAAGCAATAGGGAACCATTGAAGATTCTCGAGCAAATGGGAGTGGCAATACAGTCTGATTTGTTCTTTAGGACAATCATTTGAGTTGAACAGAAGATTGTAGAAAGAATAGAAATTGGAATCAGGAGTCCAATTAGGAGACTGCTTCGATTGTCCAGACACATGGGAAGGGATGAGAGATTATGTAAATAGCTTTTTCTAGGGGTTTAGCTGAAGAAGAGAAGGCATAGTAGTATCAAGAATGATGGCTATGTGACTAGAAGGAAAGAGGATGAACATAAGAGATAATGTGGAGGTAGAATGATAAGTTTTGGCAATAATTGGAAATAAGGGAAAGTGAAAAGTCAAAGATACTACAAAGTTATAAGAATGGGTGACTAAAAAGATGGTAGTACCTTCCATAGAAATAAGTTTGAAGAAAGGGGGATTAAAAGAGAAAATAATGAATTCTGTTTTTAATATATTGAATTTGAGACCCCTTTGGTCAATCCATTTGGAGATGTACCATGTGGTAGTTGGTGATGAAGCAAGGATACAGAAAGATGATCATTGATCCTATGTGAGCCATTGAGAACACCAAAAATAATGTGTAGAGAGAAAAAAACAAAACAAAACAAAACAAAACAAACAACAACAACAACAACAAAAAAAAAAACAACACAGGAGCTGAGAAGAAAACCTTGAAGGGCATCTAGTTCAGGGTTGGGACATAGTGAGCCAGGAAAGGAGACTGAGAAGGAATCAGACAGGTAGGAGCAAAACCAGTATAAAAAACTGTTGCAAAATCACAAGAAGGAATAGGGTGGTCAACTGTCACATGTTGTAAAGAGACCAAACAATATGAAGCTTGAGCAAAGATCAAGGATTCAGGATTGAGAAGAGAATGGGAAGAAGAGGAGAAGGGACAAATAATGTAAATAGCTTTTTTCTAGGTGTTTGGCTATGGAAGTTATGGTAAGGTCAATAAAAGGTATTTAAGGGAGGGGGAATGGTTTTAGGCAGTAAAGAAGAGGGGAACAGATATAGAGCATGTGAAGATTAAGAGGAGGAAAAAAGGTAGAAATGGAAGAGAAAGAAAGGAAAGAGGGAAAGACAGACACAGCGACAGAAAGACGCAGAGAGACAGAGAGAAAGAGAAACAGAGAAGGAAGAAGGGAGAGAGAGAAAGAGGGAAGGAAGAGGAGAGAGAAAATAATATCTAGGGAGATTTTTGAGTCGAGGCAGGGTGAATGAATTGAATCATGAACAACGATTTCTCTCTCACCATATCTATGATTTTACAGACTTCCAGACCCATCCATCTAAACCCCTAGTACCTGGGTGACACTTTCTGCTTTAGCTGTATTCCCTGGGTTTGACTTTCTGCAGGTAAGTTATCTGTCTGATGCATTTCATCCCTGTTAGTTGGAACTCCTTGAGTTCCTTTTGGAACTCTAGTTCCTGCCTATTTGGACTGGTGATAACTGCCAACCCTCTTGATGCTGGGCTCAACTCCCCAGCCTTGAAATCCCTCCTAAGCAGTTCTGTCCTGGGTAGTTCCCATGACCCAATAAGACACAATAAATGGCTAATCCATTTAAACTTCAAACTTTTAAGAACCAATTTTCAATAGACCATTCTGACTATACAGGTTAGTGAAGTTGATTTGAGCCTCTAGTGAGATTACTTAAAACCATTTCTCCACGGCACCATGAGAGACATCATGCCCCAGTGGATTGAGGGCTCACCTTGACTTCAGAAAGTACATGGTTCAAGTCCCAGTTCTGACATATATCAGCGATTTGACCCAAGACAAGTCATTTAACCTCTCAATAGAAGTACTCAAACTCTAAATCATGGGTTTCTTTTAGATCTGCATTGGTAGGAGTTTTCATCACTGGCAATCTTCCTACACCAATAAAATAATAGATCTAGGAAAAAAAGCCCAACCACTGTAGCCTAGTGCAATATTGTTCTTTATCCTTCATTTTCCAAGAGGACCAGTGACATCATGAGGTGATGTTTTGATTTGTGCCTAAGTGGGATTTAAATGAATCAGAGTTTCACAAAGTCATCAGCCTAACTCTTTCTTCCAGTCATCCAAGTCCAGTGGCAAGACAAAAGCATCTTTGATGTATGAACTAATTCTAAGCACTTCATAGTGCTTGTTTCAGCTGCTTCATGACTCTTGAAATGAATTGTTACCACCTGCCTATTTTGCCGGGGAAGTCTTCACATGTTTGGGATAGACATCCCTCTAACTCACCAGGATTTGGGGCTGTCTATTATTCTCAACCTGGTTTAGCTCATCTTTGAAGACAACTTTATAGGGATGTGGTCTCTGTACAAACTACAGCTTCTTGGAATCACAGATGAGAGCTGGGTGTCACATAGTTACCAAAGGTGAACAAGTAGCCCTGAAAAAAGAATCAGCAAGCCCTCCCCCCAGAGGGGCTTGTCCTCCCAGAACACTCCACACCCATAGTGCAATATAAGATTATACAGTAAAACATTATTCACTAGTGAATAATTAAGAGCATCATTCCATACCCTGGCATCCATGGTTTTGCAAAGGAATTCACTCCAAATGAATCTCAGTATTGCAGTATCATTATCTTTTTTCCAGGCTTAGCTCAGTGCCACCATCTCTGGGAAAGTTTTTCTCTTTTCTCTCTTCTATTATTAATGCTTTCTCCTTTCCCTTTTGCCTTGTATTTACTTCTCTGCTTATTCACTGTATCCTGTAAGTACAAGATAAGCTCTTTGCAGGTAAGAACTGTTTTTTTTTTCTTTAGCTTTGTTCCTCTTTCCATATTAAAAAAAAAAAAAAAAAAAACCTTAGCAAATTCTTCTTCATTTGAATATGCACCTTCTTGGTCACTTTTATCTTACAACAAAAACATTTACTTTCAGACTTTCTTTATTCCCAACACTCTTTCACTCTTTTGTTTCCCCCTTTTTCAAAGAAGGAAATGCAAACTTGTGGCTTATTAGCATCCTGAGAAATACATATGTAAGGATTCAGTTATTTCCCAACACGACCAGAATTGCATGGAGCTAATGGAGTCATATGCTCTTCCTTTTTCCAATACCAGTGTTGCTATTTGCCAATCACTTGATAACTGATAGTGAAGGAATTGTTTGTGGTTTGCCTTTCATTCCAAACCACAAGAAAAAAGGGGCATTAAAAATAAGTCTGAATAGGGAAGAGCCATGCTATTCTTAAAGTACAGGAAATGATGACCTGAGCCCCAAGTAGAAGAGAGCAGTAAAGTGATAGTATCACATAACTTGAATGCTAGAGAAAAAAAACAAAACCAAAATACTTAATTTTGTATTCTTAATTCCTTCCTATCACCCAGAGATGAGAGGTATTTTATCCAAGGCTATGCAAATAGAAAAATAGCAGAAATGGAATTTAAACTCAAGTCTTTTGCCTCAAAAATCAAATTCCCTTCCCATTTTATCACAATGTCTCTGTTTGAACTAAAAACAAGGACTATAGCAGTATTGAGGCATAGTCTCCCTATATTTCTCAGAAAGGCCAACTATACATTTAATAAATAGGACTGATGGCTGTAACTGATTAAGCCTCAAGCTATTCCACATGTCATCTCTCTCACTATCCTCACCAAGTATCCCCAAATATCTACTGTCTAACTCAATATCCACTTCTTTCTTCTACTTAAATGTGAAATCCCTATGCTTTCTGCCCTCTGAAGACCTTTCTCTGCTTGGCTTTCCAAATGCTTTTCATACCTGATCCTTGCTAAAGGCTAAATACCCCATGGGAATAGCCCAGTGCCTTATACATTGTTGTTGATTTTATTGTTCCTTCATTTTCAAAGAGGACCAATAACATTAGAAGGGTTATCAACTTGTAAATGAATTGGATTTTAGGGAGGCAGAACCATGCAAAGAGCCATCAGCCTTACTCTCTCCTCCAGAGCCATTGTACTCCAATGGCAAGACAGGTCAAGATGGCACTAGATGAAGTGGGAGACCTTGGCCTTCTTTTTAAGCTAAGGTCTTTCCCAAGTCTTAGTTTGTCTGAGGCAATGTCAATTCAGTAATTAATTAAAGTCTAGATAAGAACTGAGGCAATGAATAGCTTAGTTTGCCTACTCAAAAAAAAAAAAATCAAACTCAAGGGATGACACTCAAATTTTCTGGTCAGAATGGCTTTATACCTAGTAGGTGTTTAATGAGTATTCATTAAATTTAATTGAATGCTGTTATTTATACTTCTAGATACCCTTTCCCCTACCT